>NC_045622.1:108573432-108880261 GCF_009829155.1 Mustela erminea | reverse complement strand
TCCTGTGTCTCCTCATTTTGATCCACCTCTCCACAGAGGGAACACGTGACAGAGTGAGGCAGTCTGGGCTACAGGAGGACAAAGAAACCAAGAAAAGAGCAGACTCAGATGCTTATCAGTTCAGCTTCCCTTTAACTCAAGACGGGTGATTTGCTTCCTGTAATTCTCAGGGAGTGTGGAAACTGGGCAAAGAGCAGTTTCTGGTAGGGTAACCGGCGGAGGAAGACCGGGAGAACCAACCAGCTGGCAACTGGTAACAAGAGACCAGTTCACTCTCACCAGTCAGTCCCAGGCCTCACAGGCCCTTCCTCCTAATCCACGTAAAGAGGGACTGACAGCAGCGACTTTTGTCCTTGCAATACTGCTTTCTTAGTTGAAAACAGGGCAAGCAAGGACGAAAAATTAAACAGGATCATTTCTGAGCCCAGAGAGAAAACGGACAAACAAAGCAAGCCAAAAAGAGACAGAAACTTCTTTCCATCTCTGAAGTCTCTAGAACTCTCACTACCTGTACTTCAGTCCCTTTGGCACCACCTGTCTTCTCCCTCCCCCAAGTTCTTTACCCAGCAGGCCACTTACTGCCAAGCACTGCCGAAGAACACAGGACTGCTTCATGCGACCAGGCCCCCCAAACTTCTTCATGTCCCTGCAGTAGTGGCAAACACCACACTCTCCTTGCACACACGCTTTGCACTTCCGGCAGCGCACCCGTCTCCGCCGGGCTCCTGACACTATGGGGGAGGCGGCAGCAGGCCTCACGGGTGTTAACCGAGGAGCCGGTTTCATGGTGTGAGGCTTTGTGATGGGGATGGTAGGAACCCGCACCTTTGGCCGGGCGGGGAATTTAAGCTGGAAAGAGAAAGCAGCGAGGTCAAATATATCAAGTAACTCTGAGGACCGGAGAAGGTAGAAGATAACGCAGCTTGGCGAACTATGGCCCACGAGCACATCGGCCCGCTGCTCATTTTTGTAAATGAAATGTGACCAGAACACAGTGACGCTCATCTGTTTACGTATTGTCTACGGCTGCTTTCACGTGCAACTGCAGAGTTGAGAAGTTGCCACAGAGACTGTATGGCCTGCAAAACCAAAAATATTTATTGCCTTTATTATATTTGTCATCTGTGTATTACCTCTACAGAAAAGGTTTGCCAATCTTGTCAGTCTTTTCACCTCACCCACATCCGTCTCACTCTGCTGAGCTGTGACACCCCCACTCCCTGGAGCTTTCTATGTACCAAAGCCATCCAGGGGCCCTCTGATATTTCCTTGTCCTCAATAGTCCTACTCAGAAGATACTCATAAAGAAGACCGTTAACTACTCGAGGGGGAGACAGATCTTGCTCATTTCTTTATTATTCTCAATCTGGTACATAACATACACTCCAGTAGCCCTTAGGTATAGAATCTCTCTCTTAGGTATACGTTTATAATCTTATTGCTTGTCTTTGTCCTGGTGATCTTTTCAAGAACAAGGACTGGGTCTTTTAGTTCTTCAAATTTCCAGGGTACCTTAAACATATTTCTGACACAAAACATACAACAGCGAGAAATGACTGAGCTGTTCTGAGGCAGTTTCATGTGGTCAAGCATCAGCTAGGTGGAACTTCTCCACCTAGGAAGTGGTTCTTTTAAGACATTTTTCACAGCTATACACCTAAACATTCCTAAAACGTGACAGCTCTGCAAATTTCAACTGGGGACACCAAAGAAGGGCCTACGTATTTGCCAAACTCATGGCAAAGATCAGAATGCAAGCTCTTACTTTTATTTAATAAATAACCGTGACAAAGGACAATACAGGAAAAAAATCATACAGAACCTAACGAAAACTCGTAAATGACAATTTATTAGCTAACAGGTCATTCCTTTCCTTCTTTTTTCAATTTGATACCGAAAAATCCAAATTAAGGGGTTTCCTGAGTGTGTGCACTCACTCCATCATTGAAATAGTCCAGCCATTTAAATATATGTAATTATTTTGACTAGTTTTAAAAAATACCCGTGAAAATAACTGAATCACCGGGCCAGAAGGACAGGAACAAATCCATTCTGGTGAATAAATGTACACTTTTGGATCTAAACCTGGAGGCAGGTTCTTAGTTCTGTTAAGAGAGTCATCTCCAAAGATAGCCACTTATCCTGACCTAAGAGTTAAAACAGAACAGAGTAATGATTTTCTGTCAGTTTATTTTAATGTGCCAAAAGCTGTCTGCCTCTAGTTGTGCTTTTTCTTCCTGGAACGGTGATGACCAGCCAGCAAAATGCTTCAGCAGCCTGAAGATCAAGAACAGCTCCTTACCTTATCCCTTTTTGGCCACTGCACTATCGGGACTCCAGTGAGGGCTAACTTGGGATCGCTGTTGGCAAGCTCCTCCAGCAAAATCTGAGGGTAGGATAGGACAGAAGAGGGGGAGGAAAAGCAAGGCACAGTGAACAAAGAGCCAACGACTCCCAGCAGCATCAAGACTTAGCCCCAGTCCCTAAAACCGACATGGGAAGGGCAGGCTGGCAACTGTGTTTTCCCTTCGTTTACAGGACTCACTGTAAAACAAACTGAAGATGAAAGAGAAAACTCCGACTAGTACTAGTACTATCAAGACTTTGAATTTACCTTTGCTCCCAACTCCATACTCGCATACTCACTGTGCAGTTGGTATGTACACTGAAGTAGCTAGCTACGTGGCAACAAGTGTTACTTGTCATACAGTTCTATATATGGCGGTACAACTTTATACTGCCCCTTTAACTTCTCAATACCAGTCAATGAATATTATCAAGAAGTAAGTACTGCCTTCATTTTGTAGATCTCAGCAAAGTGGCAAAAAAGACTGGCTAATGCTGGATTAATTAATATGAAACGCAGAGTCTTAATGTCTTGATTCAACCCAGAGCTCTGTTCTTTTAAAGTTGATTACAGAAATCTCAACTTCAAATCAACCAATCAATTGATCAATCTCTCTCTCTCTCTCTCACACACACACACACACATAAAGTCAAGTATTTGGCTTTATTCTTATAAACGGAGCAGGAACAATCTTGGGGACAACAGTTTTAATGGCTTTAGCCAATCTAGTCTGAACGACTTGAAGACAATGCGACAGTAAGAAACTGCCGCTGAAGTGATTCATGCTGGTCTACTGTTACTTGGAAACAAGTCTTTATGTTTTACACAGAAAACTTCTGAATCCCAGACCTAGCAGAATGAAATCCCTCTTTCCCTGACCTCATGAGCCCTAATGCAAAGGTAACAGCAAAAAACCCAGAAATCCAGAAGACAAGCTACAAGATTCCTTTCAGGTTGCCCTCCCTAGTATATTAACTATTTCAACAACTAAACTTTGATCCTGGACCGTGAGCATGCCTGGGCCATCTTTAATAATCATTTCCATATTCCTGCAGGCTCTGCCTAGAAGACCAGGACTTTTTGAGGCATGAAGCACTTCTCTACCAAGCATTTTCATCCTAACCTAAGGATCATGATCCAAATCCCAGAGTTGGGACTCAGAAAGACCCTTTAAAACTCACACCCAGGAAGCTCCCCCACGAAGATCCCCTTTGCCAAGTCTCCAGATGCCTCTCACCCTCCCCCAAACTGATTTCATTTGCAGACGTTTTATTTACTTCAAGTTGCTATGGCATCCTATTCTGAAGCCTCCTGTTCAACACCGCCCAGCCCAGCGTGGGGGTGAAGAGGCGGTGCGGTGCCACGTGGGACTAGGCTCTGGTACGGGCTCCTAATCTCCCTAGGGTGAAAAATTCAGGTCCATTCAACGTGTGTTAGGGAGTGCACAGTTCCCCTCCCCCACGTCATACTGCCGAGGAGTAGGACTCTGCCCATTTCCTCTGCCGGAGAGCACTGAGCTGTCCACAAACAGGGACTTTCCACTTTCAGCAAAACAGACCGCACAGAAAGATCTGCGATTGTCTGAGGAGGAAAGGAACCTAACTGCTCACCAAAAGCAGTCTCCTTCTACCTGCACGATTTTTTGTGTGGGGGACAGGGAAAGGTAGGTGGAGAAACTGCCTCTGCGTGGGGGTTGAGGGGGGCAGCTGTTCACGCATATACCGCTCACTTGCTGGGGTCCGTGTGGGTGTGGAGGGAAATGCAGATTTCCTTCCAACCCTTATTTTGTTGGGGCCATACAACCAAGCTCACCCCGCTTCATCAAATAAGGCAGACTCCAGATGAGGCCCTCTAAGAAACCATATAAAGAAGCCACCACCCTTCACCAGAGGGGGTTTGGGACGGGGAGCGCAGAGCGGGGGCGGAGTGCGGAAAGGCTGACGCCTATCTGGGCTCCTGGCATTCGGGAGAACATTCAAACACAAGCCCACACCCCACACATCACAGGAAGGGGAAGAGAACAGCGGGCGTCTGGGCAGAGAAGGGAAAAGGATTCCCCAAAGCCCAGCGACCCAATTCAAAAGCAGAGCCCACCAGGACAGGGAACAAGTGCGGTGAGGGCTCCCGGGCTCCCGCAGCACTGAGTAACCTGAGCATTGTCCGGGACCCGCCCGGCAGGCTGCTCTTCTGCCTCTCGGCCGAGACAAAGTCCCTACAGTTACACACACCCCGAGTCAGAAAGGGTTTGCCGCCCGCCCGCCTGACCTTGCGTTTCTCGTCGCTCTGGAGCTGCCGAGGCTCTTGGTTGAAGTTTTCCCAGCGTCTTTGTTTTGTTTTCTGTATTGGAAGTTGTGCTGAAGGAGTTAGGTTTTCTCCCTCTAGGAAAATACCAATTTACTTGAAAATTCTGGAATCTCCCAAAGTACATCAGGCAGGGCAGTCCGGTTATAACCCTTCAGGCTACCCGGAGGGAGCAGCGAGTCGTGTTCTGAGCTCCTTCTCGAGCCCTTCAGCTCAGCCGCGGCTTCCTGTGCCTGCGAACAATGCTGCTGCGTCACCCACATGCAGCTCCCAGAAATGCTTTGCAACGGAAGATGGCAGGAGGGGGAGCTGAGCTCGAGTGAGCGAGCCAGGCAGAGGGCCCAGCCGTCCTGCTGCAGAGTCGGGAGGGGGTGTGCTCGGCGAGGGCTGTCGGCCCCGTGATTGGAGGAAAGGCTGCCCAGGAGGCGAGCTAGGCCGCGCCCCCGCCTCCTCCCTCCCACCACCACTGCAATAGGAGAACCCAAGGCCGGCCCCAGAGGGCTCCCTCCGGCCGACTTCGGAAGGCGCCAGCTAAAGGAAAGGCTTTAACCCGTTCTGCATCTACGCCCGTGAGTGTCCTTGCCTCCGTCCACACCCTTCAACGCAGGGTCACCTCTTACTGTTACAGCAGCACTCTTTCCCGGGGAGCAAACACACACGACCGTCCCCCCCTGCTCTTCAGGCAAACAGGAAGTCGCCCGAAGTTCAGCCTGTGCAAGAGCCAGGCACCCGGGCTGAGCTCCTTTGAGCCCCCTTTCTGCCGGCACACCCGCCTGCTTCACCTGCCCTCAGTGCTGCTCTCCCAAGTCCAGAATTCACAACGAACATACGTGTTTCCAGAAAAACCTTCAGGAACAACACATTTCAACCAATATTGAGATATTCAATACATATGTCTGTTTAATATCAACTATTTCTACAACAGATGCCTGCCTCTGGTTGCGACTGGGCACTCCACCACCGAACAGCAATGCCTAGGCAGCTAGTGCTTCTAGCAGTTCCATCACGACCAAGTCCAGCGAGCTGAGGCTCAATCTCAGGTCCAGGTGCTTTACTCTCCTGCCACGGAACCAGCACAAGGAGCCACTGAATCTGTGTCTGCCAACTCCATTACCCACCAGTCTCCTCGGACTCTCCAGGACACCAGCACTCCTGCACATTTCCTATTCTAGTCGTTTGTTTTGCCTGCCCCATTCCTGATGACCCCTGGATGAAGCGACCCTGCATCTTATCAGACACCTCAACCACGCCACTTCTGACAGCCCCTTGAATGATGTGTGTCACACACTCTCCATGCACTGATCACGGTTAGGGAGAAGCTCAGACTGAACACACTCTCTCTCAGGCTACAGTGTATCTTTTGGATCCAGATTTATGTAATTTTTAGACTCTCAAAAATGTAACTTGGCTTTTTCAGGAATTACAGATGCTGCTTTGAAAGCCCTCAGGCCATTGGGAACCTAGCTAGGAAACATTCTTATTTATTTTCAGGACAGTTGTCTCAGTGAGTTTCTGGTGCAGAGTCAGCGGCTAATGGGCTTTATGGGGTCTAGGCCAGGGGCTACATATGGGCTTTATGGGGTCTAGGCCAGGGGCTACATATGGGCTTTATGGGGTCTAGGCTAGGGGCTACATACGGGCTTTATGGGGTCTAGGCCAGGGGCTACTACATATTCACAGTAGTTTACCAAGGAAAGGTGGGAGTTCTGTGCTTTTTGGTAGAGCTCTTCCTTGAAAAGGTTCTATGATCATCTTAATCCTGAACCTCTAGTCTGCACTTTATCTTAAGACTCAAAGACCAAGTGCCATCAGCCTATTATGTTTGACAAACTTTCCTTGATGGTGTGGGAGGTCTTCTTAGAAAATCCTTGTTTTGGTCTTGGTCCTATCTAACCTAGAGGGATGATAAAAAACGAATACTTAGGAAAACATACTGTCATGTTGTAGCAAGTGAAAACCTTAAAGGTCACCAGGAAAGGACAAAAACCAGATACCATACTGGGGAACTCACTCCAAGTAAGTTTCCAAATCATTAATTAAACAAGGCCGATTTTTTCTATTAATTTAGAATAAGATAGGCAATAAAGATCAGAATTAGTAAGAACCTGACATGTAATACAAGAATGTAATAAAAACACTTTGAAGAATTACATGCATTTTAATCTAACCTTATATGCCTTGTAGCTGTTAAATTATTTAAAACTTTCTATTTAAGGGTGCCTGGCTGCTCAGTCAGTAGAGCATGAGACTCAATCTTGGGGTAGTGAGTTCAAGCCCCATAGCGGGTGGAGAGTTTACTTAAAAAAAAATAGTAAGTATAAGTAAACAAAATAAAACTTTCCACTTATTAACAATGTGTGAATTATTACAAATAACAGTAAAAACTGCAAATGGAGTTTTATTTATAGAGGCTGCCTTCTCCCCCCTCATCTAGTTTTATTAAAGATTAAGATCCAATACAAGGTCCTCTACCAGTTCTCTTTAACTAGCATCAGAGTCACCCCCAAAGTGTCAGATGAAGCAAACTTGTGATTAGTGTCTATACTTATCTGAAACCATGACTCTCTGCTTTCAGTTCCAGCACACTCCTGAGATGGAGCCGACTGTAAATTTTTAGATCATGGTTGCAAAACGTTAGCATCTCAGATCAGAGCAGCAGTAGTGGTCTATGCACCACAAAGAACAACTCTGGAATTTATAAGTTGAGAGCCATTTATATAATGTTGGCAATGAATCTGTATCATCTAACAGGAAAGTTTATTAACTTTCTATTTTTTATTTAAGAGCTCACCTGAAATTTTTATTTTATTTAAAGATTTAATTTATTCATTTCACACAGAGAGCATGCATATAAAGCAAGGGGGGCGGGAGAGGGAGAGGCAGGCTCTCTGCTGCTCATGGAGCCTGATAGGGGCTCAATCCCAGGAACCTGAGATCATGAACTGAGCAGAAGGCACATGTTTAACTGAGTGAGCCACCCAGGCGAGGCTAACTTTTTATTTTTATTTATTTATTTCTTGAAGTGGGCTCCATGCCCAGCATGGAGTTCAATGTGGGGCCTGAACTCATGACCCTGAGATCAAGAGTCAGGATGCTTCACTGACTAAACCACCCGGGCCCCTTATTTATTTATTTTTAAGTAATCTCCCTACCTAACGTGGGGCACAAACTCACGACCCCAAGATCAAGAGTCACATGTTCCTTCTATTGAGCCAGCCAGGTGCCCCTTAACTCTTGAATTAGGAAGACTGGCACCTCCTTCCCTCAGGACAGGATCCACCCACTACACCCAGTGCTCACTCGGCACCCTACAACACGCACGGCGCCTGTAAAACCTAGAACGCGCTGACTTTCTCAGCCCATTTAAATGGCTGCTCCAACACTGACCTGTACTCCCCCTGAGGACTTGATCCATAGCACGTCTCCGTATTTACTCCAACACTCAGCCTGCTTCCTAGCACAGAGTAGGCAGGCATTATTCGGAGAAGTCGAATAAATGAATTTCATAGATTTGTAACATCTAATTTTGTTTTCTCTAACAGTGATATGGCTTATTAAGTACTCTACTAATATTATTAATTTTCAGAATAGCTCCACTGAGGTGGATGTTATTTTAGAGAAAATAGGCTTTCATATATCTAGTATCTTGACAGAAAGTCACGTTTGCTAAGCTCATCAAAATAGCTTAGAGAAACCAAAAAGTAAATATTTAGTAATATAATATATACTATATATATATTTACTAAATATATGTATTTACTAAATAAATATATTTAGTAATATAATATAAAGTAAATATTCAGTAAACACTGAATTTGTTTCACTGAGTTGGGTAGCCAAATACACTGATACACTAAAAATCCTTTACTTATGTACGTATATTAAGAGCTCCTTTATAACCAAAATAAATACAAACACCACAATAAAGTCCGATTAAAAACTTAGTCTTCCAGCTGACGCCCACCACATTGCTGTGACCCACTGGCAGCAGATGGCATGTCCCTCTCTCCAGCACCCCTGCGATGCACATACAAAAGAAACTTTTTCTCACATTAATGGGAGTGTACTATACACACTGCACCAGGTTCTGTCTCTAGTCAACATCTATCAAACACAAGACTTCCCGGTTTCAGAGATGCGAAAGTATCTCACAGTGCGAGAGAACTCCATTCTACTTTTAGGAGTCCAAGTCAACGTACCTCCCAGACACACTACTGACTACTTTCCCCTGATCTTTTACCAATAAGTCAACACTTTTTAATGCCCCCTTTTAAATCAAACCCCCTTCCAATTTTATATCCTACGATCTTTCTTCAACAACGTGGAATTTAATGTTTGGAATCTTCAAAGCCCTTTCCCACCATCACGAGAAAGGACTTTGCTCTCAGGGATACAGAATTACGGATCTTTCATCCTACCACTTCTACTCTCATCCCCGCTGCTGGGTCTTCACGAGAGCCACACAGGCTGCACCAAGAAGCAACCCCTCTCTCTGCAGGAAGAGTAAACTCCAGGCTTACTGTCGTCCTCCACTGCGGCACAGGCCTCTATGCTACCAGCTCCAAGTTCTCGAGCACTGCAGTCTCCAGCTGTGCGGGAGTGGCACCTACCCAATCCAGTGCTTCTTTTCTTTTTGGTGACGTTCAGATTCTCAAAGTATTCAGGCTCTAAATTCACTATTGTCTGAAGCTCAGACTAAACATAAACGGTCAAACGCAGGCATGATTATCCACATGACCTTAAGTGAAAACTACCTGCAGAGCTGGGATCTCAGCCTGCCGTCTTCTGCAATCAGCTTTACTTTAACTACGGTTATCAGGGCAAACAAGACAAGGTGTGGACAAGCCCCTACAGGAATAATCAAACGCTGTCACCCCGCCGGTAGGTCGTCCTGGTGGCCACTCCCTCCTCATGCTCTGGTCTCTACGCCACTCTACCTTAGCCAGTGATGGCAACCATGTTTTTCATGATTCCTGACAAACAGAAGGAAGCTCTCCCTAGACTCTTTCCATAATGCTCAGAGCCCTCTTTAGAGATCTTTTTGACTCATTCCCTTTCTTCCTGCCTCCTTTCACTCTGCTTAGATATTTGACACAAATTTTTCTATATTTTCCTCTACCACTCTGCCTCCTCAAATATCTTTAACTACTTTAGTTAAGGGAGCATCTGTATTTCTATCATGACACCTGACCCTGTACAACTGACCAGTGGATTATAATATGGCTTCCGACAACTGGATTCAATGAAGTCAAATCCCCTATTCTTTTTCATGATTCAGAAATATAGATACCCAGACCAAAAGAATGTCAGTGAGATATAAACTTAGAAATCTTTCTTTTTAGGGATCCTATAGGCAAGTTAATTAATTTAATGTTTCCTACAGGTATCTATGATGGAATAGCTACATACAAAAGAAACTTCTGAGGGAAAAAGGTAAAGATGCTATAATCAAACTCTCAGGAAAGTATAAAAATGTATGTCCTATCACAATGGAAAAGAAAAAAAATTTTTTTTTAAGATTTTTTTTTTTTTTAAATTGACAGAGAGAAATCACAAGTAGATGGAGAGGCAGGCAGAGAGAGAGAGAGAGAGAGAGAGAGAGAGGGAAGCAGGCTCCCTGCTGAGCAGAGAGCCCGATGCGGGACTCGATCCCAGGACCCCGAGATCATGACCTGAGCTGAAGGCAGCGGCTCAACCCACTGAGCCACCCAGGCACCCGGAAAAGAAAAAATTTAAATGTCTGTTGCTCACTTTAGGGTGGAAAGTGAATTTAGAATCTAGTTTGTGGGGCGCCTGGGTGGCTCAGTGGGTTAAAGCCTCTGCCTTCGGCTCAGGTCATGATCCCAGGGTCCTGGGATCGAGCCCCACATTGGGCTCTCTGCTCAGCAGGGAGCCTGCTTCCCTTCCTCTCTCTCTGCCTGCCTCTCTGCCTACTTGTGATCTCTGTCAAATAAATAAATAAAATCTTAAAAAAAAAAAATCTAGTTTGTGAGTCTGGGAAAGTATGGTTAAGTTTGTTTTGCAGCATATTAATCATTATAGAAACAAGACCACACCTACCTAGACCTCTGCCATTTCCTCCCCTAAATATAAGCAACAATGATACCACCTGTCTCTTCTAGAACAAACCTTGTAAAACCAAACTACAAAACCAACTGTCCCACTTCTGTCACTACTGGAGAGGACCAACCTCACCAGGTTACCACTCTTTTCTGCCTCTAGTCTTTTACCCTTTCACTGATGCCTAAACAGTAAGATACAATTAAAAAGTTTATCATAAAAAGAAAAAGCATCCCAGATTACAGAATTCTTTCCTGAGGTGGTTGGCAGAAGTGGCCAAGGAAAAATGTGA
Source organism: Mustela erminea (assembly GCF_009829155.1). Classification (NCBI taxonomy): domain Eukaryota; kingdom Metazoa; phylum Chordata; class Mammalia; order Carnivora; family Mustelidae; genus Mustela; species Mustela erminea. The sequence continues at coordinate 108,869,261 of NC_045622.1, read as the reverse complement.
ATCAGGAAATCAGAAATGGAACAGACATACTAAGATATTAAGCCCATCTTCCTTAGGGCCACATAAAATTATTCAATATAAATACTTCTGTGGCTTAAAATAATCTGTATGACAAATTTTGAAAATAAACACTTATTTACCAATAGCGAACCAGCTTTCTAATTCACATATCCATGCCCTGCATCCAAACTGTAGCTCCAAATGATGACTTACAAAGAAAATTGATATTCCCAGCCTTTACAGTTTTTGGGGTTTATGGTAATGGTTACTTGTGAGGAAAGACTTAAAAGAATTTCCTCCAAGTTTAGACAGTTGATACCTGGACCCCTGAGAAGCTCAATTCTTTGAGACTAATACATGAAGGGTGGGACAGCTCTGAAAAATCACTAATACTGGGAGATCTCTTGAAAAAGAAAAATATGTAACATGAAGAAACCTGATCTAGCAATCAGATAGGTTATGTCTGTCTTTTTTTTTTTTTTTTTTTTAAAACCTCTATGCTCAATGTGCGACTGACCTCACTACCCAGAGATCAAGAGGCGCATGCTCCACTGAGAGAGCCAGCCAGGCGCCACGGGACAGATTATGTTTATTTACAATGACACTTCCTCAGAAGCTGTCCAATGGGTTTTAAAAATTTAAATCTTAAAAGTAGATAAAAATGAAACTAAGTATGCGAAAGCTACTCAACATCAACCAGTGGAAAAGAGCTTCTTCCTTATCTGCTTGGGGTGAGACTGCTAGAGATTGTTATTGGCCACTTTTATTCTGAAACAGGCCTCTTCATCTGCAGGTAACTTGTTTAAATAGTATTTCCTAATACTATTACTTAGTATTAAAAATGAAGAGTCTCCTCCTTTATTTTTAGAATGAATCTGAAATCTGTGTTTTTTAGGACTAAATTTAAGTCCTAATTGAACATATAAATGTTAGTATTTCAACAGCAGGGACCTAACCTCACTTTAGGAATTCTAACACTGTACAGCACACACACACACCAGTAAATATTAATTTCTTTCTGAATGAAACAGATTACCCGGAATTCCTGTACTTTCTAAGAAATGCGAAGCTGCTTTCCCGAGCCAGATGAGTGGCTCCCACGCCACATAACCCACCCTTACCTTCACGTCGGCAATAAGAGCATCTTCATCTTCTATCCCTGTGGGGACACACTTCTTGTGCAGTGGCAGAGACTCCAACTTATCTACAAGACAGCGGAGGCCTTCAAGCTCAAAATGGGTCAGATGCACCTGCCTGTCCTTTCGAGGACTACACTGGGGATCCCACACTTGGCCATTATGGGAGGCCCGGCTAGAGTCAGAGGAGGAGTCCCCTGACAAGGTTTTCTTCAGATTTGGAAGACTCCGGCAGCTTTTGCCCAGTCCGTCATAATCCAGGTTGACCCCATTGGCTACGGGGCTCGTGAGGACAGAACGCCTATTGCTCAGGCGCCTTGGTTCTCGATCCACTGCTTCTTCATCCCCATTTCCAGATTCCAACCCATTTAACTCCAAATCTGCCAGTAAAAAAAAAAAAGAACAAGCCACTTGACCATGTGATCAACGAGAGAAACAGGCGGCATGGGAGGGACCCTGGGGTTATAAATGACAAAGCTGGGACATTTTTTTAAAGATTTTATTTATTTGACAGAGACCACAAGTGGCAGAGAGCCCGGTGCAGGGCTCTATCCCAGGACCCTGAGATCATGACCCGAGCCGAAGGCAATGGCTTAATCACTGAGCCACCCAGGCACCCAAAGCTGGGACATTTTAAAATGGTCTCTCCTTATCCCAGCTATGGCCACTTGTTGAAAATCGTAGTTACAGGTAAGAACAGGATCCGGAGTTAGTGGGACAGCTAAGGCAATGATCAACTGATTTTTCAAAAGACTGAAGAGTCCATGAACTGTGTGCTAGAAACAAGTCAGCTGACAATGGCTATAAATTAATTCCAAGTCCAGACTAAAATTTGGGGTTATAATTTCATTAACTTTTTATTTCATTTTATTTATTTATTTGACATAAACAGAGCACAAGCAGGGGGAGTGGCAAGCAGAGGGAGAAGCAAGCTCTTCACTGAGTAGAGAGCCCGATGTGGGGCTCAGTCCCAGGACCCTGGGATCATGATCTGAGCCAAATGTAGACACTTAACCGAGCCACCCAGGTGCCCCTTCATTAACTTTTTAAAAAGCAGACAGTACGAAGCACATACAGTTTTTTTGTTTTGTTTTGTTTTTAAATTTATTTATTTGACAGAGAGAGACCACAAGCAGGCAGAGAGGCAGGCAGAGAGAGAGAGGGAAGCAGGCTCCCTGCTGAGCAGAGACCCCGATACGGGACTCGATCCCAGGACCATGAGATCATGACCCGAGCTGAAGGCAGAGGGCCAACCCAATGAGCCACCCAGGTGCCTGCACATACAGTTTTGTTAAAAGTTTTGGTTATGGGGCGCCTGGGTTACCATTCTCTCTGCCTGCCTCTCTGCCTACTTGTAATCTCTCTCTGTGTCAAATAAATAAAATCTTAAAAAAAAAAAAAAAAAAAAAGCTTTAAAGTTTTGGTCATAAAACTAAACTATGGAATTGAAATCTCAAATATGGGGACGCCTGGGTGGCTCAGTTGGTTGAGCAACTGCCTTCGGCTCAGGTCATGATCCCAGCGTCCTGGGATCGAGTCCCACATCGGGCTCCTTGCTCAGCAGGGAGCCTGCTTCTCCCTCTGCCTCTGCCTGCCATTCTGTCTGCCTGTGCTCGCTCTCTCTCCCTCTCTCTCTCTGACAAATAAATAAAATCTTTAAAAAAAAAAAAAAAGAAATCTCAAATATGGCTAACAAAACAAAGCAAGTGTTTTTAAAAAGATTTTGATAGGGACACCTGGGTGGCTCAGTGGGTTAAAGCCTCTGCCTTCGGCTCAGGTCATGATCCCAGGGTCCTGGAATCAAGCTCCATGTATGACTCTCTGCTCAGCAGGGAGCCTGTTTCCTCCTCTCTCTCTGCCTGCTTCTCTGCCTACTTGTAATCTCTGTCAAATAAATAAATAAAATCTTTTTTAAAAAAAGAAGATTTTGATAGTCAAAATAAAGATCTAATGAAGGAAAAACTGTTAACTGTTCACTGGTCCTTTATGAGGAAAGTAGTAGTAGAAACAGACTCTTCACTATATAGAACCAACCGAGGATCACCAGAGGGGTGGTGGGTGGGGGAGTGGGTGAAACAGGTGATGGGAATTAAGGAGCGCTCTTGCTGTGAGGAGCACCAGGCGCTCTATGGAAGAGCTCAATCACTATACTGTCCACCTGAAACTAATATTACACTGCCTGCTAACTAACTGGGATTTAAGTAAAAACTTAAAAAAAAAAGTATAAAAATTAATTAGCCAATCCAAATGGGAAAACAAGTAATATGTTTATTAGTAATAATTTAGAAAATGTAAGATGGTGCAAAGAAGTAGGTATTAGTCATCCCTTATCCCTCTAACCTTGGATAACAACTCAACAGCTGGTATTTTCTTTCCATCCTTTTTCCTTTCTTTTTTTATAGCGTCTATGTATTTATTTGAGAGAAAGAGGGCATGAGTAAGACGAGGGGCAGAGAGAGAGAGAGAGAGAGAAGCAGATTCCCCGCTGAGCAGGGAGCCCACTGCAGGGCTGGACACCAGGACCCTGAGAGATTAGATCCCAGGACCCTGAGATCACAACCTGATCCGAAGGCAGATGCTTACCTTACTGAACCACCCAGGCACCCCTGAATCTTTTTCATTGCGTATGTGTATGACTATGATTGCGTTGGGATATATGGCATATACAATTAAATTCTGTACCCTGCTTTCATGTACTAGGTGATCATTTTTTATTTTCAAACAAGAATATAAACTATCCTCAAAGGAAAATGCTGAAGCAAAAAAAAATTATCTGGCTTAGATCAAAGATTCTGTGAAAGACATGACCATAGGATGTTACACTGTTGACTCCTCTATACCTCAAGGCATGAAACAACCTAAAAATGTGTAACTAACAAAGTATCTTGCCATCCAATAAAATGGATGGCAAAATATAAGTTGAGGAAACATTAAAGCATAGAGGTTAAGGGTATAGATTTTACAGACTTACCAACTTGACTAAAACTGTAGCTTTCACATTTATAAACTATAGGATCATGGACAGGTTTTTTAATTTCTTTGAAACTTAATGTCACCATCTGTAAAATGAGGATAATACCTACACCTACAGGTAATAACAGAATTTACTCCTTAGTAATGTGCCTGGAATACAGTTAAGAGTTAGCATGACGACATTTAGTTTTTATTGTACCAAAGACCATTCTTTAGATAATAAATATAGTAGAGAAGTGACTATCTTTCTTAAGGAGCTAAGTATTAACAATTCAGACAAAGAGGAGATCCAGATACTTCATGTTGCCTAGTAATTCATGTCTGGGTAGGTGCTCAGCTGTAACCAATGTTCAACTCCAATGAATGAACTTGGTAGTTCCAAGCAGGTAGATGCATGTTCACGCAGGACACTTACCCATACTGAGGGACTCTTTTTGAAATTCCTTAGTTAGGTGGGAGCGGTTTGTTATGCAGTACACATAGCGCTCCAACACGTACCAACACATCTCGTAGTAGAATGGATAACGGAACTTATTTGGAACCTACGTGGGAATAAAATAATGGGAAAAACAAGCTGGTAACAATTTTCAAGGAAAGAGAGTAAGACACACCGTATCAATGCAAAAATTAACCCAGGAAAAACACTCTTGTCAACATCTAGGGTGGCATTTGGAACAAGAACCTAAGTGGATCTGTCAACCTAAAAATTGTCGGTCTTGGGAAATGACCACCAAAATAAAGTTTCAGCACCACTAAGAAGGTATCTTGGGAAAGCATCAAAAGTAAGTTTTGGGACCGAGAGTAAAGTGTTAGAGTACAACACAATACACTTGAGAAAACTGCTTCAGTGTTCTTGGGATACAAAGGTCTGCCAAACAGTCCTACCTTTACGACAGTTCTAACCTGAATTAGAAGGCCACGGGATAAAGAATCTAATGGACAAGAGGACATGAGATGAAGCTATATGCTTTTATTACGTCCTTACCTATAGGACAGTATCATTAGAGAGACCCGTTCTCAAGCTATGCCTAGTCTAGGACACAAGACTGTGTACTTTCCCACCATCAGCTCTTAGCTGGTCTGTACAGTACTTCGCAGTTTGCCCCAATGGCAGGTCCACAAATGAGACTGCTGTACCACATGGCCTAATCAGCCACTGCCTTAGCTCCTTTCATTCCCTCCAGAAGCAGCATGAAATCATTCCAACTGAATAATAACAAAAAGAACTGCCCTTCAGCTCTAGCATAGTCGAAACAAAGGCAAATCAGCATGGATTAATCAGTGAGGAAGACCAACAATGGGGACTACCCTATATATATTTTGCTGTCTTGAAAGCCTAGAGGATAGCTTTCAAAAGGAGAGGCCCAACAATACTTTTAAGATTGTTTTGAATATGCAACTGAGAAGGTTTTCATCTCCTTTTCAAAGCTTCATGTCAGGTAGTATTCCTGAATTAAGGAGATCTGGATGGAAGGCCCTTTTCAAAGTCCTTCACCAGGTCACAAAGCATGACTGTGGAATGAGACTACTTTCCTCATTGCAAAGCAGGAGAGGCAGGTACTTTTCATTAGGTTTCCAATTCAGACAAGCTGGGCTCTAAGTCTGGGCATCTTAAGTGATTACAGTTTTAACAACTAAAAGCAGTGTTTCCTCTTTTATTTTCAAGTCAAATTAGGGGCACCTGGCTGGCTTGGCCGGTAAAGCATGCAATTCTTGATCTCAGGGTCATGAGTTCAAGCCCCACACTGGGCCTAGAGTCTACTTAAAAATACATAAATTAAATTTGTTTTTACAAAGATCAAATTAATTTACTTTTGATAAGGTGTGTGGGGGAACCACAACAATTAACAGATACCAGGTCCACCCAAATTAAATATAAAACACAGGCCTCTCTGCTCACCTTTTACACATATTAACACTTTTCTGGAAGGGTCTTTTTTTTCTTTTTAAAGATTTTATTTATTTACTGAGAGAAAGAGAGACAAGCAGGGGGAGCAGCAGGCAGAGGGACAGGGAAAAGTAGGGTCCCTGCTGAGCAGAGAGCCCAACGCAGGGCTGGATCCCAGGACCCAGGATCATGACCCACACAGAAAGCAGACGTTTTACCAACTAAGCCACCTGGTGCCCTGTGGAAGGGTCTTTATGAAAAGTTCAGGACAACCCAAAATTCTAAAGCCCTTTGGTACTCTGCTGAGAGGTGAGTATTGACAGTTTAAAAAAAAAAAAAAAAAAAGACATTAAACTTTTTTTTACTTGGAACTCATAAGACTGCATTAGAAACACGCAAGATACCACACACCCACCCAACCTGCCTCATTATATTTTACCTTTGTTGCCAGACACCACAGAACATATAAATTTCTAAGACTGGATTATAATTTTTTTGTTTGGGGACTTTTTTTAAATCCTCTTTACGAATTACGGAGCTTTTAAGTGCTATCAGTAGAATAATCACCAACACTCAAGTTTAAATAGTACGGTATTTCCACACTGGCATGGCAAAAGAAACCAAACCAGTGTCTTAATTTATAACACACTTTATTTTTATAAAGTAACATATTAAATGAATGCCAGACTGGTTTTGGCACATAAAAGGTTGGTGTGGAAAGCAATAATAATAATAATAATATCACTGTGTGTACATATGAAGGGGAGTCAATAAAATTTTACAGAAACACCAAGGAGTTCCTTATTTAGAATGAAAGAATTAAACTATATTTAGGGAAAATGGAATAATGTGGTCAGACTGAAATTTGACATTTTCTGATAAACAAAGCCTAGGAATATTAGTTAAATCAAGATCAGTTATTTTAAGTTTAATAGTCTGCAACAAACTGCTAGCAGAGATAAGGTAACTCGTTTCACCTATGCCAGTAAATACACATTCTCCTTTTTTCCCCTCAAACAGAGCAACTTATCAATTAAGTCAGTAACTCAAAGGCATAATAATAGTAATTTTATCCAAAAAAGGGGGAATAGTTTCTAAAACCTAATTTTCAGATTGAATCTTAGAGTAGATAGGTGGTATTACCTCAGAATGATTCTGAGTTAAATAAGAGTACTTTATTATGAAATTACATAAATTTCCTTTTTTGAAAAATCAACTATTTTTTTATTATTGAAATTTCAAACTTAACTATTTTCTTGTAGTTTCATCACTCTTAAAAAACAAACACATATAAACTTCTTGTTAAAAAAAAGAACTTATTAATTTGAGAGAGAGAGCAAGGGTGTATGAGAGAGGGAGCAGGAGACTCCGTGGGGGGGGGGGTCGATCCCAGGACCCCAAGATCATGACCTGAGCTGAAGGCACACACTCAACTGAGCCACCCAGGCACCCTTATAAAAATTTATTTTTTTCAAGATTTTTATTTTATTTGACAGACAGAGATCACAAGTAGGCAGAGAGGCAGGCAGAGAGAGAGAGAGAAGGCTCCCCACTGAGCAGAGAGCCCCATGTAGGGCTTGATCCCAGGACTCTGGGATCATGACCTGAGCTGAAGACAGAGGTTTTAACCCACTGAGCCAACCAGGCACCCCTAAAATTTATTTTAAAAGCACTGCAGGGGCATCTGGGTGGTACAGCTGGTTACATGTTCAACTCTTGGTTCCAGCTCAGGTCATGATCTCAGGATCATGAGGTCAAGCCCGGTGTGGGGCTCCACACTCAACAGGGATCCTGCTTAAGATTCTCTCCCTCTGTGACACGGAGCTCAATCCCAGGACCCTGGGATGACAACCTGAGCCGCTTAATCAACTGAGCCACCCAGGCACCCTAATAAATAAGGGCACTGCATCATCATCATCATTTTTTTTTTCATTTTATTTATTTATTTGACAGAGAGAACACAAGCAGGGGGAGCAGAAGCGGGAGAGGAAGATGCTGGCTCTTAGCTGAGCAGGGAGCCCAAGGTGGGGATTGATCCCAAGACCCCAGGATCATGACCCGAGACGAAGGCAGATGCTCAACTGAGCCACCTAGGCGCCAGAACTGCCTCTTTTTAATTCTAACAGGGAATAACTCCAACACTACTACTCTTGTGTGTAAGTAAGGTAATAGGTAGCTGTTAACCAAAATACAGGTCTCTTCTTTTAAAGATTTTTTTTATTTATTTGAAAGAAAGAGAGACAAGCAGGGGGAGCAGCAGGCGGAGGGAGAAGCAGGTTTCCTGATGAGCAGGGACCCTGACACGCAGGGCTCGATCCCAGGACCCGGGGATCATGACATGCACTGAAGACAGACACTTAATGACTGAGCCACTCAGATGCCCCAAAACACAGGTTTCAAAATAGGAACCAAAATATTTGAGCATGTTCACAATAAATAGGTCAATGACCATTCCTTCTAAAAATTGTAAATTCTTCACTAATTGTGGTATTTTATTGTTTTTAAATTACTTTTTAGATTTTCTTTATTTGAGAGAGAGAGAGAGAGACAGTAAGTGAGCATGAGTGTGGGAGAGGGGCAGAGGGAGGAGACACAGGCTCTCCAGTGAGCAGGGAGCCCCACACAGGGCTTGATCCCAGCACTCTGGGATTTTGACGTCAGCCGGAGGCAGCTGCTTAACCAACTAAGCCACACAGGTGCCAACTGTGATTTTTTAAAATGATTTTATTTACTTATTTCAGAGAGAGCAAAGAGAGAGAGAAAGAAAGAGGGAACACGTGTGAGCACATGATCACAGCGAAGCAACAAAGGGAGAAGAAGACTCCCCTGATGAGCAGGGAGCATGACACGGGGCTCGATCACAGGACCCCGAAATCATGACCAGAGTTGAAGGCAGACGCTCAGGCACCCCCTAACTGCAAATCTTTATTTTTTTATTTTTTATTTTTTTAAGATTTTTATTTATTTATTTGACAGAGAGAGATCACAAGTAGACAGAGAGGCAGGCAGAGAAAGAGAGGAAGGGAAGCAGGCTCCCCGCCTAGCAGAGAGCCCGACGCGGGACTCGATCTCAGGACCCTGAGATCACGACCTGAGCCAAAGGCAGGGGCTTAACCCACTGAGCCATCCATGCGCCCCGTAAATCTTTAAATTTAACTTTGAAAACTTTCAAATCCACCAAAAAGTTTTTTTTTTAAAGATTTTATTTTTATTTTTATTTTTTTAAAGATTTTATTTATTTATTTGAGAGAGAGAGACAGTGAGAGAGAACATGAGCGAGGAGAAGGTCAGAGGGAGAAGCAGACTCCCCATGGAGCTGGGAGTCAATCCCGGGACTCCGGGATCATGACCTGAGCCGAAGGCAGTCGTCCAACCAACTGAGCCACCCAGGCGTCATTTGACAAAGAGAGAGAGATCACAAGTAGGCAGAGAGGCAGGCAGAGAAAGAAGGGGAAGCAAGCTCCCCACCAAGCAGAGAGCCCCATGTGGGGCTCCATCCCAGGATCTTGAGATCATGACCTGAGTTGAAGGCGGAGGCTTAACCCACTGAGCCACCCAGGTGCCCCTCAAATCCACAAAAAAGTTTTAAGAGCAGTGCAGAACACTGCCTACAGCATTATTCGAGATTCACCCCCATCAACATTTCCCCACATTTGCTAATCTCTATTCATCTACCCTGTTATTCTGCTGAACTACTTGAGAGCAAGATGGGAACATCACACCCTCTAAAGACTCTATGCTCTAATTGGTCTTTAAGGTCAATACCATCTATACATTAATCATATGTAATTCAGCCCTTACTGACTTGGGTTCTACTAAAGAATTAAGCCCTATATTCCGAAGACATGGGTTGGCCAGCAAACAGCAGCGAGTGGATTTGGTCTGCTGCCTATTTTTGCAAGCCCTGCGAGCTAAGAGGGTTTTTTACATTTTTAAAGGACTGAAAAAAAAACCCCAACAACTAAAATTAGAGCACTTTGTTTTATGGGAAAACTATATGAAATTCAAATTTCAGTGTCCTTAAATAAAATTATTTTATTTGAGCCATTCTCATTCGTTTAAGTATTTCATTCTACAAGGCAGTTAAGTACTTGCAGCAGATCCTATATGGCCCACAGAGCCTAAAACATTCACTATCTGATTCTTTACAGAAAAAGTTTTGCCAACTCTCGCAAGGGCATCCACTACGTTGTAAGTACCTAACTTTTTTCCTTTATATCTAGAATGGTATCAGCTACGTACCCTCCCAGGGAAAACCTAGAAAATAAGATGAACCAATCATTTTCTGAAGGACTTCATTCTCTCAAGGAACCCCAGATGGGAAAAGCAGTATGTACCCTGAATTATTCAAATACAACGGTTTGGGTGGGGCATTCTAATTGGAGTAAAGATACATGAACTCACACTGTGACTCCTGACTTGATATATCTTATTACATCGAATTATTCTAAGACGATAAAATTTAAAAACATCAATTACCAAATGTCCATTTCTAGCCCTATAAAAATCCAAGATACCAAGAACCTCAAAGAATTAGAGTCCTCCAAATTAAGCATGTAAATCTTGTTAAAGCTTTCCTCTCAGTGTCCCTGAAATGTAAACAATGTATTTTTTTTTTTTTTTAAACTCAGGAAAAATTGAAGTTTTGAGGTAACTACCCATGAATCTCTTATAACATCTCTTAAATGGCGGTCATCTCTTCCACATCCAGTTCTATGCAGAATTACTCACCCGTGTTCGATCTTCAATGTTGTATATTTTTAACTGCATGGGGATATTGAAGCTATGCAAAAAATTGCCTCCAAAGACTAATGTGTCTGTAGGAGTATACACAGCATGAATCCAGCCTAGAAGAAAGGAGTGGAGGGGCAATGGCTTTAGCACATGTTATAACACGGCATTCTCAGAGACCTGGTAAAAGACTCCTAGATCACACATTTTACTCTGATTCTGCCACTTAGTGGTTGGTCAAATTATTTAATCTCTTGCAGCCTCAATATCCTCTATAAAAATTAAACTTTATATGGTTGTTAGTAAGCATTAAATCAGAAAATGCACGTAAAGTGTTTAGCATACAGCAAGTTTAACAAATGCTGTTTCTACTTACGGGAGCACCTACTGTGAAGGTGTAGTACCAGAGATTACACATGTATTTCCGTTTATCCCTCACAACAGAATGTGACAGATTTAAATATTTGACCAATGTGGTATTAGCAGGTAAATACACAGAATTAAATACACGTCTGTGATTCCAAAATCTGTGTTCTATTTATTTTAGGACTAGTGACCCAATAAAAATATCACTAATTTCTACACCCCTTGCAGCCATCCCTTAGAACAGGGAGCTCTTATCTGGACGTTAGATACCGCATGCTGACCAGGTCTTATCCTTAACAGACTCTGATTACCTAGAGCTAATGTGGGGCCCAAACATGTAAATCTGAAAAGCCACCACTGGTGATTTTTTTTTTTTTTTTTTTTAAGATTTTGCTGACTTGAGAGAGAATGCACAGAGCAAGAGCGAGAGCATGAATGGGGAGGGAGAAGCAGGCTCCCCTCTGGGCAGCGAGACCAACGTGGGTCTCAATCCCAGGACCCTGGGATCCTGACCTGAGCTGAAGGCAGACATTCACCGACTTAGCCACCCAAGCGCCCCACCACTGGCAATTCTGATTTTAGTGGAAAATCAGTGCTTTTTTAAAAAATCCAAATTGTTTGCATCTGATACTCCATAATGACTGAAAAGGACACTATTGTTTTCTGCCCACCCAATTATCACCATTCTTGGTGGTAATCCATCAATTCTTTTTCTCAAAGAAAAGAAAGTGGCTAAACAACCCCTTTTTCCCCATCCTGCTTACCTGAGGGAATGACGAAGGTATAGCCCTGCTTGAGCTCAATGCGCTGGCAATCTGACACCCGGTCACCCAGAAAGATGTCTCCCTGTTTCCCTGACAGCAGCCAATTCTCGTACAGCTCCAGGTTGTGGGCTGTAGGGGGGATGAGCCAGAAGACCTGTGAGTTAAAAAACTTCAGTCTGTTAACAGCTATTGACATGACCAGTCGTCTCCCTCAACTAATAAATGGGTACAAGGTAAGGTCAAGAGGTAGAAGAGCAACAAGCAATTCCCTTAGCTTACAGAACCTGACCATTTGGGAAATTCTAGAGGCCCTAAAGAAGTAGATCTTTTTTTGACTTGTTGAAATGGTATTAGAGCTTCTTGGGGGTTTGACTGTAGAGTCCAGAACAGATCCAGGGCTGAGAGAGAAGCGGTGTATTCAGTTTGTTACCTAAATAGTCCCTTACTTGCCCCTAGCTATCTGGCCTCTACAGTCCTAAGAAGGACAGTTAGGTACAATGTCTTGAAGAGACAGGCCTAGGTTGCTTTGTTCTAGGGTAGTAACCACGATCAAAATGACAAAACTTAAGATACCAGTTAAATGAATCCAAAGTAAACAAAATGTCTTTGGATTTGGAGGTACAGTTGTTCTAAATTAAGACTTCCTATTTTAAAAGCATCGGTTTTCATTCTAGTTCTACTTTTTTCTCTGACAAAGCATCCACTTCCAGCAAGGGGAAAAAAGGGTAACCATAGGAGTACAATTCTATAAACCTGACATTAATTCCAGATTTCTGTTCTCACACAGCATTTAGAAACAATCTGGTAAGATGGAATATAGTTCTTTCTGAATGAGAATAGTATTTCAAAATCTATTCATACCCTTAGAGAGGACTTAAAGGCTTCCTTTGACCAAATTTCAGATCAATGCCTTCATATAGGAAAAGGTGGTCTGAATTCTAATTTCTGATATCGTTGTGAATCTATACAAAATTTCTGTTGCCTTCTACTTCGTTATTACACTTCGAGGTAGAAAAATTATCCTGTCTTCCTAAAACCACTCCCTTGCCTTCATGTGGAGAATTCGCCCTGGGAATCTAAAAACAGGACTGTTGAGTTTTACTAAGTACTGTGCCAATATTGGTGTAATGACAGCAGACCAGATGAATACTAATTCCTACTGAAGTCTAGCCAAGAAGGTCAACTTAATCTATGAAACAGGGGACAATTCTCTAACAGATTCATTTTCAGGGTATATTAAGCATGCATGAACTGAAGCAGAATCATAAAGTCAGCTTCAGAGTCCAACCCCCATCATGACTATGACCGTACCTTTCCCCCTTGATGGATGTGATACCAAACAGAGGTACCACCAAAGTCCACATGGAAGTCAGTATAGCAGCCTCGAACACTCATTAGACAGTACCTGACCCAAAAAAAGCAGCAGCATTAGTGCACTGATTAAAAAGAGAGCCTGCTCTACCCCAATGCCACACTCTCCCCTTTCACACACTATCCCACTTTTGTGCCTAATCAATTCCCAGTGAGAGGAATGCAGTTTCAAATCATTGTAATATCAGACCATACATTTTCTTTAACCTATGTAGTCATGGTTATGACACTTTTACATACACTCTCTCCTTCGAACTGTAAAGCCTACTGCTTAAAAAATTCATCTTTTGGGGGGAGGATTTTATTTATTTATTTATTTATTTGGGAGACAAAGTAAGAGAGAGAGAGAGCGAGCGAGCATGAGATGGGAGAGGGTCAGAGGGAGCAGCACACTTCCCACTGGGCAGAGTCTGAAGCAGGACTCGATCCTGGGACTCCAGGATCATGACTTGAGCTGCAAGCAGTCTCTTAACCAACTGAGCCACCCAGGCGCCCAAGAATTCATCTCTTTGATCATTTAGGACATAGAGCAAGGCTGTGAAGGGAGGAACCAGTCCTTGCTATCACTTTGACTTCCCAACGCACCTGAGGAAATTCAGGAAAAGCCACTTACTTCTGTACTTTGGGGTACTGCATCTCCAAGATGGCATTTGTTGATTCAGTCTGACTCTCCTTCAGATGCCTTGGCCACATGTTGTCTACCCAGTCAATGAAATCCACCTTTAAAAAGGAGGAGGAAACATTTAGGATTCAATGGGAGGACTGGGATTAAAGAGAATTTTAAAGTCAGGAAAACAGAATTTCTCAATTCTGTCTGAAAGACTACACTTCATTTATTTTACTGACTTTTTTTTCCTTTAAGTAGGCTCCACACCCAACGTGGAGCCCAACGCAGGGCCTGAACTCATGACCCTCAGACTAAGACCTGAGCTCAGATCAAGTCTGACACTTTACCAGCTGAGCCACCTAGGGACCCCTGAAAGACTATAATTTAATTATGAACAAGCAATCTGTTGGTGAATCATGGGGTCAGCAGCAAACACTCTAGAAATCATTATTCAGTGAGAACAAAGATTAATGGTTCCATCAACATGATCATAAAGATAGATCTAAGCAAAATGAAGTCACAGTATCTCTTCTGCGTCAGTAATGGCAGAATCAGCTGTCTTTTTCTGATTCAATAAAAGGCACTGTCTGGAATGTACTGATAAATTTATCAGAAGATGTAACACTGTTAGAGCAGCTCAACTGTCAAAAATAGAAATAAATAATTTTTTTGGAAAAGGAAAGAAATCCTATAGTCTGCTATAGAATCTATTAGGTTAGGAATCAGAACTTCCAGGGCTGTTATGTTTTCTCAGGATCACATGCAAGTCCCTGGAACTCATTTGTAAAATGAGGATAATTAACTCAAAGTGATATTATGAGGATTACATGTAAATACATGTTAAAATTTTCAAAAATAATGTTGTAAGAATTTAGAAATCTAATTCACTCATTCATGCATGCATGCATTCATTCATCCATTAATAAGATTTATCTGAAAGAGAAAAAGCATGAGAGAGAACACACAAGGTGGGGAGAGGGGCAGAGAGAGAGGTAAAAGCAGACTCCCTGCTGAGCAGGGAGCCCAGTGTGGGGCTGGATCCCAGGATCCCAATCCCAAGACCCCAGAATCATGACCTGAGTGAGACTTTAGCCAACTATGACATCCAGGAGCCCTGGAATCTATTTTAAATATGTGTTGAAAGAAGAAGTGAAAATAGTATGAACTTATTTGCACTTTATAATGAATTGTAGCATGTCATGTACCTCCAAACGTGTGTACCTCCCCACCACTGACCTCCAAGAAACAGTCTCAGGTAGCTAATTTATTGTGAGCCAAACCATGAATTCAGTACAATATTGACACAGTAAATATCTAGCTTAATGCTATAAAACACATGTATCTGCTAAGCTTTCCAACAAAATCTTTCATGTGATCATTTACTTCCCTTATAACACAAACCTGGACAAATGCATAAAATCTGTGCATAGTGACGTGAGGGAGGTGTCTAGGGGAACACTCAGATGTAAACTGTGGGAGTGGCTAGAAGGGATCACCAATGACATGCAAATTGAAGAGCAACAAATTAAAAGTTAACTTGCTACTTTACCTTAAAGGATTTCTGTTCAGGGAGCCAAGAGTTTTAACCTAACACCCACTGGGCCTAGAACACTGAATGAACTCTAGCTTCCTTTCTTTCCCTCAAACAGTATCTACTTTCTGTTCTCTTCATGTAGTGGTCAGCATCTCCCAACTCCTGGTATTCTCCTTTGGAAAGTCTTTTTTTTTTTTTTTTTTTTTAAAGATTTCATTTATTTATTTGACAGAGAGATCACAAGTAGACAGAGAGAGAGAGGGAAGCAGGGTCCCTGATGAGCAGAGAGCCCGATGAGGGACTCGATTCCAGGACCCTGGGATCATGACCCGAGCTGAAGGCAAAGGCTTTAACCCACTGAGCCACCCAGGTGCCTCCTTTGGAAAGTCTTTAAAGAAGAATGAAGATCTTACTTGCTCAAGACATCACAAATTCTTATGTCTGGATGGGGAAAGGAAGGGTTAAGAACACATGGGTATTTTTTTTTTAATCAATTGTTCATTCAGAGAAACCTGAATTTCTTTGGCCAGAAATTGGATGCCCACCTGCAGCAATAAGTTACACTTCCAGGCCTCTCTTTAACTGGTATTATTAGGTATCATCTGACTACCGAGAATATTGTGTTAAGGTACTCATACTTTTCTCCTTAAATTAATCTTTTAGGCTCTGGATAGGCCTTTTGCTAAATGGCCAGTTCCATGTGAGAGCAAGTCTCCCATAAGGGTAATCACCAGTTCTACCTGTTCTGCATCAATATTAGGGCCAAACTGATAAGAAGTCCAATACCTAGGAATTCATCTATTCATCTGCTGCGTGCACACACACACGCACAAAACTCATGGCCTTCCATGAACTAATTTCCCTACTACCAATTTGCATATTTTATATGTTGCTTTTAATCTACCTCTCAGGTACTGCTGGAACGACAGCAGAAAACAATCTCTCTCTTCTCACGAGAGAATCCCACTTTATGCTAACATCCCAGAAAAGGCACCAAAAGGCTGCCCACCTTTCTCTCCCTATGCCTACTTTTACACAGAGGACTCCTTCTGTTTGGAATTTTGGTTTTTGTTCTGTCTCCTTATTTCCTTCCTATCAAGCTTAGCTATCACTTCTTCCAAAGAGCTTCCCCTCCCTAATTCTCCTCCAGTTTGTTTGTGGGGGGGTGCTTCCTATTGTCCCCACAACACTGTATTTATTCACTTCTGAGGCACTCATCATTATCGTGGTTTGCAGAAATGTCCATCCTCTGGTTTTTCTTCCTGGTGAGACTTTAAGCTCTTTGAGAATGAGAATGACCTTATTTTCCACAGGTCCTCTAACACCTAGCATAGCGCTCAGCATGTGGCAGGTACTTGAACTAATAATAAGCTAACTCTGAAGGTGTGAATGACATAGAGAACAATAGATTATGTACTTTATGTGAAAGATTATTACATGAATGAGATTTACTCAAACTCACTGAAATGTACACTTAAAATGAGTATACTTTATTGTGTGTCAACTGTACCTCAATAAAGTTGATTTCTGAAAAAGCATTATTGAGATATATTAGAAAAGACCTAGATAAATGGAGACACACTGTGGGGGGAAAAATACTCTAGTAAATAAATAAATACCCCAGCAGAATAAGCATATTACTGCCTACATAGTAAGGTCATCAAAAGCTTTTCTGCTTTCAGGAGGTGACCTTGGTAATAGCTCACTCAATCTTCCTGAACATGATTTGGGTCTCTAAAAAATACCGAAGCATTGTTCTCTGCCCTCTAAAGAATTTTCTATTTTTGAGTCCTTCCATAGTTCTACTCCTTCATTTAATGGTTCGTTATTTTTCTGTTAAATGATGCAGCATTTTTATCATTAAAAGGACAAAATGAACAAATCAAGAATGTTACAAAAAGGGCTTCCTATGTAATGACACATTTCTAAATTTTAAGAATGGAAAAGTATGCATCAATTCTACTTTTCTTTTTTTTAGAAAGATTTTATTTATAAATCCGAGAGAGAGAGGGAGTGCCCACCCATGCAAGTAGAGGGAGAAGCAGAGGGAGAGGGACAGGCAGATTCCCTGCCAAGCACAGAGCCCCAACGTGGGGCCTCATACTACAACCTGAGAGTACCATCAAGCCAAAACCTTAACCAAATGAGCCACCCAGGCGCCCCATAGGTTTTACTTTCATAGCTACAATCACTTTTTTTTCTTAAGACTTATTTATTTATTTATTTATTTATTTGACAGACAGAGATTACAAATAGGCAGAGAGGCAGGCTGAGAGAGAGAGGAGGAAGCAGGCTCCCTCCTGAGCAGAGAGCCTGATGTGGGGCTCGATCCTAGGACCCTGGGATCATGACTTGAGCTGAAGGCAGAGGCTTTAACCCACTGAGCCACCCAGGCACCCGCTACAATCACTTTTAAATTGAAATTTAAAAAATATTAACAATGTTCATTTGTAAATATTATAAACAATTTATAAACAATGTTACAGTGATTCTTACATTCCTCTCTATTTTAAACTAATGAATTGTGCCTTAAAAAATAATTTTTTTAAAGCAAGCTCTATGCTCAACATGGGGCTTGAACATATGACCCCGAGATCAAGAGCTGCAGGTCCTTTTTTTTTTAAACAGATTTTATTTATTTATTTGACAGACAGAGATCTCAAGTAGGCAGAGAGGGAGGCAGACAGAGACCCTGATGCGGGGCTTGATCCCAGGACCCCGGGATCATGACCTGAGCTGAAGGCAGAGGCTTTAACCCACTGAGCCATCCAGGTGCCCCAAAAGCTGCATGTTCTACCTACTGAGCCAGCCAGGCGCCCTTTATTCTTTGTTATGTGGACCACGTCTGACTAATAATAAGATTAAATCCTTTCTTTTTTCTTTGAAGATTTATTTATTTGAGAGACGGACAGTGCATTGGGGGGAAGAGGGAGAGAATCCTTTAAGCAGACTCCACACTCAGAGCCTAAGAAGGGGCTTGATCTCAAGACCCTGACATCCCTACCTGAGCCAAAACCAAGAGCCAGATGCTTAACCAACTGTGCCACCTATGTGCCCCTAACAAAGCTAGATTCTAACCACCTGTCTTCTTGTATTTCCACATGACCAGGTGATAATTAATGTAAAAAGAATTTTTATCATCCTAGGGAGATAAAGTTTTCCTAATGAGAAATTCTGTATTTATTTTTCATTTATTCTATTTTCTTTCTTTTTTTTTTTTGAGAGAACCAGTGGGGAAAGGCAGAGGGGGAGAGAGAGAAAACCTTTTTTTTTTTTTCCCTTAAGATTTTATTTATTTATTGGAGAGAGAGGGAAAAGAGGGAACATGAGCAGGAAGAGAGGCAGAGGCAGAGGGAGAAGAAGGCTCTCCATTGAGCAGGAAGCCCAACGAGGGGCTCCATCCCAGGATCCAGGGATCATGACCGGAGCCGAAGGCAGTTGCTTCACCGAATGAGCCACCGAGGTGCCTGGGGAGAGAATCTTAAGCAGGCTCCAAGCTCGACAAGGAGCCTGATGCAGGACCTGATCTCACAACCCTGAGATCATGACCCAAATAAAATCAAGACTCAGAGGCACCTCGGTGGCTCAGTGGGTTAAAGCCTCTGCCTTCAGCTCGTCATGATCCCAGGGTTCTGGGATCGAGCCCTGCATCAGGCTCTCTGCTCAGCGGGGAGCCTGCTTCCTCCTCTCTCTCTCTCTGCCTGCCTCTCTGGCTACTTGTGATCTCTGTCGAATAAATAAAATCTTAAAAAAAAAAAAATCAAGACTCAGATGGTTCATCAATGGAGCCACCTATAGCACCCCTTATTTTTTATTTTTTAAAATATGGGGCTGGGATGGACCCTAATGTGGAGCCCAACCTCGGGCTTGAACTCACAACCCTGGGGTCAAGAGAGGAAGAGCAGGACACAAGGGGTGCCTGGGTGGCTTAATCGGTTAAGTATCTGCCTTCAGCTCAGGTCATGATCTCAGGTTCCTGGGACTGAGCCCCTCATGGGGACTCTGCAGGATGGGGAGTCTGCTTCTCACTCTCACTCTTCCTCTCACACACAAATACATAAAACCTTGAGAAAAAAAAGAAAAAGAAAAAAAGAGTAGGACATTTAAGTGACTGAGCCCCCAGGCACCCCAAGAAAATCTCTATTTAGTTGTAGGATCTCCAGTAACAAGAAGCAATGACAAAAAATTATATACTGTCTCTTCAGATAATAGTGAAATACTGAGAACATTTTCCTGTTGGTCTCTACATTATCCATGTCTTATGATAATAACATTACTAGTAAGCTGAATATAGGTGTATATATAAAATAACTATTAAAAGCAATTATCATATTTTAACTTTAAAAGTCAAAAGGTGTGATAGGGATAATTTAAATGAATAGAATAAAACACCGACATCTTGGGGCACCTGGGTGGCTAAGTGGGTTAAGCTTCGGCTCAAGTCATAATCCTAGGGTCCTGGGATGGAGCCCCGAGTTGGGCTCTCTGCTCAGCAGGGAGCCTGCTTCTCCCTCTCTCTCTGCCTGCCTGCCTACTTGTGATCTCTGTCAAATAAAGAAATAAAATCTTTAAAAAAACACAAAACCACTAAGATCTTGACTTTTTTATTGTTATTTTTAAAAGATTTGTTTATTTAGTTGGGGGAGGGGGGACAAGCAGTGGGGAGGGCAGAGGAAGAGGGAGAAGCAGATTCCCCACTGAGCAGGGAGTCCAGTGTAGGGCTTGATCCTAAGACCCTGAGACCATAACCTGACCTGAAGGCACATGCCCAACTGACTGAGCCACTTAGGCACCCAAGATCTTGACTTCAAAACAAATGATTAGGGGCGCCTGGGTGGCTCAGTCATTAAGCGTCTGCCTTCAACTCAGGTCATGATCCCAAGGTACTGGGACTGAGCCCCACGTCAGGCTTCCTGCTGTGCAGGAACCTGCTTCTCCCTCTCCCTGCCACTCCCCCTGCTTGTTCTCTCTCTCTCTCTCACTCTCTCGCTCTGTCAAATAAATAAAATCTTAAAAAAAAAAACAAAACAAAAGAAATGATTAGAATGTTGCTAGTTCTGCTATTCCATACCTAATATATAACTCAAGTGAGTTGTGACACAGGAATTAAATGAATAAAAATGGTCCAAAAATGACTAGGCATATTTCAAAAGTGAAGTAAGTGTTTCAACATTCTGTAGACAGCTACTACTTTGCAAAGAGATGAGCTAAATCAGCATCTACCCTCAGGAGAGTGAAGGATCAAAAACAAACAACTTTCCCTTAGGATGGTTTGTCAGTTTACTAGCCATCCAGTGGAATCTGCTCCAGAAACCATCTCATAAAAATGATCACTTGTCTCTAAAATAGTTTTCCCTCAAGCTTTTTAGAGTGATTTTAAGGGTGTCTGGGTGGCTCAGTGGGTTAAAGCCTCTGCCTTCGGCTCAGGTCCTGATCCCAGGGTTCTGGGATAGAGCCCCGCATCAGGCTCTCTGCTCAGCAGGGAGACTGCTTCCCCTCTCTCTCTTTCTGTCTGCCTCTCTGCCTACTTGTGATCTCTGTCAAATAAATAAATAAAATCTTAAAAAAAAAAAAAAAAAAAAAAGAGTGAATTTTAAGACAGTTCTCCACTCCATGCAAAGACCAATGTTATTCTTAAATTAGGTTACTGCTGATCAGAACTAAATGGCCCCTCCCCATATAAAATTAAGTGATTTTTAAAAATAATGAACTTCCTAAAAATGAAGGTTATTATCAAATTGTCTTGTTTATCAATTTCATCTTGGTATGTATAAAAAGTTACAGATTCTCCCATTCTCCCATTGTATAAACAACCCTCTTGGTGACAATGAAAACGTGGAAAAAATTATTAGACTAACCGTGGAGGGCCTCTGCACCATGTTCTCCAGCCTGGTGTGGCTGAACTCTAGACTGATGACATTATAGAGTTTTTCTCGCTCCTCCTCTGGAGTCTCATAGTAGCGTGTCCACTGAGCCATGGTCATTTCAATGCCTTTCTGTGTGTTCACATCCATGACATCCACCATGCGACGACTCCCTGCCATGAAAGATGTATCAATCATCTCCACTGAGCCACTATTATCCTTAATATATTAAGAATATAAAACAAAAGTGGAAGGAAACAAGCTATCCTTTATTTAGGATACTCAGGAATAAAGAATTGTCACTCAAAAGGATAATCAATAGAAAATAAAACCACGGAGAGTCGAAAAGACAACAGGTAATATTAAAAGCAACTCCCTATGGCATGTTTCTATATGGTCAAGAAACAAATCTTATATTCAGTATCTCACTCAATTCCATCAATTCTAAATGTTAAGTACTAAATTTTGATTTCATAGGCGAGAATATAGGTAGTAGGTAACCTCCAGGACAAAAATCCTGGACCAACTCTACAGTCAATGTTCTTATCCACCGAGCTACATTGTTTTAAAGAGTCTGAGGACCTAGATCCATCTTACAATTTGAATAAAGGATACAAAATAGTGATATATTATTTTGTTTAAAAGAGTTATTTCCCAGACCTGTTAAGCATTTCTAATATAAACCCCCCTTTTCATTCATTTAACAAATATTCACTGAATGATAAAAAAGACACCATGATGGACATAAAGACTGGTATCAGATTCTCAACTAACTGTAACAACTACAACAAAAGGCAGAATGCACAAAACAGTATGGGGGAAAAAACACCAACTTCAAAGCCAACAATACCTAAATTTAAATCTCATCTCTAATAATAGTTGGGAAAGTTACTTAATTTCTGTGCACCTCAATATCTTCTGTAACTTGGGAATAATACCACCTTGTAAGCTGCTGTGTGGATTTAGTCAATGAAATAAATTGTTTAATACAAGTAGGTGTCAATTAAAAAGTAGTAAAAATAAAAGGATTTTTTTTCTTAAATAACACTGTACTGACTAGAGAAGCCTTTTAGGAAAAGAAGAGACATTTAGGCTGGGCCTTAGAATAAACAGAATCTAAACAAGAAAGAGTCAACAGAGAATTGTGAGCAGAGGCAGCAGCTTAAGAGAAGATATGGAAAGGCAGGACAGCTTTAAAAAGTTAAGATTACAGTGATCAAGAAAGGGAAAGAGAGAGAGAGAATAAAAGGCTGCTGTGTAATATTAAGAATACTGCTCGATTTGTAAGAAACTAACAAACACCTACTATATACCTGGACTTCATGGGTTTAACAAGTAGTACAAGACCTGGTCCCCTGCCTCCCAGAAGTATGGAGTCTCGTCACACATCAGAGATAAGAGGAGGACAAGACTACCACAAGAATATGGCCACAATAAAGTAGACATGGCGGAATACAATAAAATACAACTGATAATATAAGGCAATGAATCACACGTACCCTTCATATTTTGGAAGAAAATGTGAATGCCTAAATCAAAACTGCCTTGAAATACCATTTCACACTCACAATGACAGCCATAAGCTGGCAAAACTGGAACCGTCGAGACTTTGCTGCTAACAATGTAAAGTGGTGCAGCTGTGACAGACAACAGAGTGGTGGTTCCTCAAGAAGTTAAAAAGAGAATGACCATATGACCCCACGATTTCCACTCCTAGTAGATTTTGATCTACAGGATCAAAATCAGATGGTCAAACAAGAACTTGTACATGAATGTTCACAGCAGCTCTAGTCACAATAGTTAAAGGATGGAAACAACTCAAAAGTCCATTAATAAATGAATGCATTAACAAAATGTGATTTATCCATGGGTGACTATTATCCAACACTAAAAAGGAATGAAGTGTTATTACATGCTGGAACATAATATAATACATATATGACAGACACAAAAAGCTACATATTTTACTCTTCTATTTATATGAAATATCCACAACAGGCAAATCCATATACAAAGTACAAAGTGGTTGCCAGGACTGTGTAGGAGGGAATAGGGAGTGACTACTTCCTACATATGGAGTTTGCATTTCAGGTGATGAAAAAGCTCTGGAACTAGATACCAGTGATGGCTGCAAGTTGTGAATATAATTAATGTCACTGAACTGTATACTTTATTATTTTTTTAAAAGATTTTATTTGTTTATTTGACAGAGAGAAACAAAGTGAGAGAGGGAATACAAGCAAGGGGAGTGCGAGAGGGAGAAGCAGGCTTCCCACTGAGCAAGGAGCCGGATGTGGGGCTCGATCCCAAGACCCTGGGATCATGACCTGAGCTGAAGGCAGACACTTAACGACTGAGCCACCCAGGCGCCCCTGAACTGCAGACTTTAAAACTATAACAGTAAGTTTTATGTTGTTTGTATTTTACCACAATTTTTAAAAAGTGAATGTTTTCCTTCAATAAGGCAGATCAAAGCAAAAGCAATTCCATTCTGCCAATGGTACCAAAGCACCCAAGACTCTCTATGTACCAGAATACTTAGATAAAATAATGAATCATAGTAATAGCTAACATTTATTGAGCATGTACTGTGTGTTAGACACTATTCTGAACTTATATTTAAGTAAACTGTCCAAGGTTACACAGCTAGTAATTAGTAGAGTTGAAGTATGAAACCAGGCAGTGTTGAGTCTATACTCTCAACCAATATATCCCATGACCTGAAGTTTACACAATAGTCTGGTTTTCTTCTTTATGGGACATGAACTAACACTGGAAATGAAGCATTTTACTTTAGGTAGAAAAGAAGACTGGGGCGCCTGGGTGGCTCAGTGGGTTAAGCCGCTGCCTTCGGCTCAGGTCATGATCTCAGGGTCCTGGGATCGAGGCCCGCATCGGGCTCTCTGCTCAGCAGGGAGCCTGCTTCCCTTTCTCTCTCTCTGCCTGCCTCTCCGTCTACTTGTGATTTCTGTCTGTCAAATAAATAAATAAAATCTTTAAAAAAAAAAAAAAGAAGAAGACTGGCTAGCCAAAGTACATGTAGTGAAAATGGATTATTACAATCACCAGTATTTTGTTCACTACCTTTTGACAATCATTAGTTATCCGAGAAAAAAAAAAATCTGGACTTCAAACAACTTGGATGAATATAAAGTTAGGCATCAGCTGAAATTTATGCTCCGTCTATTAGGTTAGATATAATCACTGCTCTATTTTATTTTTTAAAATATTTTATTTATTTGACGGATAGAGATCACAAGAAGGCAGAGAGAGGGAGGAAGCAGGCTCCCTACCGAGCAGAGAGCCTGATGAGGGGCTCGATCCCAAGACCCTGAGACCATGACCTGGGCTGAAGGCAGAGGCTTTAACCTACTGAGCTACCCAGGCACCCTCACTGCTCTATTTTAAAGACTTATTTATTTGAGAGAGAGAGAGACAGTACGACTGCAGGTGAGCGGGGTGGGGAGGGGAAGAGGAGGGCAAAGGGAGAGAATCCTTCTTCAAGCAGATACCCCACTGAGCACGGAGCCTGACACGGGGTTCGATCTCACAATCCATGAGATCATGACCTGAGCTGAATCCAAGAGTCAGACACTTAACCAACTAAGCCACCTACCCAGGTGCCCCACTGGTGTATTTTAAATCATGGCAAAGATATTTATGACCACCCAAATGTCTGTCTGTAAAAATATAAGGTTATGATGGGGTTCCAAAGATCATTATTAGCAGTGAACATATTACTGAAGAAATAGGAAAGTGGGAAGGAAGTGGGAAAAAAATCCAAAAAGAGACCAGTGATTGAATAAGGAGTATTCAATTGAATAAGGACTGAGTAAGTCCTTATATTTGTATAGCTTGGAAAATTTGGATACCATAAGTCTATGATGGGATCCAGAAGTCTTTATTTTTTTACAAGTACCACAGAGGATTCTGATGCAATGCACTGTGGATCACAAACCGTAAGAATGCCTGACCAACAAAGAAAAAGTACTGTGGTCCATTAAGTTATTACTGTCCTGGAGGTCTGTTAGGAAAAGAAGTCTACTGACAGATCTTACATACTCAAGATGATTTTCAGGAAGTCCCCTGAGAGAGCCCCTGCTTTATGAAGAGTGGGAAAGCATTTTAATTACTCAACAGATTTACTGAGTACCTACTATACTCCAGTGATTGTGCTAGGAACTAGGAAATACACAGTGACAGGCAGATAGCTGGAATCTAACAAAGAAATAGTAAGGGAGTAAAAAATAGAGGGAATTAGAGAACCTTCCTCTACCTGGGTTATGTGACTTTCGCCTCTTAGAAAAACAGAAGTTATCCAACCATCTAAAAAGGGCCCTCAAGTGGCTAAGAGACAGTACTGCAATTTTAATTTCCAAAGCAAGAGTGTGCACTTGGAACTTCAACATAGAGGACAAAACTTAACAAAAGTACTGTGGGGAAGAAAGCATTAGAAAAACCTTCTGTTCCATGACCTGTCTGAAACATTTCCAAAAGGTTTCAAACCATTTTACTGCTTTAATGTGTACAGGAGAGTGACCATGCCTGAATTCCTAAGGATCCTTCCTGGTGGGTCTCAGGGCTGCCCTGAACACCAAATGGTCTGCACAAAATTGAACTGAATTTTTACTGACACAGAAGTTTTTTTCTTTAATTAGATTGATCCAATTTCCTTTCTTTTCCTCAATTTTGAGTAAAATATAAATCAGACAAAAGACAAGTTAACCAGTCACTCATAAAGAGAAATTTTAATAAATTTCTATTTCTTAGCTTACACTGATTGACTGATCAATTTTAAGAAATCTCTCCACCCAACACGGGGCTCGAACCTACAACCCCCAGATCAAGAGTTCCAAGCTTCAGCTTAAAAAGTTTTAAATGTTGACCAAGTTACCAAACGTAGCATTGGTGAAAATTTCCAGGAAATTTCTCTACTGTTTTTTTTTTTTTTAAAGATTTTATTTATTTATTTGACAGAGAGAAATCACAAGTAGATAGAGAGGCAGACAGAGAGAGAGAGAGAGGGAAGCAGGCTCTCTGCTGAGCAGGGAGCCCGATGTGGGACTCGATCCCAGGACTCTGAGATCATGACCTGAGCCGAAGGCAGCGGCTTAACCCACTGAGCCACCCAGGCGCCCAATTTCTCTACTGTTTTGAGGGAACGGAAGAGAATCACAGATATGAATGAGTTTCATTCTTGCTTCAAAGATATAAAATATCCTGGAACAGGCTCTTCATGGAGAGAGGGAGGGACAGAGAACGATAAAACAGTAGGTAGTAGAGAAATAGAGTTCTATGCCTAATGAGTACTAAATGAAGCAACTTTGTAACTCCCTTTGAGAAAATTCTCAAAGTTGCTAAGATCAGTGTTCTATAAAAAAACTATTTCAAATGGGGTACTTCAATCAAATATGTACTTCCATGTTCCTAAGCCTTAAACCTCAGTCAGAAATTTAGAACTCAGTCCCAAATCTTAAATCTTTGCCTAAAAGACACAAAGCACACAAAGCTCAATGCTTACCCACACACATTTTGACATCATTCACAGTGAAGTCTGGATCTGGCATCCTATGAAACAAACACCAGTAAGTGTAAACAGGAAGCATACCTTCTCTAGTCAGTGTGAGTTTTTTCTTAGAGTACTAAAAACTCCTAAGCTGAGACACATAAATCTTGTATTTAGGTTTAAAAACAATATACTTTAAATATATAAAAAACAATATATTTTAAATATAAGAAAAAGTATCTCAAGGTAACAGATTTTAAGAGATTTAAAACTATTTATTTTTAGCTCACCTGTATTTTCTCACTTAACTAGAACCACCATGAACTGTTTTTGTAACAAAAGAAGAAAAATACACACTTTTAAAATCTAAATGGGGGATTATTTTTAATTATCTACTGCTTTGGGTTATCAATATGGCATTGTCTGTAGCCCTGGTATAACATGATCTCTTTGCAACCTAACAAATTAGGCCAACAATACTTACTTTATTCCAAGTCCATCAGAATTCTTGAAAATCAGAGGGTCTCTTAAGCCACCCCGCTGGATATACTCTACATTAAAATCTGTCACGATAAGTAAACAATTATTAGAAAAGCAAGAGGTATAGCTGGAAAAAGATGAAAGGACCATAAAAAAAAGATCCTAAGTAATAAGGCAGAGATAGTGTTTGCTGTTTCTGTGTATATAGTTTTGATCTGTTAGATACATGCTTGTTATAAAAAGCATCTCTCAGGATACAGGAAAAGTATCCTGACAGGCAGGGTTCAAGGGGTTTGCTAAGTCTGTATTTACATAGTAAACAGAATTTAACCAGCAGGGGGTAGTACTATAATTGAGTTACCTTCTAAATCCTAAGCAGAAATTATCATCACTCTGTCTCTTCAAAGCCAAAAAATTTAATTCTGTCCACTACAATACATACCATAACATCCTGTCACTTTGCCAAGGAGCAAAAAAGCCTCATGGTACACACGGAATCCCACCTCTGTTTTGTTTGGGGAGAGGGGATGCATGCATAAGTGAATTTTTACTGTACTATTTTTAATTAAACCCGAAGCAAGGGATGGAAGAAGGGAAAGGACTTCAGGGAACAACTCCAACAATGCTTCTGGCCCTAAGAAAGGTGTGTTTCTTCTCATACAGCAGGGAATGACTCACAGGGTGGGAGGATTAGGGGATGGGGCAGTGTGTGTTTGTGTGTTGAACGGCATTGTAGAATAAGAGAAAATAAACAGCATCACAACATCAATGGGCAATATTTAGCTGCATAGATTCCAAGCCCACAGATCCCAGAATCTACAACCTCCTACACATCAAGGGACTATAGGTCGCCTGAACCAAAATGATACTGACCTTTTCCCTCCATAAAAGTAACAAAATTTGCATTATATTTATTGGTGTGGAGTTTCTCTTCCAAGTCAAAAGTTCTTTTCCCTTCAATTTCGTCATCTGAGATGCCATCATCTTCATAGCGTCGTCGCATGGTACCACGCTGCGGAGAGAGGGACATAAGGATCAAATCATGTACTTTTCATGCCTATCTAAAAGAGCCCATAAACATGTGCACACTTCAATGTCATGTACTTTCAACTTCAGTTATTATGCCAAACATCAATTCTCCTTGTCTTATAGATCTTTCTCTCAACTAAAGGTCAGCTTATGTCCTCAGAATGTACAGAACACAACAAAATTTTGATGAGTCACTGGTTCCCTACTTGTGAATTTTACCTCTGATAACTCTTTGACCCTGGAGATATAAATTTACAATAGAAATATAACCAAATAGGGTCCACTAAAGATTGGGGACCAACTTCTTTATAGACATTTCAGGATAAAAAAATACAGTATTTTCATAGGGGAAAGAGCAGTATCTACATTAGTTTTCTTTCTTTCTTTTTTTTTTTAAGGTTTCTTTATTTGAGAGAGAAAGAGAGCTAGAGAGATAGCACAAGTCGGAGGGTGGGGAGTAGAGGCAGAGGGAGAAGTAGGCTCCCCACTGAGCAGGGAGCCAGATGCAGGGTTCAACCCTAGGACCCTGAGCCAAAGGCAGACGCTTAACCAACTGAGCCACTCAGGTGCCTCTCTACAATAGCTCTCTAAAACCATCTTTAAGAACATTTGAATTAATGAATTAATTTGAATTAATGAAGCAAAAACTCCTTTACATAAGATAAAAGAAGAACGTTAACCTAAATAATAACATTCCAAATAGCAGACTATCAATATTTGGCTTTAGAACATCTCCCTAAAGAAAATATACAGGGGTGCTGGGCTGGCTCAGTCAGAAGAGGATATGGCTCAGGATGCCTTGGTGGCATATTGGTTAAGTGTCTGCCTACGGCCTGGGTCATGATCCCAGGGTCCTGGGATGGAGTCCTGTATCTGCTTCTCCCCCTGCCTGCCGCTCCTCCCACCTGTGCTCTCTCTGACAAATAAATAAATAAATAAAATCTTAAAGAAAAGGTGGGGGGATGGGACTCTTGATCATTTAAGTTTGAGCCCCAGGTTGGGTATAAAGATTTCTCAGACAAAACTTGAAAAGAAAAGAAAATATACAAATGGCCAATGAACACATGAAAAGATATTCACTATCAGTCATTAGGGGAAATGGAAATTAAAACTACAATGAGACATCACTTCACAAGCACTAGGATGGCCAATATCAAAAGGTGGACCATAGGGGCAGTGTCTGGCTTGCTCAGTCAGTCATGATCCCAGAGTCCTGGGATGGAGCCCACCCTCGGGCTCCCTGCTCAGCAGGGAGTTTGCTTCTCCCTCTCCCTCTGCCCCTCCCCCTGCTCACGCTCTATCTTGCTCCCTCTTTCTCTCTCACATAAATAAATGATCGGGCTCTCTGCTCAGCATGGAGCCTGCTTCCTCCTCTCTCTCTGCCTGCTTCTCTGACTACCTATGATCTCTGTCAAATAAATAAATAAAATTTTTAAAAAATGAAACCTTAACAAAAATTTAAAAATTTTAAAGGTGGACAATAAAAGTGAGAGTGAGAATGTAGAGAAACTAGAACCCCTGTACACTGTTGGCAGGAATGTAAAATGGTACAACCCCTCTGGGAAACGGCTCAGAAGTTCCTCAAAATATTAAACATAGAGTTATCTTATGACCAGCAATTCTACTCCCTAGGTACGTATCTGAAAGAATTTAAAACTTATGTCCACACAAAAACTTGGTACACAGATGTTCATAGCAGCATTAACCCAAATGTCAACTGACTGACATTGTATATTTACACAGTGGAATATTATTTCGCCATAAAAAGGAATGAAATACCGACATGTAACTGCAACATGGGAGGATCTAGAAAACATTACGCTAAGTGAAAGAAGCCAAATGCAACAGATCAGGTACCACAGATGATAGAATCTTATTTACACGAAATCTCAAGAATAGGGCGCCTGGGTGGCTCAGTGAGTTAATAAGCCTCTGCCCTCAGCTTGGGTCATGGTCTCAGGGTCCTGGGATCAAGGCCCACACCAGGCTCTCTGCTTGGCGGAGAGCCTGCTTCCCCCTCTCCCTCTACCTGCCTCTCTCCCTACTAGTGATCGATCGATTTCTCTCTCTGTCAAATAAATAAATGAATAAATCTTTAAAAAAACAAAACAACAGGGGCGCCTGGGTGGCTCAGTGGGTTAAGCCGCTGCCTTCGGCTCGGGCCATGATCTCAGGGTCCGGGGATCAAGCCCCGCATCGGGCTCTCTGCTCTGCAGGGAGCCTGCTTCCTCCTCTCTCTCTCTCTGCCTACTTGTGATTTCTCTCTGTCAAATAAATAAATAAAATCTTTAAAAATAAATAAATAAATAAAATAAAAATAAAAACAAAACAACAAAAAAGAAATGTCCAGAAAGACAAATCCATAGAGATAGAAAGTAGATTAGTAGTTGCCAGGAGCTGGGGAAAGGAATAGGAATAGGAAGTGACAGTTAATGGTCTGGGTTTCTTTCAGGAGCAATGAAAATATTCTGGAATTAAAGAATGGTGATATTTGTACAACTGGGAATATACTAAAAAGCCAATTAATTATATACATTTAAATGGGTGAGTTTTATAGTATATGAATATTTCACAAGCTAATTTTTTAAAGATTTTATTTATCTATTTGACAGGCAGAGATCACCAGCAGGCAGAGAGAGGCGGGGACGCAGGCTCCCTGCTGAGCAGAGAGCCCGATGTGGCCCTTGATCCCAGGATCCTGAGATCATGACCTGAGCCAAAGGCAGAGGCTTAACCCACTGAGCCACCCAGGTGCCCACAAGCCTTTTTTTTTTTTTTTTTGAAGATAACATGTTGCTCCTGTTGCAAATTTACCTTCTAGCGTATTTACTTTAGCCAGTGTCAAATTTTGCTGAAATTTCTTGAATACATACACAAAGGACAATCAGTGTGGGCATGGTAGAGGCAAGGGTAAACACAGTAACCCTACCCTAGGATGTGCTATGAACAACCAAACCTGGAATTTAAAATTAGATATTGGGGAAAGGTCTTTTGGGAATGGGGGTCAAGAGAGGGGCAGGAATGAGTCATAAAAAATAAAAATTAAAGGAAATAAAAGTGACTGTTACCAGTAGAGAGCTAGATTTAACACGCCAGGTTACGTTTGGGTTGAAAACACTGAGGGATACCTGATATCTTTTCCATATGTCCCCAAAACTCCTAACACCCTTACCTCCCTTACCTAGCACCTTTGCTGCCTGAAGTCCCAGCTCAAAGGCCAAAAGAAGACCTAATTTAGGTAGACTTTTCACTTATTTCAATAATGCCATCACTGGTTAAAATATTTTTAGATAGATTTGGGGTGAGGGTATTTTCACTGACAATTTCTAATGAGTTTTTTTTTTTTTTAACAAGTTTTAATTCACTTTAGTTTTCTTGTATAAAACTATGTGGTGGCCATAGCAGGAGCCTGGATCCTCTGTATAGAGACTCTGGCGTGGGTTTTTACAAGATGGTTAGTGCATTCCTGATAGGGAGACTTGGGAACACAGTCTCCTTCCAGAGGTCGGGGGTGAAGTAGCTGAAAGTCTTGGAAATGGCATCAAAAAGTGGCCTTGGTGAAGCTGCCCATGGGGGATGGGGGGATGCAACAGAACAGCCCCTGGGCTAAGGTATGGCAGTCTTCAATGCCGGCTACCATCAGTAGCCTCAGGGGTACTGCAGCTGGGCGAATTTGTTTTTATAACAGACATCATCAGGTGGCTCAGTCAGTTAAGTGTGTGCCTTTGGCTCAGGTCATGATCTCAGGGTCCTGGGACTGAGCCCCACATCCGGCTCCTTGCTCAGCAGGGAGTCTGCTTCTCCCTTTCCCTCTGCCCTTCCCCACCATTCATGCTCTCTCTGAAATTAATAAAATCTTTTATTTATTTAAAATATTTTATTTATTTATTTGACAGAGAAAGAGACAGAACAAGTAGACAGAGAGGCAGGCAGACAGAGAGGTGGAAGCAGGCTCCCTGCTGAACGGAGAGCCCAATGCGGGGGGGCTCAATCCCAGGACCCTGAGACCATAACCCTAGCTGAAGACAGAGGTTTAACCCCCTGAGCCACCCAGGCGCCCCTAATAAAATCTTAAAAATGAAAAGAAAAAAGATATCCTTAGTTCCCCTCCTTCCTATACTTCATTTATATGTTTCTGAAGAGAATTCCAAAAGATTCCTTCCACAGAGCAAGGGCAACACGATCAAAATAAATGCAAATGCCCCCTCCCCTCACGTGCACTGTAACTTCTAAAACACTTGTCAAAATCCCAGTCACATTTTCAAACTTTAACCTTTCCTAGGTCTACCATTACTGACTCTTCCTCAGTAAGGAGGACATAATCACCCTGACTATCCCAACATTTCTAACATGGTAGCGAGAAGTTCCCCCATCCTTCCTTCCTTTTTATATGCTTTTCTTCTTCCTATATTCAAGAATTCCTTCTTCCATTTACATTTCCAATATACAGAATATAAGTATATGGAGCAGGCACTTGCTCTAGCCAAGCCACTTAAAGACAACAGAAAAATGAATCTGGATTGTTTTCTTTTTGTTTGCTACAACTGATAAATCAGCAATAATGTGAAAACTATCTGTATCAGTTTTAATACTGTCAAGAATATTGTTTTTTTGCCTATCCTCATCTTAACATAAATCCTAGTGAAAGTAAACAAGTTATCTATAGCAAACCTCTAAGTGTTTTAAATATATATTCAATCCCGGGTGGCTCAGCTGTTTAAACATCCAACCCTTGGTTTCAGCTCAGGTCATGACCTCACGGTCCTGGGACTGAGCCCCGAGTCAGGCTACCATTCAGCAGGGAGTCTGCTTGAGGATTTGCTCCTTCTCCCTCTGCCCCTCTGTCCTCCCTCTAAAAATAAATAAATCTTTTAAAAAAGCACAAGAACATTTTCAATCCGTGCAATAAGCTTGGAAATCAGTAGGCAATAACACAATCTGCTACAGGTAAAACCCAAAAGGCAAGGCTAAGTTAATACTAAGGAAAGCAACCATCGATCTCCTTCAGCCCACCCACCAACACTGTCAGGTAATTCGCAATGGCTTGCCAGTACGCCCAGGTGACTTCCATACAGGCCATTTTAGGCAGCCCAGAGGCAGTTACTGGTCTCCCATAGATCCCAGCCCTCACTGAACCAAGTGTCACAGAAAAGAGCAGGCACAAAGTGAACGCTGAAATCTATTCCAACCACATTTCCCCTCAAAACCAATTTATACTTTGCAGGGTCCACAGTGAGTTTATAATCAATAATGGTTTATTCTGTTTAGATAACCAAACTATATAAGCAAACTTATATTGTCCAGCATCCAAACAATGAAAAGAATTTTAAAACTGCCTTAAAAAATTCACTACCCTTAGTCAAGCGGTGACTAACTATATTAAATGATAAAAATGGCCATGTAAATGAACACTTAGATTAACTCAAGTACTGACAGGTAGGTCAAGTTCAAGGGATACAGATATTAGATATTAGTTATACTAATATCAGTAACTAATATTAGTAATATCTAATATACTAATAATATACCAATACACTAGTAAATACTAATATACTATTATCTCTCCTAGATGATGAAGAAAAGACAGTGAGGCAAGGTTGGATGCAAATAGGTTATCAATCATTATATAGAAACTTTTGGCATCCCCTTTTCTAAACATGTAGTAAAAAAGAATGATGGAAAGGGCATGGTCTTAAGATGCCTTTACGTTATACACCTAAAAAGTAAAAGAACAGAGCAGAGTGAAGAAATCAGGAATTTTGAGCAGGGAATATTCCTTGATGCCAGCAACCATCTGCCTTTCTTAGATATTTGGGGGAGTGGAATGAGGTGAGAAAGAGAAATCATTTTCTAAAGGTCACATAAAACTAGACTTGTCCTATAGGAAAACGGCTAAGCCATCCAAGGCTAACATGTACTCCGGTGAATATAATGTAACCATGAACATATTTATTACAACAAATAACACTGAAAAGTGCTTGTGAAATATTAAATTTAAAAATCAGCACATGAAAGGTGCCTGGGTGGTTCAGTTGGTTAAGCGTCTGCCTTTGACTCAGGTCATGATCCCGGAGTCCCAGGACTGTGCCCCACATTGGGCTCCCTGCTCTGTGGGGTGCCTGCTCCTCCCTCTCCCTCTGCCCCTCCTTCCATTTGTGCTCACTCACTCTCTCAAATAAATGAAATCTTAAAAAAAAAAAAAAAAAGGACAAAATGATAATGATCCTCTCAATAAATGCAGAAAGAGCATTTGGCAAAATCTGACATCCTTTCATGATAAAAGACAGTGAACAAATTAGGAATAGAAGGTAACTTCTCAGCGTGGAGTCTGCTTGAGGTTCTCTCTCTTTCCTCTTGCCCTCCCTCAGCTGCACAGGCGCTTGCTTGCTTTCTCTCTCTAAAATAAGTAAATCTTAAAAAACAAACCAGGGGCACCTGTGTGGCTCAGCTCGTTAAGTGACTGACTTTGGCTCAGGTCATGGTCCCAGGGTCCTAGGATGGAGCCCTACGTCAGGCTCAGCAGGGAGCCTGCTTTTCTCTCTCCTGCCTGCTGTGCTTGCTCACTCTCTGTCAGAGAAATAAAATCTTAAAAAACAAAACAGCCCCCTCCCGCCTGCCTCTCTGCCTACTTGTGATCTCTGTCAAATAAATAAATAAAAACTTTAAAAGGGGGGGGCCTGGGTGGCTCAGTGGGTTAAAGCCTCTGCCTTTAGCTCAGATCATGATCCCAAGGTCCTGGGATCGAGCCCTGAGTCAAGCTCTCTGCCCAGCCGGGGGCCTGCTTCCCCCCTCTTTCTGCCTGCCTCTCTGCCTACTTGTGATCTGTCAAATAAATAAAATTTTTAAAAAACCCAAAAAACAAAACACAAATGACCAATACACATATGAAAAGATACTCAGTATCACTAATCATCAGGGAAATGCAAATCAAAACCACAATGAGATATACTTCACATCCATTAGGATATCTATTATTAAAAAAAAAAAGACAAGTGTTAGCAAGGAAATGGAGAAACTGGAACCCTTATGCATTGCTGGTGGAAATATAATACAGTACAGCCTGTATGGTAAACAGCAGGGCAAGTCCTCAAAAAATTAAACATAGAATTACCATATGATCCAATAATTCCACTTTTAGGTATATACCCAAAAGATTGAAAGCAGAGACTCAAACAGATACTTTCATACCAATATTCATAACAGCATTCATTATTCACAACAGTCAAAAGGTAGAAATAGCCCCAAATATCCATTTACAGATAAACACGTAAAGAGAATGTAGGATAATGATATAATGGAATTTTACTCAGCAATAAAAAGGAATGGAGTTCTGACACGTGGGGCACCTTGGATGAACCTTAAAGGCATCATGCTAAGTGGAAGAGGTCAGATTCAAAAGGATCAATATTATACGATTTCACTTATATGAGGAACCTAGAACAGGCAAATTCATAGAGACAGAAAGCAGATTAAAGGTTACGGGAGTGGGGGGCTGGGTGGCTCAGTTGGTTAAGCGACTGCCTTCAGCTCAGGTCAGGATCTTAGAGTCCTGGGATTGAATCCTGCATTGGGCTCCCTGCTTAGCAGAAGTCTGCTTCTCCCTCTGACCCTCCCCCTTCTCATGCTCTCTCTCTCTCATTCTCTCTCCAAAAAAAAAAAAAAAAAAAAAAGTTACCAGGGGCTGTGAGGAAAAGGAATGAAGAATGGGGAATTACTGCTTTGTGGTTAGAGTTTCTACTTGGGATAATCAGAAAGTTTCAGAAATAAATAGTGGTAATTAATTGACTGCCACTGAAGTGTACACTTAAAAATAGTGAAAATGGCAAATTTTATGTATATGTATTTTGCCACAATTTTTAAAAATCACACAACATACCAAAACCATTCCTAGAGAACCAATGTACAATTTTATCCTTTTAAATTCTATATCAAGGGACACCTGGGTGGCTCAGTTGGTTGGATGACTGCCTTTGGCTCAGGTCATGATCCTGGAGTCCCGGGATCGAGTCCCGCATCAGGCTCCCAGCTCCATGGGGAGTCTGCTTCTCTCTCTGACCTTCTCCTCGCTCATGCTCTCTCTCACTGTCTCTCTCTCAAATAAATAAAAAAAATAAAAAATAAATGCTATATCAAATAGTTTCTTTTTTTATACCTAAAATAGTCACCCTATGAAAGTCAGGAAATAGGATGGCATTATTTTATAAATGAAGAGGGAAAAAAGGTAAAATTGACCTAAGTTTAGTTTTTTGGATAACAGAAAAACAAGAAACCAGAAGTGTCTATAAGCAAAAGTATCTAGTGTCAATTCTACTATTACTACTATGCTGTGTGATTTTAGGCAGCTAAGTAAATCATTTAACTTCTCTAGATCCTAATTTTCCCTTGGAGGTAAGTAATTTAAGGTCCCTCTGTGTTCTAAAATAAAGTCCTCTATAATTTGGTTCCAACTGAGATCTCACTCTTGCTCCTATATAAACTATAGCGTATGGAAAATCAGCTACGTACCAGACCCAGAGGTCTGTTTCTCTTTATTCAAAGAATATCTAATTTTAGACCCAGCTCCCTGTGTCCTAACCTGGCACAGGTAGAGACCTGTGGTGAGACCTGGCAGAGGTTGGCAGGGTAAACCTCCTAGGGACTTCCACATCTTCCTCCTGTCCTTCCATAACTCCTGCCCTCTTATTAAACAAACCTTCACATATCTCCATCTACCAAATGTGAGAAGTAGTTCTTTGGGGGTGCCTGGGTGGCTCAGTGGGTTAAAGCCTCTGCCTTCGGCTCCGGTCATGATCCCAGGGTCCTGGGATCAAGCCCGCATCAGGCTCTCTGCTCAGCAGGGAGCCTGCTCCCCCCCCCCCCCCCGCTCTGTCTGCCTTTCTGCCTACTTGTGATCTCTGCCAAATAAATAAATAAAATCTTTAAAAAAAAAAAGTAGTAGTTCTTTCTGGGGCGCCTGGGTGGCTCAGTCATTGAGCGTCTGCCTTTGGCTCAGGTCATGATCTGGGGGTCCTGGGATCAAGGCCTGCTTCTCCCTCTCCCACTCCCCCTGCTTGTGTTCCCTTTCTCTCTGTGTCTCTCTCTGACAAATTAAAAACAAAACAGAACAAAACAAGAAGTAGTAGTAGTTCTTCCTGGAGAGCTTAGGCAATTCTCATCCCCAAAGGTACAATGAAATCAGAGAAGGAATAAGTTGCATAAAGTAGGAAAAGGCTGTTACTATAATGACACCCAGAAAGGCTACTGCTCTGAAGGTAAACAACAGTCCTATTAAGATTATCATCCTTGGGGCGCCTGGGTGGCTCAGTGGGTTAAATAAAGCCTCTGCCTTCGGCTCAGGTCATAATCCTGGGATACTGGGATCCAGCCCCACATCGGGCTCTCTGCTCGGCGGGGATCCTGATTCCCCCTCTCTCTCTGCTTGCCTCTCTGCCTGCTTATGATCTCTGTCAAATGAATAAATAAAATATTTTTTAAAAAATTAAAAAAAAAAAAAGATTATTATCCTTTCAGGGTGCCTGGGTGGCTCAGTTAAGCATCTGCCTTCAGCTCAAGTCATGATCTGGGATCCAGCCCATGTCAGGCTCCCTGCTTGGCACAGGGTCTGCTTCTCCCTCTCCCCAACCCATCCCCCCCACCCCCGACTGTGCTCTCTCGTTATTTCTCTTTCTCAAATAAATAAAATCTTTTCTTTTTAAATTTTTCAAGATTTTTATTTATTTGCAAGACAGTGCGAGAGAAAGAGTGAGAGCATGAGAGGGAAGAAGGTCAGAGGGAGAAGCAGACTCCTCGTGAAGCTGGGAGCCCAATTTGGGACTCGATCCCCATGACCTGAGCACTAGTTTGGAACGAAACTTTAACCACACCAGCAGCTTGAGGCAGCTAGAAGAAACTGGCAAAGGAAGGAGACTCCAGACAGCTTAAATGGCTCTGGCAAAGAGAGGGGAAGTGGTGGGATCTTTTGGAAACAAATGACACTCTATAAATTAGAAAATTGCTTCGTAGATAGGAGGTTAACAAAAATCTTCCCCAGGGTGGGAGATTTTTGGCATTTGCTAAGGAACACTACATTTCTAGGTCTGCTGCTGTTTATTTGACCATTCCTGGTTTTAAAAGATCTTTAAAATTTTTAAGTAATCTCCACGCCTACTGTGTGGCTTGAACCTACAGCCTTGAAATTA
Source organism: Mustela erminea (assembly GCF_009829155.1). NCBI lineage: Eukaryota > Metazoa > Chordata > Mammalia > Carnivora > Mustelidae > Mustela > Mustela erminea. The sequence continues at coordinate 108,830,834 of NC_045622.1, read as the reverse complement.
AAAGTCACACACTCCACAGACTAAATCTGCCAGATGCCCCCTACCATTCCTGAATTCTAATTCTAGTTTTTACCTGACAAATTATGTTACTGGTCTTTCAGCTATTCTGACTGAAAAATATTACTATTCCTAACCAGAAACCATTTTATATCAGAGTGCTTTGAACTTAGTACATTATATATGTTAGTAAAATTTGTTCTCATTCACTAAATTTGTAGTAAACTAACATTTATTTACACACTTTCTGTAAAGATGAAATTGCCAATATTTTTTACCAAGATTAATTCTTCATCTCCTATTTTCTCCAAGATTTTGATTTTACTCCACTGCCTAAGGGAAAAAAAAATTAATTACAGAGCCTCCACTGGTGATGGTTTAAGAAGTCAAGAAACAATTAGATTTTCATGTCCCACATCATGATATTGCTATTAAAAAAAAAAGTTTGAGGGCACATTTTTTAAAATTTAGATGGATTAAATCTGGATTTTTGCAAAATACACCAAATCCCCACTTGATTACCCTTAATATGCACTTACATACACTTCAAAAGAAGAAAAATGCTCAGGCTCTCATCCTCCCCCACCCTTCACAAACATACAAATACATATATATCCCCCAAATCAAGTGAACTTTAAAGTGTTGTTCTCATTTTCTCTTATTTCATGTTTTGAGAAATCAACATGACCTACCTCAAGGTCACACAGAAGCAGATACACACACACACACGAACACACACTGACAGATTGCTGTCTATACCCTCCTCCCACTGCATGTGAGTACTATAAAAATTATTATCTGAACAGTTAACTCATTCATAAAACAGGGGCACACTGACTATGGAGTAACAACCAAATACTCCCCATACAAAGAAAAGGGCACAGTTCTAGCCCTCAAGAAGACTGCTGGCCAGTAGGGGGAGACAGACATGTAAATAAATTATAGTATTGCAATTCAATGTGACATGTATTAAGACAAGTAGATGCAAATGTTATTAAAACTCAGAAGGAAGAACAACTAGCACAGAGGGGTTGACTAAGGCTCCACCATAAGAACTGATACAAGAGGAAATGTTTATTCATTAAGTATAACTTTACTAAATACCTACTAAGTTCCAAGGACAAAGGATACAGACTCTTAATGTTGCGCCTCTATGAAGAGGTGACCTCTTCAAACTTTTTTGGGCTTCCCTCTCACCCTACCGGATTTCTCAGTATCTCATTAATAAGATATAAGTAGACAGAGCACAAGCATTTTTCAAAAATAAAAGATTATAATCTTGGGGCACCTACATGGCTCAATTGGTTAAGCATCTGACTTTGTCTCAGGTGATGATCTCAGTGTCCTAGGGTCAGGGTCCACGCTCAGCAGGGAGCCTGCTTGTCCCTCTGCTCCCCTACCCCACCCTGCTCACTCTCTCTCTCAAATCAATAAAATCTTTTTTTAAAAAGGTTATAATGTTTATTTAGAAAATGTGTGTAATTTCATTTTACCTTACTTAATGGGGGATTGTAACGGGAACATCCTAAGGAAGTACAAAAATAGTGGAAATCACTTCCTTACAGTTTTTACCTTTTGATCCATGTAACACTGTCCCCAAAATAGTAGGAGACCTAAGCCCAAGGATTAAGGAAGAACCCACCCTTAGTTTTTTTTATGTATAACTACTCCAATACATTACAAAGAAGGCATACTGATGAACTGGCATGGCTGGAAAAGCTTGCCTTTCTTTTTGAAAGTTCAGCTATGTCAGTCTCAAGTATTTTCTGGGCAACTTACATCAACTTCTGCAGAGATCAACAGTACACAGAACACTTTCTACATATGAAATCTTTACGAGACCAGTTAATTTCAAGAAAAAGACAAAGTAATCCATAAAAAGAAGATATCTACAGAATTTGGCAAGAAGCTTATCCACAACTAAGTCTCTCTTGATTTAGAAGGAAAAAAGGGGCATCTGAAAAGGCAGAAAAGCTCAAAGATAGTGAGCTTCACTTTGTGTTGGATATACAACACAATATGAACTTTCTCCTCAAGGTTCCTGCAGAACTGGTGTCAAATACCTACTATATATACAGAATGATCCTAAAATTCTCTGAAAGAGTCAGCATACACTTAGCCTGACCACAAATATGCCCTCCACAAAACCAACTAGCTGAGAAATGAGTTAAAGTGCTGGATCCCTTCCACCACCATTGCCTGCTTTTCTACATACCATTTAGTATAATCAACTGTTCAGTGCGCTTGCTGCAGATTTAACCATGATATCATCACAATTCTGCAAGGGAAAAAACCTTGGCTGTTAAGTAGCAAAATCACCCTCTGAAGTTCAGGATGAAGATAGGGCACCTCATCAACATCCTGAAGGAAAATAATCTGAGTTCAGATGTTATACCAAAAGCACATTTTTGTTCCCTCAAAGGAACAAAAATTCGAATATACCTACTTTTCTCTTTGGATAATGACAAAAGAAGTATTCGTAATATTATATTTTCTATCAACATGCAAAATATTCAATTAGTTTATCCATAAGCAGCCTGGTAAAGATGTGTTAATTCCTCACTCTACCTTCTGTCCCATTCTTTCAAATTTTCACTTCCTTTTTGTAGCCCCAGAACATTTTTTAAATTTATCACTTTCACTATCTGACATTTAAAAATTAGTCTAAAGGAAATTGTATCCCCCCCAAAATGTTAAAGGTTTGCTTTTTCTAATTATTTACCTCCTAGAGCAAAAAAGGGAATTTTAGGGGCGCCTGGGTGGCTCAGTGGGTTAAAGCCTCTGCCTTCAGCTCAGGTCATGATCCCCGCATTCTGGGATCCAGCCCCACATGTCAGGAATCTCTGCTCAGCAGGGAGCCTGCTTCCCTTCCTCTCTCTCTGGCAGCCTCTCTGCCTACCTGTGATCGGTCAAATAAATAAATCTTTAAAAAAAAAAAAATTAAAAAAAAAAAAGGAATTTTAGAAAGCCTAATTCTAAAAAAAAAAACAACAAAATTCTATTCTATTCTATTCTAAAAAAAAAAAAAAGAAAGGAAACAATCTTTAAATTACCCACACACAACAAAAAAATATCATCCAAAAATGTAAACAATAATGAATTCAGAAATACTCAGTTTCTCGCTCAACCTAACCAATTTCTTAACTTTATTTTCAATAGCCAATGAACATCCACTGAGACCCAAATACTCCCTGAACACTTCTGTTTACTGCTTGATTTGTTTCTACAGAAACAGACACCCAGAACACAGAATACAAAGATAATGCCTAGTGTTTTTTCACCATCTTCTGTAACTGATGCAACTGATTCAACTCTAAGTCATTAGTATAATACATGGTACAAGCCATGCCACTGCAGCTCCTGGAAGGTAAAGATTAGTGTACCTATTAGGCAAGAACGATTTACAGAAAAAGAGAAAACAACAACAACCTAGAAGTTTATCTCAAATTTAAAGAAGTAAATGATCTTTATGCCTGTCACTGAGTAAGGTACTGCAGACCTCAGAAGACAGCTTGTTCTGAAAAACACTGACTTGAGACATTTGCTCAGTAAATAACACAATGAAATGTGCCACACATGCATCTTCTCCGAAGTCTTTCGGTTAAGTTTAGAGAGCCAGCAAGTAGTCCCTGGAAGCAAGATTATATAAATGCACCTACTTCCAGTCTTGCTTTCCTCTACCTCCCTTCTCTCTAGAACTGATAGGTTTTTGATTCACAAAGGTCAATCTCTTAAGCAACATATGACTTTTTTTTCCAAACTGTCAAACTTGAGATTTAAAGGGGTCATGAAATTTCATGTGTAGAAGTAGTAGCTCCAGAAGGAACTGACAAAAGATCAAGAAGCTGATATTATAAACTGTTCCCCACAAACACATACACTCCTCCCCTCTCCCACTGTCATGACTACATTACAATCCTGGCAAGACCTCTTTCCTTCTGAGCTTTCAGTTACCCATCTGTGCCAACTCAAGTTAAAGCAGAAAAAATTATGTCTTCACTCCTGTAACTACCTAGGAACATTAGTTTAAGACTGGTAAACTGGGGGCACGTGGTGGCTTGGTTGATTAAGTGTCTGCCTTCAGCTTGGATCCATTCCAGGGTCCTGGGTTTTAAGCCCCACACTGGTCTCCCTGCTCCATGGCAAGGGACTGCTTCTCCCTCTCTCCCTGCTTATGCTTGCACTCACTCACTCACTCACTCTGTCAAAAAAAAAAAAAAAAGACTGGCAAATATCTTGTTGCTGGACTGTTTAATGCTCGAAGTCGGTTTACTTTTTTTTCTTTTTTTTTTTTAGTATTTTTTAATTTATTTGTCAGAGAGAGAAGGAGAACATAAGCAGGGAGAATGGTAGGCAGGAGAAGCAGGCTCCCCACTGAGCAAGGAGTCTGATGTGGGACTCAATCCCAGGACCCTAGGATCATGACCCGAGCCTAAGGCAGACACTAACCAACTGAGCCACCAGGCATCCCTGAAGAAAATATTTAATAAAAGTAGTTATACTCGGGATGCTTGGGTGGCTCAGTCAGTTAAGCCGCTGCCTTCGGCTCGGGTCATGATCCCGTGGTCCTGGGATCGAGTCCCCCATCGGGCTCCTTGCTCGACAGGGAGGCTGCTTCTCTCCCCACCTCTGTCTGCCACTCTGCCTGCTTGTGTGCACCCCCCCCCCACCAATCTGACAAATAAATAAATAAGTAAAACCTTAAAAAAAAAAAGTAGTTATACTCAAGCTACTAAGGGAAACTAATAGTGCAACTTAATGGCCACATCTTTGCTAAATTTCTCTAGACTTAAGCATCACATCTTATAATATTACCAATCACCTTCAGCAAAGTTCAAATTCTTAGAAAATTCACTTTCGGGGACCCTTGGTGGCTCAGTCAGTTAAGTGTCTGACTCTTGATTTGGGCTCAGGTCATGATCTCAGTGTTGTGAGACTGAGCCCCACGTCCGGCTCTACACTAGGCATGGAGCCTACTTAAGATTCTCTCTCTCTCTTCTTCTGCCCTTCCCCTCACCTCTCCCTCAAAAAAAAAAAAAAAAAAATCAACTTCAGGTATGACTCTATTTATTATTTATTATCTTAAGCAATACTACATAATGAAAACAAAGGAACTGGAGTAAGAAGTGGGTGTGAGCCTGGGTCTAAGTACTGCCTTGATGAGCTTCAAATTCCCTAAGACATTTTTTTTCTTGGTTGAAAATGTCAAGAATTTCACCAAACATACAGGATTGCTGTGAGGTTTAAATGAGAACATATGGGGAGCCTGGGCAGCTCAGCTGGTTGAACATCTGCTTCAGCTCAGGTCATGGTACTGAGATCCTGGGATTGAGCCCCGAGTTGGGCTTCCTGCTCAGGGGGGAGTCTGCTTCTTTCTCTTCACCCTCTCCCTCTGCCCCTTCCCCCTGCTCAAGCTCTCTCTCTCTCTCTCGCAAAGAAATAAAATCTAAAATAAATAAATAAATGAGAACATATGTACAAATACTCTGCAAACTGTGAAGTGCCTTACAGATTAAGAGAGAGGCTATGTAGAGTAGTGGCAGGGTTTGGACCAGGTTTCCAGGGTTCAAATCCTGGTTTAGCCTCTCACTATATATGATCTACTTAATAGAAGCCATCACCCAGGACTGTATATGGATCAAATTAAACAGAAACAAGGTAGCCAGCACATGTTTTAAAAAAAAAAAAATAGCAACTGTGGTTTTGAACATGAATCAAAATTGGGACTGGGAAACCAAACATCTTGCCCCCAAAGAATGGTCTGTGTGGCTAGAGATAAATCATACTTCAAATGCCTCTTCTCAAACAGCATTAAACATCAGACAAGATTTTTTTCTTTATCATCCCAAGCAATAAGTTAATAAATTTTCCAAGTCCACCCCTTTGGAATGGAGCTCTTTTCTGATTACACCATCTCTAAATCTCTTCACACCAAATGTCTAATCCTACGGATGAAATTTTATGAGATCCAACAACTGCATTCTCTCTACCCCCTCACTGCCAATAATTTAATATGAAGGTTTAATTTCTGGAAGGTGTTATTCAGGAGAAGGCCCTTTTCTAAGTAACAGAGTTCATATCATTCTTAACTTCTAGGTAGAGGGAGCTTGAAAGAATGGTCAAATCTGAACAGGGGAAGTGTAGAGTCAGAAGACATAGCAGCAATGAGCTTATACTAGAACAAACTCCTGGACATTAAGACAATCACACGGGCACCTGGGTGGCTCAGTCATTTGAGTGTCTGTCTTCAGCTCAGGTCACAATCCCAGGGTCCTAGGATCAAGTCCTGCCTTGGGCTCCCTGCCCCTACCTCTGCCTGCCACTACCCCTGCTTGTGCTTGCTTGCTCTCTCTCTCTCTGACAAATAAATAAATAAAATTTTAAAAAATATATTTACCAATAAAGAAGACTAGAGAAGGTCGAAAGTAAATTCAAGGAAAAAAGAGGGCTGTCCAACAAAAATAAAAGGCTTAAACAAAATCCACACCTGCTTGCCCGGGTTGCTCTAAATCTTTAGAAATAATCATTATACATACTTACAGACCATAAGAATTAAAACATCCTAATCTGAATTATTTGGTATAATAACTGATTCTCTTAAATTGTTGGAATGTAATGAGAGAAACCCTGGTGAAAAGTATGCCAATTATGTTAGAATTTCTTATTGCCAAGAGGAACAGGATTAACCAAAGAAACTGATATTATTTAATAAATTTTAATTTATCCTTCACTATACTTCTTAGGCAATCTGTTCAGTAGTGGGAAGAAAGTTCCTAAGATAGACAGTAAATAATCAGAAGAAGGCCCTAAAAGCTCTCTGCCCACCACTATCCTCATGGGAATTCTTTTTTTTTTTTTTTAAATTAAAGATTTTATTTATTTATTTGACAAAAAGAGATCACAAGTAGGCAGAGACACAGGCAGAGAGAGAGAGAGAGAGGAAGCAGGCTCCCTGCTGAGCAGAGAGCCTGATGTGGGGCTCGGTCCCAGGACCCTGAGACCATGACCTGAGCGGAAGGCAGAGGCTTTATTTAACCCACTGAGCCACTCAGGCGCCCCTATCCTCATGGGAATTCTAAACCTGTGTCTCCCATGGCCTTTGCCCAAGGAAGTACACGTTTTAAGTTCTTACTACAGGCGGAGTAGTGTCTAAGGCACAACAGAAAGAAATGGATGGAAGACAGCTACTATTTTCAAGAATCTCACAGTTTATATGGAAAACAAAACCCAGTTAAGAAGGCTAAAGGCACAGGAAAAAGCAGAATAAGAACAAGATCCTACAGAAAGTTTAAATGATCCAGCTTCACACAGGTGAATGTGGCTAAGAAATGCAACAGCTGGAGGCACCTGGGCGGTTCGGTCAGTTAAGCATCTGCCTTCGGCTCAGGTCATGATCCCAGGGTTCTGGGATCGAGCCCCACACTGGCTCCCTGCTCAACAGTAAGTTTGGTCCACCTGCTTGTGCTCATGGGCCCGCACTCTCTCTAATAAATTTTTTTTTTTAATCTTAAAAAAAGAGAAAGAAATGCAACAGCTGAATATCCATGTGGCTAGGTATTACTACATATTCAAAAATAGTAAGAGCTAACATATGAATGCTTCCTATATGCTAAGTATTTTCAAGGCCATTTTTCTAGCTCATATAATCCTCAGAATAGCCCTATGAAATAAAATAGCAAAATATCAATTTTAGTTATGAAGAAAGTAAGAATCAAAAAGGTTGGGTAACTTGAGCCAGGATAATTTAACAAGTAGCCAAGCTGGGAATTCAACCTAGGTCCAAAAGATTGGTTACAAAAAAGTTACAAAAAAGTCTATATTCTCATCAAATTCACAGAAACAGAAAGTAAAATTGTGGCTGCTGGGAGTGGGTGGGGGAAGTGCAGAGGTGCTGTTCAAAGTTTTTAAGGTTTCAATTACATAAGATGAAAAATTTCTAGATCTGTTGTACAACACTGTGCTTACAGTGAACAAAACTGTATATGTAAAAACTTGTTAAGGGTAGAGAATTCATGCCATGTATTTTTTCTTTTTTAAATACGCGCGCGTGCGCACACATACGGTGTCACACCCTCCCCTCCCCAAGTCGACATTCTTAACTCTCAAACTTCTTAGTCTCAGGAATCCCTTACACTCTTAAAAATTACTGAGGACCCCAAACAGCTTTTGTTTATATGTTTTATATAGGTTATGTTTTATATAGGTTTTTAAATATTTTATTTGAGAGAGAGAACACAAGCAGGGGGAGTGGGTGAGGGAGAAGCAGACTCCCCACTGAGCAGGGAGCCCATGTGGGGCTTGATCCCAGGACTCTGGGATCATGACCTGGGCAAAAGGCAGATGCTTAATCGACTGAGCCAACCAGATACCCTGTATTTATGTTTTATTTAGGTTATTTATATAGGTTATATATATTTACTGATTATAAATTAAAGCAGAGGAATTCTCTATAAAATGGCAAAACAAGGCAACACATTGCACCTATATTTCCACACAGGCTCAAGGAAATTTCAGGATTTCAGGGTAATAATGCACGGGACCACAATGAGAGTACAGAGATTATAGCAGGTACATATAAATCAAAAGTAAGAGCACAACAGGAGTACTGAAAATGCACTTTAATATCTGAAAAAGCACTTGTATAGGTGCTGTATATAAGCACTTGTATTTCCTACTACCTTAGGAAATAATAGGAAATACAAGAGTACACAAATATATATGCCATTAGCTCTGCAAGCAAGGATATCACACATCATGTAGTTCTGGAAAACTACTGTTTCTAGAAAATCTCCAATCAGAGAATGAGAGAGAAAAAGACAAACACATCTTAATTATTACTACGGAAATAGTTTTGACTATGCAGATCCCTATAGAAGAATCTTGAGTATAAATCAAATACTTTGAGAACCACTGTTCTACATCAATCATCTTTAAACCACAAGTTACAAAAATCAATTCAGATCACTGGGGCACCTGGTTGGCTCAGTCAGGAGAGCATCCAACTGTTGATCTTGGGGTCATGAGTTTGAGCTCCACCTTGGGTGCAGCGATTACTTAAAATAAAAACGAAAAACTATGGGGCACCTGGGTGGCTCAGTGGGTTAAGCCTCTCCCTTTGGCTCAGGTCCTGATCCCAGGGTCCTGGGATCCAGCCCAGCATTGGGCTCTTTGCTCAGTGAGGAGCCTGCTTCCTGCCCCCACCCCCCGCCGCTCTGCCTACTTGTGATTTTTGTCTGTCAAATAAATCAATAAAATCTTAAAAAAAAAAAACCAAAACTAAAAAATATATTAATTTAGGTCATATATGCATTTTTGGAAAATGAAGTAATAATAGAATGAAATTTAAAGTGTTAGAAAATGTAGTATGGGTAAGTTCCATTTCCTGAAACTTTTGTTAGTTATGTACATCCAGCTGTATGCAAAGTACAGGTGGTAACATAGAATAATATATTTCTTACTGCAGGTCAGTCAAAAATCGTAGAAAACACTGCACAACAAGAATTAATTTCCCTATTCTGCCACAGCAAAGGCCATACACATAAACCTACAATCTGGAGACTGAAAACTGAGAATTTTTGACAACCAGATACTCTCCAACAAGAATGGAATTAAAGGTTTCAGATGGATAAAATTTCTACAGACTTAAGGAAGTTCACAGTTCACCTTACCACTGTTAGCCACAGCCATCAATAAAGCTTTTCCTACCACCTTCTCTTCCACTGTCAATTCAGGGAAAAGGAAGACAAGAGAGGTTATCCAGGTTCCACTGGCTACAAATAAAGGTGTTCTTTCCTTCCCTCTAAACAAGCTCCTGTTTTTAATCACTGGATTCACTTCCGAAATGAAGGGCCTGCCTTCACAGCAAACTGGTCAACAACTGCTTTGTTATCAGCATTACGGTTACTGCTCTCATCCTGAATCTTTAAGATTTCAGGGGTCAAAACTGCAGCATTCTGACCCAACAATGGTTCAAGTTATAGATCTCTCTTGGTATCCCGGCAAAAGAAGGCTTGCATCTGGTGAACTGCAACAAATGGAAACAGCACACAGTGAAAGGCAGAGCCAGCCTGCACCCACAGCTGAAGCTCCACCCACAGCCTGGCAATCCAGGACACCCAGAAGTCTCAAGTCTCAAGGGTTTCGCTAAAAAGCCACAAAGACCGACTCTACTGGAGGCACTAAGTGAAATATAAAATCACTGCCTGTTCCTCTCTACCAGAACTGAACTACAGAATTTTATTTCAGAAACTGTTTCTCCCAACTAGTCCAAATAGACCAATAGGAAGTGTGATGAAAATTATCAAAGACAGAGGCAGGCCTAAACTCAGTGATGTATCATAATGGCACATACTTTTAAAAAGTGGGGTAACATGCATATAACTTAAGATTTATCTTGGTAACCATTTTTGAGTGTTCAATGGCATTAAGTCCATTCACAATGTTATGCAACCAACACACTATCTGTTCTCCAGACCTTTTGTATCATTCCATACTTAAACTCTATACTTACTGGCATATACTTTTCCAATGATATCATTTTTTTCTGCTATCAATATACCCTAAGATGCAAATGTATCTCCTTCTAAGAACAGACACAATCCCACTATTGCCTTGAAACCTAGAGGGATAAAAGCAAATTCTGGAAGTAGAAATCTTCCTTTTTACTGCTATCTCCCCAGAACCTAGCACAGGCCTGACAAGTATAGATTCAAATATTTATTTGCTACATGGCCCAAGTATGATCCCACAAAATTTATCATAGAAGGAAAAATAAAGATTTACAACGCTGAGATCTGTTGGTTACGACCTTAGCCAATCTTAATCATCACTACCAGTGGGACATTCTAGCACTGGGAACCTCCTGACTTAATACAATTTAAATGCTCAATCACGCAGGAACCATTCTTGCCAAAATATTTAATATGACTCTAATCTTCTAGACCCAGGTTCCAGTTTACAAGCAATACATTTTGGGAAAACAAACTGTACAGTTTAGAAACACATTTATTTTAAATGATGTCACTCATACAACTACACTTTTTGACAAAGGACCAAAGACAATTCAACATTTCAGTGTGGGAAAAAAGTCTTTTTCGGCAACTGGTGCTCTAACAACTAGATATTCATATCCTCCCCCCCAATCCAAATACTGACCTACTACATTTCACAAAAACTAATGCAAAACAGATCATGGATCAGAGACTTAAATGTGAAACACAACTAAAAAACTTCTAGAAGAGAAGCAGGTGGGTGGCACAGTCTTAGGTTAAGCATCTGACTCTTGGGTTTCAGCTCAGGTCATGATATCAGGGTCATGAGACAAAGCCCCCACAATGGGCTCCACAATTAGCAGTCAGCCTGGATTCTCTCTTCCTCTGCCACAGGCCCCAACTATGCATGTACACTCTCAAATATTTTTTTGGTATATGTGCTGCCAAAGGAAGGACAAACAAATATTAAAAATTAAACTTCCAGAAGATAAGAGAAAACTTAGGCTTGACAATAGTTTTTAGCTATAAAACCAAAAGCACAATCCATGAATGAAAAAACAGGTAAATTGGGGTTCATTAAAATTAAAAGCTGCTTAAAAATTTTTATAACTTAAAAAAATAAAAAACTGCTCTGTGTAAGACACTGTTAAGAGAATGAAAAGATAAGGCACAGATGAAAAAAAATTTGCAAAAGGAGTTTAAAACTTAAGTCTACACAAAAACCTGCACACATATGTTTACAACAGTTTTATTTATAACTGAGAAAATGTGGAAGCAACCAAGGACATTCTTAAGTAAATCGATAAACAAGCTGTGGTACCTCCAGATAATGGAATATATTATTCAGCTCTAAAGAAAAATGAGCTATTAAGCCATGAAAAGACATGGAAGAAACTTAAAACGTGTATTACACTAAATGAAAGAAGCCAATCTGAAAACGCTATATACATACTGCATGATTCCATGTACATGACATTTTGGAAAAACGCAAAACTATGAACAGTAAAAGGTTAAGTGGTTGCCAGAGGATATGGAGAAGAAGGGATGTAGATGTACGTAGGCGGGGCATAGATTTCAAGACAGTGAAAACGATTCTGTGTAAACACAAGAATGGTGGATACGTATCACTGCCATTTGTCAAGACCGGCTGCATGTACACCAAAGGTGAATCCTAATGTAAACTGCAGACTTTGGGAGTAATGTCAATGTAGGTTCATTAAGTGTTATTAAATATACCATTCTGGTGTGAGATTCTGATAGGAATCTATGTGCACACAGCAGAACAGGGTATATATGAGAAATCTCTGTACCTTCCACTCAGTTTTGCTATGAAATCTAACACAGCTCTAAAAAATAGCCTATTTGGGGCCTGGGTGGTTCAGATGGCTAAGCATCTGCCTTCGGCTCATGTCATGATCACCAGGTCCTGGGATCAAGCCCTGTGTCAGGCTTCTGGCTAAGCAGGGAGTCTGCTTCTCCCTCTCCCACTGCCGCTCCCCGTTTGTGCTGTCTCTCTCTCTCTCAAATAAATAAAATCTTAAGTAAATAAATAAAATTAAAAATGAAAAATAGTCTATTTTTTTAAATTTTTTATTTTTTATAAACATATATTTTTAGTCTATTTTCTTTAAATTATGTCCATATAGGGGCGCCTGCCTGGCTCAGCTGGTTAAGCCACTGCCTTCAGCTCAGGTCGTGATCCCGGAGTCCCAGGATCAAGTCCCGCATCGGGCTCCCAGCTCCACAGGGAGTCTTGTTTCTTCCTCTGATCTTCTCCCATCTCATGCTCTTTCCCTCTCTCTCTCTCAAATAAATAAATAAAATCTGTCAAATAAATAAATACAATCTTAAAAAAAAAATCAATAGCTGCTGCTGTGAGGGGAAAGGAGATGGGGAGGCATACACAGGTGGAACACAGATTTTTTAGGGCTGTGAAACTATTTTGTATGTTATTCTAATGGCAGATATGTGACAATACACATTTGTCAAAACCCAAGGAATTATAAACACATGAGTGCAACTCTACTGGAATCTATGGACTTTGTGTAATAATCTCATGTCAATGTAGGTTCATCAGTTTTAACAAATATGCCAACCAAGGCAAGACATTACAGAAGGAGAACTGGGGGGGCTGGGACGGGGTATGTGGGAACTCTACTTCCTGCTCAATTTTTCTGCACATCTAAAACTCCTTTAAAAATTAAGTTTGAGGGGCACCTGGGTGGCTCAGTCGGTTAAGCTTCTGCCTTCGGCTCAGGACATGATCCCAGGGTCCTGGGACAAGCCCTGCATCGGGCTCTCTGATCAGCGGGGAGCCTGCTTCCCTTCCTCTCTCTGCCTGCCTCTCTGCCTACTTGTGATCTCTGTCAAATAAATAAATAAAATCTTTAAAAAAATAATAAAATTTAAAAATAATAAATAAATAAATAAATAGATAGATAGATAGTAGTCTGAGGGTCCCTGCATGGCTCAGTCAGTTACACTTCTGCCTTCGGCTCAGGTCATGATTTTGGAATCCTGGAATTGAGTCTTGCATCAGCTCTCTGCTCAGTGGGGAATTTGCTTTCCCGTCTCCTTCTTCCCCCTGCTCTCTCTAATAAGCAAATAAAATCTTAAGAAATAAGAAGTAAAAATAAAGTCTTGGGGTTTCCAAGTTGATTGAGCATCCAATTCTTTATTTTGGCCCAAGTCATGATCTCAGGGTCGTGGCATCATGCCCCACACCAGGTTCTACACAAGAGTCTGCTTAGGATTCTCTGTCTCTTCCTTTCCCTCTGCCCCTCACCCTGCTCATGTGCTCTCTCACTAAAACAAATAAAATCTTTAAAAAAAAGTCTTATTAGTTAAAAAAAAAACCTACAAAACACCAGTTTATGTCATAAAAACAAAAAAACAGAGGGACTGTTCAGAGCCTGCAAATTTTTACTACAAGGGGCCAGAGAATAAATATTTTAAACTTTGTGGGACATACAGTCTCTATCACAATTACTCCACTATGCTACTGCGGCATGAAAGCAGCCACAGACTACACATGCCTTGATTTATGGCCACTGATATTTGAATTTCATATAGTTTTCATATGTCATGAAATACTATGCCTCTTTTGATTTTTTTTCAACCATTTAAAAATGTTAAAACTAAAAACAGGTACCTAAACAAATATTTATACGCAGATGTTCATAGCAGCACTATTCAAAACAGCTAAAAGGGGGCGCCTGAGTGGCTCAGTCAGTTAAGCATCTGCCTTCAGCTAAGGTCATGATCCCAGGGTCCTGGGATCGAGTCCTGCATCAGGTTCCCAGCTAAGGAGGGAGTCTGCTTTGCCCTCTCCCTCTCTCCCACCCTTCCCCCACCCCACTCGTGCTCTTTCTCTCACTCATTCTCTCTCAAGTAAGTAAAATCTTAAAAAAAAAAAAAAAAGCTAAAAGACAGAAACAATGCCAATATCCGTCAACAGATGAATGGATAAACAAAATGTGGTATACCTATGTCAATGATTATTCAGTCGTAAAAAGGAATGAAATACTTATAAATGCTACAAATGTGAATGAATCTCAAAAACACACTAAGTGGAAAGAGCCAGACGTAAAAGGTCACATATAGTATGATTTCATCTATATGAAACCCAGAATAGGTTAATCCACAAACACAGAAAGTCAACTAGTGTTTACCAGAAGCAGCAGGAGACGAAATGGGGAAACTGCTTACTGATACAGAGTTTCTTTCTCGGGTGCTTAAAAAGTCTTGAACTTGACAGAGGTGACAAACAATGTACTGAATATGCTCAATGCCAATAAATTATACATTTTAAAATGGTTAATGGTTAATTTTACGTTATGTGAATTTTAAATTTTTTCATTGATATAGGGAAAAAACACAAAAGCTATTCTTGTCTGGTGAGCTGTACAAAAACAAGTGGCTAGAGAGACTTGGCACATTGGCTGTAGTATGCTGACCTCTGTTCTAGATAAAGATTAAAGAGTCATAATTAAATGCAATGACTAAACAGGACTGACTCCTGAACTGAAACCGGGTTGGCCTCCCTGTTAGGAAGGGAGCCTGCTTCACCCCTCCCTCTGCCTGCTTGTGCTCTCTCTCTGTCAAATGAATGAATAAAATCTTTAAAAATAAATAAATAAAAATAAGACAGTTGGGGAAAAATGTATTTCATGAATGTAGAAAACTGGATCCCCCAATACGAACTCTGGGATCGCTTGGGATCCCCCAATACGAACTCTGACATCATGTTAAGATTAATGTTCCACATTCCTCAGGAATAACAGCTGATAAGAGCTGGGCTGAAGAATGCACCTGGTTCCAGGACTCTTCTAGAAAAGTAATGCTTTCAATGGACAGGCTCAATCAGGCAGGAATGCTGAGGACCTGTGCCTTGTGAACATGGATATAAGTTGGATCACGATCATTACAATATGGGAAATTCCTGAAAAACAACACATGCATGCATGCACACAGCACAAAACACACTAATTTGGTGCTATAATCCTGCAATCCCACTGACTTATAAAATTAAATTTTAAAAAACCTTCCCCCAGGCAGGGGGAGGGGGGTTAAATGGGTGATGCGTATTAATGAGGGCACTTGTTTTGATGAGCACCAGATGCTGTACGTAAGTGATGCATCACTAAGTTCTATACCTGAAGTGATATTACACTGTATGTTAATTAACTGGAATTTAAATACAAACTTGGAAAAAAAAAACTTTTCCTCCCAAGGGGGAAAAAAATCTGACTGCAGAAATTAAACGACCGCTTAAACATTTTTATTCAACTTAAACTACTCAACATCTCTGGAATGACCCATATAAACTTTTACAGCAAGAAAAAAAGTTATTTATCCCTACTGCAGGTTGTCCTAAACCAGCAAGGCCCAAAAGAAAGATAATGTCAGCTACATGTATAATTTTTCTTAGCATCTGTATTTTTTAAAGGTGAAATTCACTTTTAATATATTTTAATCTAACAAATCTATTCACATCAATCTAACAATTGATTCACATGTAATCAATAACAGCATTTCAATATGTTGGCATCTCTTTCTGCCCATGGGTCCTGTCCGGGTGCTTTAATAAAATCACCTTTTTACACCCCCCCCCAACCCCGACAAAGGGCATTGTCATTATAAAAACATTTGGGGATAATTTCGATTCTTATTCCATACTAACTCTTCAAATGCAGTGTGTATTTTACACCCTCATCTCGGATTTAGATGAGCCACACTTCACATGCTCAGTAGCATGTGACACTGGCCTTACTATACTGGACAGGACAGTCCAGCTCTTAGAAGAAGCAACAGAAGCAAAGCTTAGAAAATGAGCTACCAAGAAAGGGATTTAATGTATGTAGATGAATCTCCCAAGGCAATATATACTGAAATCGTTCTATATTTTCACATGATAACCAGATAAACAACACTTCACCAAGGCATAAACTAACAAACTAACCTCAATCCTGCTCTGGAACCCTCCATGATATCATCCAAACAAAGGAAGTTCTCACATGTCTATTCTGGTCAAAGGAACTTCACTCCACATTCCCACACAAATACACTGAACTGGGCGCTCTGTCCTTCGGCTTTCATCACCAGGTTCAGCCTGAACCCTGGGATGAAGAGGAGCGGAGTCTTGTTCCTCCCTCTAACACCACTCCCACAGTGGTACGAAATAACACCATTTTAACTTGGCATTTTCCTTTGTCCACTAACCCCTCTTCACATAATTTTGTCCAACTGACTTTCAACTCCCGCAAGAGAGATCATGTCAAATCCATACTCTCCAACTCAGACGGCTGCTCCCAAATTAACTGCGGCCTCTTCCTCCTGACATTCCCTTATTTCAAAAGGAAATTCTGTCAGAACAAATGGCTTTAGGAGAACAACTAACGACGCTTCAAGATCAATCTTCTTCAATAAGTGGCCTAGAATCTACTTCCTAATGTGTAGAGATTACAAACAAAAATGCCACGTCACTACAAAAGTAATTCAAATATATTTGACGATCGATGATAAGCTAATAGTTCAATTACTCTTTCCTACTATCCTTCCCCAAAATGTTTTTCTTGCCCCCAAAAGAAAGCGGCAAAATTTTCACAGTTTTGAGAAAAGGAAGTATTTCTTACTTGTCAGACTACAAACAGTAACTTGACCCCTAGTTATGGAATTTAGGATAAGCTGAGACAGTAAATTTCTTATGTTTTGATCTATTTATTGGTCAGAAAAGCAAATATACATCTTTAAGCTAAATAGCTGAAGCTATGTTTATTTCTTCTAGCTTCTTCCCTTTGATTAAATCTTTCTAGGTGTATTAAAAAAGAGCTATAGTTTGGCTCAAGATCATACCACATTGTTGAATTTTGCTATCTTTTGGTTACTGACCCTACAAAACACAGATTCTAATAACTAGTAATTATAAATATTTATAAAAATACTAAATTACTATATTTTTCATTCTTGATATAAAGTAGAAACTGTGTGTGTACAGAAAAAGACATGGAAGATACATGAACTGATAAATGGTTACTTCTAGGAAAGGATTAGGATTGGAGAGTTCAAGAGCCTCTTTAACCTTATCTGTAAAAGTTTAATTTTGTTCAATAGTGCATTCATATTTTATTTCCATAATTAAAAACTAGTCAGATCTGAAATACATATAACTTATTCAGTTTTGAAAATTATAATAGATACCATTTATTGTAAGTTCATTGTTTACAAAGCAGTCTACATTCATTATCCCATTAAACCCTCAAACAACCCTAAGAAGATATCATTATCGCCCCTTCCCATTTAGAAATGAGTAAACCGAGACTCAGAGAAATTAGGAAGTGCCCTGTTCAAGGTCACACAAATGCTGAGACCCAGGAGGAACTCCAAAACCACACTAAAGCAAACTCACAGGAAATTTAACACACTGATTATAGTCCTGTTAAGAAAATACTGAGTTAATTCAGGAGTAAAGAAAAAACTTTTTTTTTTTTTAAAGATTTTATTTATTTATTTGACAGAGATCTCAAGTAGGCAGAGAGAGAGAGAGAGAGAGAGAGAGAGAGAGAGAGAGAGAGAAGGAAGCAGACTCCCTGCTGAGCAGAGAGCCTGATGGGGGGGCTAGATACCATGACCTAAGGCGAAGGCAGAGGCTTTAACCCACCGAGCCACCCAGGCGACCCAAGAAAACACTTTCTAACTTTTGCCCTTGTTAAAGAGCTCCAAAAGAAAAATCTGCTTATTTATTTGTCAGCCTCAATAAAGCAAGTAGTATGAACATTCTCAAGTACTTGATTGGCTTATTAACCATGCTAAACATGGTTGTAGCATCCTGAACCTAATGAAAGTTTTAAGAGATTTAAGTAGAATTGCACTGAGCCAGGTACTGTAGGCCCATAGATACCATTTATTGTAAGTTCATTGTTTACAAAGCAGTCTTACAATAAATGGTATCTATCAACTATTTTCATTAATCTATCAACTATTTTCATTAATTCTAGGTGACGTACAACAGTTTAAGGTGGACTGCACTTTATGGTATGGATTTGTTTCTAATAAAGGGGGAAAAAGGGGGCGCCTGGGTGGCTCAGTGGTTTTGGCTGCTGCCTTCGGCTCGGGTCATGATCTCAGGGTCCTGGGATCGAGCCCCACATCGGGCTCTCTGCTCCGCAGGAAGCCTGCTTCCTTCTTTCTCTCTCTCTGCCTGCCTCTCTGCCTACTTGTGATCTCTGTCTGTCAAATAAATAAATAAAATATTTAAAAAAATAAATAAAAAAAAATAAAAAAATAAAGGGGGAAAAAAAATCTATGATTTGAGTTTTATCTACCAAAGAAACCCCGTAATTTTCTTTACACCAACTATAAATGATCTAGTAAAGACATTTTGTTCAATCAATATGTATGTACCAATTTGATTTACATCACCACTAGAAGATCAGCTAGGAGTCCTGCTACAAGAATCTCTCATGTAAGGGAACTACTCAATACCTGGGGAAGCCCTTGATCCCTGAAATTCTCTTTTCTTCTTAGTTTAATAAGGTTTAGCTACGTTCAATGACTCCTGAAATCCAGTGAACAGCCTATTTTTTAACCTGATCTTTCCCAGGATGGCAAAAGAGATGTGGTTAAGCCTGGATAAAATACACAAGGCTTATTTCTACTCTTATACACCAAATCTTTCATAACAGCATTGTTTTTGAGTTGGTTACATACTCTGGACTCACATGGCAGACACTTTAATAAATCTTAGCACTGTTTCAACTTCCATCTTGCATAGTTTTTCCGGTTATTTATATTAGTTCAGAAAATCTTTACTGCTAGTGCTACAAATTAACTTTAGTACTCAGCCAGGTTCTCAGAGAGTTTCAAACATTAACATGATCCTAAATGAGATCAGAAAGCTACATATCCTTGAAAATTTTTATAAAATACTTATTCTCCAATTAAGGAATAAAGAGATAAAATCCACTAAAATGATGGGAAAAACATGGCATTATTGTTTATAACCAATAATAGACTAAAGAGTTTTCTACAGCAAATAAATAAATAAGAAGACTAAATAGTTATTTTCCATCTACAGATTTGGTAGTGCTCATTTACATCCAGCGGCATCAGTTCATAGTACACATGCTGTTTCAAGTCCCTTTCCCAAACTCTAGCCCCCTTCTACCATCTTTCCTTACAAATGATGACCTCATGACATTTTAAAGAACATCAATAGCTTAAAAGCTAACAATTACAGTTTTCCTTTCCCACCATACTGGGGCAATCCCGCTCTCTTTCATCTTGCCCCTATCATTAAGTTACCTCTTCACCCTCCCAGTGAGTCTCAGTAATCTCACTCAGATACTAAAACAACTAATTTCTTTTTTTGCTTTTTTTAAAAGATTTTATTTATTTGAGAGAGCGGGAGAGAGAGAAAGAGAGCGTGTGCGCGTGCACACACACAAGTAGGGGGAGGGGCAGAGGGAGAAGCAGACTCTCCACTGGGCAGGAGGCCAACGAAGGGCTTGATCCCAGAACCCCAGGATCACAACCTCAGCCAAAGGCAGACACTTAACTGAGCGACCCAAGCACCCCAAGACAACTAAGTTCTATGTTGTGCTTTTCCCACCTTCCTATCTAAAATTATGATTTCTTGGGGTGCCGAGATGGCTCAGTCCTTAAGCGTCTGCCTTCGGCTCAGTTCATGATCCCAAGGTCCTGAAGCTCTGCACAGGGCTCCCTCCTCAGTGGAAAGGCTGCTTCTCCCTCTCCCACTCCCACTGCTTGTGCTCTCTTTCCCTTGCTGTGTTTCTGTCAAATAAATAAATAAAATCATTTAAAATAAATAATTAATCTTAAAAATTATTTCTTTGGCTCTCTTCCCTCACCCGTTCGAGATTTAACATTTCCAGAGAAGCCATTATTTAATCCTGATTCCTGAAGTTCTATCACCACAGTCCACCCAGTTCTATCTACTTATAGCCATGAAATAACTCTTTTCTTTTCTTTGCCACTACATTGAGACCAACCAAGTTCAACTTCTGTTTCTCTTTAAAGTTTCCAAAACTGACTGTTATATTTTGCTTACTGATGACAATTAAAAGAAAAAACAAACTCAGAACATTTTAATTGACAATTTAAAAAAAAACAAACTTGGCGCGCCTGGGTGGCTCAGTGGGTTAAGCCTCTGCCTTCAGCTCAGGTCATGATCCCAGAGTCCTGGGATCCAGCCCTGCATCAGGCTCTCTGCTCAGCAGGGAGCCTGCCTCCCCCTCCCTCTCTGCCTGCCTCTCTGCCTACTTGTCATCTCTGTCTGTCAAATAAATAAATTAAAAAAAAAAAACTCAGAAAATTTTAATAGGCCAAATATGTATGTATATATTATGCTATGTTCTACTAGACTGTAACAATTAAAATACAGAACAGTGCCTTTGGCATACTTCACAGAATACATAATTCTAAAATAATTTAGAGGGGCGCCTGGTTGGCTCAGCCGGTTAAGGCCTCTGCCTTCGGCTCAGGTCATGATCCTGGGGTCCTGGGATGGAGGCCCGCATCCGGTTCTCTGCAGGGTGGGGTGTCTGCCTCCCTTCCTCTCTCTGCCTGCCTCTCTGCCTACTTGTGACCTCTGTCAAATAAATAAATAAGATCTTTTTAAAAATAATAATAATTTAGGAAATTACTGGGGCACTCCGGTGGTTCAGTCAGTTGAGTATTTGATTCTTAATTTCAGCTTGGGTCATGACCTCAGGGTCATGAAATCGAGCCCCATACTGGGCTCCATGCTGAGTATAGAATCTGCTTAAGATTCTCTCTTTCCGGGGCGCCTGGGTGGCTCAGTGGGTTAAGCCGCTGCCTTCGGCTCAGGTCATGATCTCAGGGTCCTGGGATCGAGTCCCGCATCGGGCTCTCTGCTCAGCAGGGAGCTTGCTTCCTTCTCTCTCTCTCTCTCTCTGCCTACCTCTCAGTGTACTTGTAATTTCTCTCTGTCCAATAAATAAATAAAATCTTTAAAAAAAAAAAAAAAAAAAAGATTCTCTCTTTCCCTTGGGGACCCTGGGGTTAAGCATCTGCCTTTGGCTCAGGTCATGATCCCAGAGTTCTGGGATGGAACCCGAGGCTGCAGCTCCCTGCTCAGCAGGGAGTCTGCTTCTCCCTCTGTCCCTCCACCACCGCCCCCCACCCCGCTCTTGCTCCCCTCTCTTGCACATGTTCTCTCTCAAATAAAATCTTCAAAAAAAAAAATCTCTTTCTGCCCCTCCCCTCCTAAGAAAATTTTCAGATTCTTAAGAAAGAGAAAAGATCCTTATGCTTACAAACAATAAGAAAATAAAATAATTTAGGAATTACAAAGTTATAAAAATAAAAAAGTTCAATGGTGCCTTTGGACCTTTTCTCTTCTCCTGAGATCATCTAGTTTTCCCTATGATAAAAGATATGTTATTTAATTTTAAAATTTTTGGTAATTTGGGGGGCTCCCGGCTGGTTCAATTGGTAGAGTAGGTGACTCTTAATCTTGTGGTTGTGCGTTTGAGCCAAATGATGGCTGTACAGACTGTTTAAAAATACAATCTTTTAAAAAAACTTATTTCTTAATTTTTTAAAAAAGATTTTTATTTATTTATTTGACAGAGATCACAAGCAGGCAAAGAGGCAGGCAGAGAGGCAGGCAGAGAGAGAAGGAGGGGAAGCAGGCTCTCTGCTGAGCAGAGCTCAATGTGGGGCAGAGAGCTCAATGTGGGGCTCGATCCCAGGACCCTGGGATCATGACCTGAGCCGAAGGCAGAGGCTTTAACCCACTGAGCTACCCAGGCACCCCTATTTCTTAATTTTTAAAGATCAAAACATATCAGAGCAAGGACAATAAATAGATGATCAGTGAAAAGTTGCTGGAGAGGACCATCCCACAATATTTTTTCATAAGTTGTATCTAATTACAAAGAACAAAATATGTTTTTACAGGAAAGACCTGACAGTCATACCTGTAACAAAGTTATCAAACATAGCATCACCAAGAGTGAGGCAACCTGATACTGTATCTCATGGAAGGATCCAATAAATATACACCAGTGGTACAGTTTTTTGCCAAAATATTTAACCTGAATCTAACCACCTAAAGTCTCATAAACTTAAAACTAAAATCCTCCTTTCCTTATGTTTTAGTCTCAATTTTGCCCTATCAAAGTTTCTCTAGGAGGATCTCCAACAACACTCATAAAGAACGGAGTTGTAGAACAGGTATGGATTTGGTGCGGACCTCAATTTCCTCACCTATAAAATGAGATTGTATAAAATACTGCCAACCTCAGAGGTTGCTTTAAAAATCAAATAACATGCCTAATAAACGTAAAATGTCTAAAATACTCCTTGGCTTTACTAGAGCTATTCATTATATGTCCGTTGCCCTACCGTAACACACAATTGTTCTCTATCATGTGTCACGGTTAACAAAGCATTTTTATATACATATAGTCTCATCATCTGATTCTCCCTATAAACTACAGCTACAAGTCAGTAAAAATGAATACAGTAACATAAATCTTCCCACAAGGAGTTCATCTTTCGAACATTATAAAAATCAAAGCATTTATATTCATTTGTACATGTTCTTTATACTGGTAGTACTGGTTTTGCATACTCCCAATTAACACAAATTTCAGTTACCACATTTTAATTAAGTAACATCAAATTTTAATTACCATGGTATATATGAACAGTGACTAGTTGCATAAAATACAAACTTTACTGCAAGTTTCTCAGTCCACAAATCACTATGTAAATAACAGTTTGCATCATGATCAGGAACCAATCTCATCATCACTTCTTTCAAAGTCTGTTAGGGATGAGTCACCGGGCACATTTTTCAGTTCTGTACACACAAACAGCAAAGTGTATAGCTGTGTTCCTCCTACTCTACCAGTGATAAGCCCATTTACAAAAGTGGACAATCAAGAGAGGGAACTGGCCTACAAAGGTGAAAATGAAGGAAAGAAATGACGGGTGCTTGGGTGCCTCAGTTAGTTGAGAATCTGACTCTTCATCTCAGCTCAGGTCTTAATTTCCGGGTCTTGATGTGAAGGCCCCCATTGGGCTCCGTGCTGGGCAAGGAGCCTACATAAAAAAGGAAGGGCAGGGAGGGCAGGGCAGGGATGAAAAAGGATAAAACTGGAAGTAAAATCTGAATAGGAAATAAATGGAGTTAAATGCATCAAAGGAACTGAGTACAGGTAAACTTTCAACATAAATAAGGAAACTTATTGTGGCGACAATGATGAAGATGTCCCAGAAAAGTGACACCAGAAGGGAAAAAAAAAAAAAAAAAGCTTAAAGAACTCTCAAAGATATTGCATGACACTGAAAGTGCAAAGGATTAATGATGGAAGCCATGGCATCCAAAAGACATTTGCAGACATTTGCTCCACATCATAAATTATGACAAGAGCAGGCAAGCATTACTTAAACTACACAACATGGGTATTTTTTTTGTCTTTTATTATTATTTATCTTTTAAAGATTTTACTTATTTATTTGTCAGAGGGAGAGAGTGAGCAAGCACACACAAGCAGGGGATGCAGCAGACAGCGGGAGAAGCAGGCTCTCTGCTGAACAAAGAGCCTAATGTGGGACTTGATCCCAGGACGCTAGGATCATGACCTGAGTTCAAGGCAGATGCTTAACTGACTGAGCCACCCAGGCGTCCCAATTATTTATTTATCTTTAAGTGGGAAAGAGAACATGTTCAAGTACAGGGTAGGGGGTGGAAGGAGAGGGAGAGAGACATACACTTTTTTTAAGATTTCATTTTTTTTTATTTGTCAGAGAGCACAAGCAGGGGGAGCAGCAGGCAGAGGGAGAAGCAAGCTCCCCACCGAGCAAGAAGCCCAATGTGGGGCACCGTCCCCACCAGCTGAGCCACCCAGGCATCCCAAGGGAGAGAGATAGTCTTAAGCAAGCTCCATGTCCAGCACGGAGCCTGAAGCAGGGCTCAATCTCATCACCCTGAGATCATGACCTAAGCTAAAATCAAGAGTGAGACGCTTAACCAACTGAGCCACCCACATGCCCCTACACTACTCAGTAATAAGTTTTTAAACTAAGAAATAAAACATTTTATTTTGTTTTTTTAAAGATTTTAAGTACTCTGTACACCCAATGTGGGACTCAAACGCACAACCCCAAGATCAAGAGATGCATGCTCCACCAAGTAAACCAGTCAGGCACCTCAAGAAATAAAACACTTTATTATTTATTGATTGGCTGATTTTTAAGTAGGCTCCATGCCCAACACAGGGCCTGAATTCATGACTCAGAGATTAAGAGTCACATGCTCTACTGAGTGAGCCAACCAGGCGCCCCTAAAACACTTTTTATTTTGTAAAGACTTATTTGTTTGACAGAAAGAGACAAGGAGAGAGGGAATACAAGCAGGGGGAGTGGGAGAGGGAGAAGCAGGCTTGTAACCAAGCAGGGAGCCCAATGTGGAGCTTGATCCCAGAACCCTGGGATCATGACCTGAGTCAAAGGCAGATGCTTAACCAACCCCAAAAACACTTTAATATTCAATGTTTCTGGGGCGCTTGGGTGGCTCAGTGGGTTAAAGCCTCTGCCTTCGGCTCAGGTCATGATTCCAGAGTTCTGGGATCCAGCCCGCACCGGGCTCTCTGCTCAGCAGGGAGTCTGCTTCCCTTCCTCTCTCTGCCTGCCTCTCTGCCTACTTGTGATCTCTGTCTGTCAAATAAATAAAATCTTTAAAAACAAAACAAAACAAAAATATTCAATGTTTCTAATGCTTTAAATTAAACCTAAATAAATAAGCATACCAAATATTAGTTTTACTTTATCATTTCTTCATGTATATAGTCAACAATGAAATAGTTTTTTAGTATTTTAACAAAAGATTTAAAAAGTCACTTCATAATTTTTCTGTTGATCATCTTGTGTGGTTTCAGCTTGCATGGTCATTTTTATAGTCCCACACTACCATGCAAATTGAAAACTGCCTGTACATATGTATGTGGATATATATACACGGGGTGGGGGGGTTATATATATATACATATATTTTTTCCCCTCCTCACTTAGTCCCAAACCATCTAAGAGTCGTAAGTTACATATACCATGGCTGTTTCACCACTAAATACTTAAGTGTGTATTTCCTAAGAATAAGAATATTCTGGGGGGGCACCTGCATGACTCGGTGGGTTGAGTCTCTGCCTACGGCTCAGGTCATGATCTCAGGGTCCTCGGACTGAGCCCCGCGTCGGGCTCTCTGCGCGGCCTCTCTGTCTACTTGTGATCTCTCTCCGTCAAATAAATAAATAAAATCTTTAAAAAAAAAAAAAAGAATATTTTTTTAACCTAAATCAACTTCGATAAATGCTTCAAGTTACTTTTTAAGAATCTATCTATTCTTCAGAAATGCAAGATGGAATCAATACCTGCTGCTGTTCAAAGACAAAAACAGTAGCTATTAAATTTATAAATTGGTTTTTCAGATGCAGTATCATTCAGGCAATTATACAGTTTAACCCCTACCTTCTACTTGAACATGTTCTCTCTCCCACTTAAAAAAAAATAAGTAACTGGGACACCTGGGTGCCTTAGTCAGTTAAGCATCTGCAGGGGACTCAGGTCATGATCCCAGGGTCCTGGGATCAAGTCCCACATTAGGCTCTTTGTTCAGTAGACACCCTGCTTCTCCCTCTGCTTGCTGCTCCCCCTGCTTATGCGTGCTCGCTCACTCTGACAGTATCAGTAGTAAAAGTAAATGGATAAAAATAAAGTAAACGGGGTGGGGGGAACCTGGGTGGCTCAGTTCGTTAAGCGTTAACTCTTGATTTTGGCTCAGGCTGTATCTCAGGGTTGTGAGATGGAGCCCCACATCATGCTTCATGATGGCCGTGATGCCTGCTTAAGATTCTCTCTCTCTCCCTCTGCACCTCTCATTCTCCCCGCCCCACTCACTCTTGATCTCTCTAAAAAAAAAAAGAAAGTAAATGGATAAAGAAAACTTCTTAAACCTAGTCAAATATTCAATAATTTTAAACACTTCCTAGGTATATAGGGAATAAAAATAATTTTTGTAACCCCTACTTTAAAATATGTTGTAATCCTTCCAGAAATTCAACAACCTCAAATGGAACCTCATGATGCTACACAAAAATGCTAAATTAAATACATGACAGAATTTAAGTACACAGTACAAAAAGAAAAAACTGTCACAAGTAGTTAGGGACAGAAATTTATTTGTATTTATGTATATATGTATATATGTATGTATATATTTTAAGACAGTTTATTATTATTGTTTTAAGTAATCTCTAGCCCCAACATGGGACTTGAACTCAGGACCCTGAGATCAAGAGTCCCATGCTCCACCAACTAAGCCAGCAGATGCCCCAGGAAAGAATTATAGTTAATTGAATTCATGACTTTTTTTTTTTTTTTTTAGCACCTGCCATATGCCAAACACTGTTAATATTCTGGTTACTAAGTGTGGCATGGCCCCTGCCCCCAGAATCCACAGAGAGTAAGTAGAAAGACAATCAGGATATATTCTGCTATCTGCAGAAAAGAGGAGAAGGAGCACCTTATCTAACAGGAAAGGAGCGAGATGTCAAAAATTTCCTAAAGGCGGGGCGCCTGGGAGGCTCAGTCATTAAGTGTCTGCCTTCGGCTCACGTCATGATCCCAGAGTCCTGGATCGAGCCCTACATCAGGCTTCCTGCTTGGCGGGAAGCCTGCTTCTCCCTTTCCCTCTACTGCTCCCCTGCTTGTGTTCCCTCTCTCACTGTGTCTCTCTGTCAAATAAATAAATAAAATCTTTAAAAAAAAAAAATTCCTAAAGGATATAACATCTAAGCTGAAATTTGAATAATATACAGAATTAAAAAGAGAGGAGGAAAAGTGTTCAACTCAGACAGAACTGCATATGCAAAGGCCCAAAGTAAAAGAGGGGATAGAACTCTAAGAAAAAATAGCTGAGCACAGTATCATTTTCAGTTAATGGGAAAAGAGAAAGGGAGAATATGGTGTAACGGAAAGAAATTCAACCTGAAAAGACCTGGTTTCCAGGCTTTGCTCTACAACTTAATAGTTACATAACTTTAAGACAATTCTCTTTCCCTCTTCGGGCCTTTATTTCCTAATGAGCAAAATGAGAACCATATTATTCCCCCTCAAAAGGTTGTCTCTAGGATCAAATTTTTATTTTTTTATTTTTATTTTTTTTAAGATTTTATTTATTTGACAGAGAGAGATCACAAGTAGGCAGAGAGGCAGGCAGAGAGAGAGGGGGAAGCAGGCTCCCCACAGAGCAAAGAGCCCGATGTGGGGCTCAATCCCAGGACCCTGGGATCATGACCTGAGCCGAAGGCAGAGGCTTTAACCCACTGAGCCACCCAGGTGCCCCTAGGATCAAATTTTTAAAAGAATGTAACAACCCATAAAAGCAAAAGAATGATAATAAAGAATTTCACTCACCAAAATAAACCATTAAGAATATATAAAGTGACAAGTCACAGATTGGAAAAAGTATTTGTGGCTCATACGTCTAAGAAAGAACTTGTATCCAAATATAATAAAGAATCTACAAATCAAAAATTAAAAGATGAACAAGCCAATAAAAGGTGGGGGGGAGATCTCAACAGACATTTCATCAAAGAAGATAGACAAATGGCCAATAAGTTCATGGAAAGGCATTCAATATCATTAGCATCAGAGAAAAACAAAATTAAAATAATGAGATACTACTTCTACCGGCTAGAATGGCCTATTTCAAAAACCAAATGAGGGTGCCTGGGTGGCTCAATTGGTTAAGCAACTGCCTTTAGCTAAGGTCATGTTCCCCAGAGTCCCACATCAGGCTCCCTGCTCAGCAGGGAGTCTGCTTCTCCCCGTCCCTCCCACTGCTTGTGCTTGGCCACTCTTTCTCTCTCCCTCTCTCTCTCAAATAAATAAATAAAATCTTTTTTTTTTTTTTTTAATTCTTGCAGGTATATGGAACAAAGACAATTCTTGGGGCACCTGGGTGGCTCAGTGGGTTAAGACTCTGCCTTCAGCTCAAGTCATTATCTCAGGGTCCTGGGATCGAGCCCCACCCTGGGCTCTCTGGTCAGGAGGGAGCCTGCTTCCCCCTCTCTCTCTGTCTGCTGCTCTGCCTACTCTGTCAAATAAATAAAATCTTTTAAAAGGGGCGGGGGAAGTTCCCATAAATCATTGGTGGGGTTGAGTAAAAAATGGAACAGCACTTCAGGAGTTTAGCTATCTTCGAAGTTACACATACATCTATCATAAGACCCAGCAAGTACAGCTTCGTATACGAAAGCACATCCATACCAACTTGCATAAGAGTATTTATCACAGCCTTATCCATAATACCTCAAATGGGTAACAACCCAAATGTCTATCAAAAAGAGAATAAACAAACTGTATACATACACAATATATTCAGCAATAAAAAGAACTATGAAAACACATGGACAAATCTCAAACACAGAAAGGAGCCCCTCACAAAAGAGAACCTGCTGTAATTCCATATATATAGGAACACCCAGTGGGAAAACCTGTCTACAGCGATACACGTCAGTTACAGGGAAGGAAAGGGAAACTAACTGCAAACGGGCACCAGGGAACTTCCCACTGGGATGGAAATGTGTTCTGTATGCTATTTTGAATAGCCTCCACATTGTCAGAACTCACCCAAGTGAACACAAAACCTGTGCATTCTAATGTATGTGATTTTTATATATATATATATATCTCAATTTTTTAAAAAATGACACTACAGATATACAACAGCAAAATCCAGAAGGTGGGAAATTCTGTAAGACTTTTTTCCACCAGAAAAGAAAAAGAAAAAAAAGGGAAAAACAACCAAAAGGTTAAGAGAGACTTCAGACACACAGCAACATACAAAACATACGGATGGACCTTGTCTGAAAAACGACACAACCAACCACTTAAAAAAAAATGATTTGGGGAAATTTGAACAATAAAGATATAAGAAATTGTTCAGGGACACCTGGCTGGCTCAGTCAGTAAAGCATGTGACTCTTGATCCCAGCATCGTAAACTCAAGCCCCACACTGGGTGTACAGGCTATTTAAAAATAAAATCTTGGGGCACCTGGGTGGCTCAGTGGGTTAAGCCTCTGCCTTCGACTCAGGTCATGACCTCAGGGTCCTGGTCCTGAGTCCATAAAATGGTCAGGGTCCATAAAAGGGAACTTACTCAGTTTTACTCTGATACTGGTAATATGGCTATGCTTTTAAAGTCTTTGTATTACAGAGTATCATGAATGAATCTCACAATTTGGGGTAAAACAAGCCAGACACAAAAGAATACACACTATATTATTACATTTCTTAAAAGCTCAAAATCAAGTAAAACTAAATTATAGTGCTAGAAGTCTCCACCGGGGAAGAACAACAAACTAGTGATTGGGAGAGGCATAAGGAAGCTTATTTTTTTGTTTTGTTTTGTTTTGAAAGATTTTATTTATTTATTTGACAGAGAGAGAGAGATCACAAGTCAGCAGAGAGGCAGGCAGAGAGGGAGAAGCAGGCTGCCTGCTGAGCAGAAAGCCTGATGCGGGGCTCAATCACAGGACCCCGGGATCATGACCTGAACCAAAAGCAGAGGCTTACTAACCCACTAAGCCACCCAGGTACCCCATGAGGAAGCTTCTGAGGTGGCGGCAATTCCAAATCTTGACCGAATGGTAGTTACAAGGGTGTTCTATCTTGTGATCATTCACTGAACTGTAAGAAGTCTATGTTGTATGCTCTTTTCTGTTATGTGCATTATACTTCACAAACTGTTAAGTTTAACTTTTACTACTGATTTACTAAAAACTTAGATATATAAAACTGAAGTATTTATAGAATAAATAACTAAATCCCATCTGGGATTTAATTCAAAGTAACTGAGAGGGAGTGGAGGACAGATGAAAGAAGAGTTCCTCTTGTCAATGATTTTTGCAGTTGGTGATTAAGTATACAGTTCATTACACCACTGTTTACTCTGTACATGTTTACAACTTTCCGTAAGTTTTTTACTGCTTATAACCTCAATTATTGCACTTCTAGGGAACAATCATATACTCAGAAACGTAGAAAAACAAATACATAATTAAGTTCATTGTGTTTTTATTTTGAATGGCCCCCCAAGTGAATACAACATAATGCCCGATAACAGAAAAATGAACAAATAAATGAGAGGACACCACAGTGTAAACTTGCACAAGAGTTTTTAGTGACATGTAAATGATAGTGATAAATTAGGGAAGCAAGATGTAATTCTATATCAAGCATAATCTCAGGTATATAAAAATCCTTTTTTTAAAAGATTTTATTTATTTATTTGGCAGAGAGAGAGAGAGAGAGAGGGAACACAAGCAGGGGGAATGGGAGAGGGAAAAGCAGGCTTCCCGCTGAGTGAGGAGCCTGATTCAGGGCTTGATTCCAGGATCCTGGGATCACAACCCAAACCAAAGGCAAACGCTTAACGACTGAGCCACCCAGGCACCCCCATAAAAATACTTTTAGGCATGGTTTAAAAAAAAAAAAAAAAAAGGAAGATATGCTAAAATGGTGATGCTGGTTAAGTTTGGGATCATGAGCGACTTTCTTGTGTTTTTCACAACCAGCATATGTAACTTCTATCACTGGAGGGGGTACGGGGAGTCCTCTTAAAACTACTGATTCTATCAAAGTTGAGGGAAGAAAGCAAAAACATTAAAAAACTGTGGAGAGTTATCACTATTACATTCTAAAAGACTGATCAGTATGGAAAAAGGTAAACAAAATTTTACCCATGGGAAAATCCTATTTGAATTTTTCTCAAGTCCTTTGTATTATCCCTGTATTTAATTACAATTCTAGGAGTCTTTTTAGTATCAATTAATCCCTTAGTACAATTAGCCAATAAACTATTTTTAGAATTTAATAGCATATAAAAAAGCATTATACCCAAAAGAACTTCTTTTCAGAAACTGAAGAGAAACTATTTCACAGCTAAGCCAGTGCTCTGGTTTCAAGTTGCTGTCAATGAACCTATCAGAGGCTTGTGAAATGAACAGATTTTGATTCAAATGGACATGTGTCAGCTTGCCATTCAATTCCCATTAGAGCTTCAGCAGAAGCCAATGAAGTTTACTAATAATGGGCAGGTATACACAATCATTCAAATGATTATTACAACAGAACAAGGTTGAGAAATTTTAGCCAATTGTTTTCTCTTTTCAGATGGGTATTAAAACTAAGTCTCTCACCAAATTAAGGAGCTACATCAGGTGATCAGAAAATTATCAACCCATGTAGAATGAGAAGGCTGTTCTTACACAGGGAAGGTTGAGAGGCAGAGATGTGCTGCCTTTCTTCATCTAAAACCACCACACACACTTGACCATGGCATTAGAAATTCCTATTCTACTTTTACACAGTGGGGTTCATTGGCTCACCGCTGGTATAAAGTCACAACCTGAGTTAAGATGGCACAAATATCAACGCAGGCTTTCTTGGGGTGCCTGGGTAGCTCACTCATTAAGCGTCTGCCTTCGGCTCATGTCATGATCCCAGGGTTCTGGGATCGAGGCCCGCATCGGGCTTTCTGCTCGGCAGGAAGCCTGCTTCTTCCTTACCCACTCCCTCTGCTTGTGTTCCCTCTCTCACTGTGTCTCTGTCAAATGAATAAATAAAATCTTTTAAAAAAAAAAAAAAATAGCCTTTCTTGAATATGCTATTATAATGCCCACATGGATTCCATAAAGGGAGAAATGCAAAAAATATAATTTATTTAAATGATAAATACAATTGGGGAGCCTGGGTGGCTCAGTGTGTTAAAGCCTCTGCCTTCGGCTCAAGTCATAATCCCAGGGTCCTGGGATCGAGCCCCCCATCAGGCTCTCTGCTCAGCGGGGAGCCTGCTTCCTCCTCTCTCTGCCTGCCTCTCTGCCTACTTGTGATCTCTGTCTGTCAAAAAAAAAAAAAAAAAAAAGAAATGATAAAAACCTTTAATAAGGCTTTGTACAGAATTTTTATAATGCTTTTATAAAAAATTAAACTGTACACCCAATGTAGGGCTCAAACTCATAACCCTGAGATCACAAGTCACATGCTCTACCAACTAAACTAACCAGGCACCCCCAGAATTTTTAAAATATAGAATCTGAATAATTTTGTGTCACATATGAAGAACTGGTAAAAAACGAAATGAAGAACAGAAGAAAATGGGTCTCCCCAACTGTCTGTGTCCTCCATAACATAATGTTTGGGATGTTCCTAATATTTTCATAAATAACATAG
Organism: Mustela erminea; assembly: GCF_009829155.1. Taxonomy (NCBI): domain Eukaryota; kingdom Metazoa; phylum Chordata; class Mammalia; order Carnivora; family Mustelidae; genus Mustela; species Mustela erminea. The sequence continues at coordinate 108,798,061 of NC_045622.1, read as the reverse complement.
AAGACAACATGGTGCTTAACACCGTGAACAGAGGGAGACAAACTGAGAAAGCTCACAAGCCAAGCGAATGAATGTTATATGATTAGCTCTGACTTGGACAAGGTAAAAAGTCTAGAAAAAAATTAAGCAATTCATATAGTAATTAAAATAAAATGGTTTCTGAACTAATTTTACCCAATAAAAATTCATCCAAATCTATACTGATACCTCATGACATTAGCCAAGAATCTCTGGTAGGGTTTTTCATAAAGTACACTCAATAATTGGCAAATTAAATATACTACCATAGACATAAAAATTAACATAAAAAATAAAAATTAGGGGCATCTGGGTGGCTCTGTTAGTTAAGGGGCTGACTCTTAGTCTGGGCCTAGGTCATAATCTCAGGGTCCTGGGATTTGAGTTCCAGGTTGGGCTCCACACTCAGTGGGGAGTCTGCTGGAGGATTCTCTCTCCCTCTGCCCCTCCCATCATGTGCACATGTGTTCTCTCTTGCTTGCTCAAATAAATAAATCTTAAAAAAGTAAAAATAAAAATTACAGGCGCCCAGATGGCACAGTCCGTTGAGCCTCCGACTCTTGATTTTGGCTTGGGTCACGATGGGTCATGAGACTGAGCTCTGAGTTGGGCTCTATACCCAGTGCAGTCTGCTTAAGCCTCTCTCTCTCTTTCTCTCTGCCCCTCCCCCCAACTCTCACTCACTCATTCTCTCTCTAAAATAAATAAGAAATACGATCGAGCCTCCCCCATGTTTACACTTCCTCTAATGTCCCCCCATTACCGACTGCAGAAGTACGTATTACTTTACATGAGTGACTCTTCCCATCTCAGATTCCCTCCCATTCTTATGTTCCAGTAACCCTCAACTACTGGCAATGATGTTTTGATCTTTTAACAGTCTCATATGTATTTGCTTCTGGATATGCTGGTTCCTCTGCTTGGAATTTCCTTCCTTGCCTTCTGACCTGCTCAGACAATACTTAATGTTCTAATACCCAACTCAGTAGTTACCTCCTCTTTGAATTTCTTCCTCAGTCATTCCTTCCTTTCTTTTGCTTCTGTACCTTGTACTTCCTAAATTTCATTTATCACAGTATAGCATAATTATTTGTCTATGTGGCTCTTATCAGAGTACAAGAACAGGATACAAGATATTCATTTCTGTATACCCAATGTACTTATTAAACACCAACAGTAAGCCTGACGTCTGTTGAATAAATGAGCACAAAACTAAAGAACAAAACTTCTGAACTTATTATAATTCTTATAGTTTTGATAACCCCACTAAGAAATAGCTAATAGGCAGAAAAGACGTGGAGAAAGGCAATTATAATTAAAGAAAAAAAGAAAGAAAGAAAAAAAAAGTGTGGCACCTGGGTGGCTCAGTGGGTTAAAGTCTCTGCCTTCGGCCCACGTCATGATCCCAGAGTCCTGGGACAGAGCCCCACATCGGGCTCTCTGCTCAGCAGGGAGTCTGCATCTCCCCGCCCACCCCGGCCCCCGGCCCTCCACCTGCCTCTCTGCCTACTTGTGAACTGTCAAATAAATAAATAAAATCTTAAAAAAAAAAAAAAAAAAAAGAAAGAAAGAAAAAGCAACTTCCGTGTAAGGAAAGACTAAAGAAAACAGGCTTCTTCAATTTACAAAGTCTGAGATGCTGCTATAAATAAAGGTATGAAAGGTAAATGGAAAAAAATGATACTGTTTTCTAAATCCTGGAACCATTCAACCAGGCAGCAACACTGTACCTTAAAAGTAGTTCTTTTTAGGAATTCCATTTCTAAAAGATTCCCTTTATTTAAAGAGAGAGTAAATTTGGGGCGCCTGGGTGGCTCAGTGGGTTAAAGCCTCTGCCTTCGGCTCAGGTCATGGTCTCAGGGTCCTGGGATCGAGCCCCACATTGGGTTCTCTGCTCAGCAGGAAGCCTGCTTCCTCCTCTCTCTGTGCCTGCCTCTCTGCCTACTTATGATCTCTGTCTGTCAAATAAATAAATAAAATCTTAAAAAAAAAAAAAAAGAGTAAATTTAAACTCAAGGTATTAAGCCAAAACAATGGTGGAAATGGGCCACATATGAAACACTTAGCATGGCGCTGAGCACAAAATATACATCTGAGATAAGCTATTATTACATGGTTTCTACCAGTAAAGTGTGCAACTCACAACTCCCTGTGCAAGAAGTCAACGAATACCAACAATCAGCACTTTCAGTTCACAACAACCTGTTACAGGTAACACTGAGGCAAACATTTATCACTAAGAAATCTCCTTGGTAATCACTATATTGTACACCTGAAACTCATTCAATACTATATGCTAACTATACTAGAATTAAAAAAAAAAAAATTAAATAAGCTCCTTGGTATAGGAAGTGCATTAAGTATACCTAACTGCTACTGCAAAAAACCAACCTCTACTGTTTGATGTCTTGTTCTGCCATAACACTCATTCAAGTCTGCCTCGTAAAGCCTGTACTTTACCTTTCCCTTCCTTTAATCACTCTTCAAGAAGAGTTTCCACTGATAGAAAAGCGTGTGTGTGTGCGTGTGTGTGTGTGTGTGTGTGGTGCATTCATACAGATATAAATACACATGCACATAGCTTGTAAGCCGCAGTCTTCCAACACTTCTGAACTGACTGCCTGATTCAGACAGTCCGGTTACACAGCTATGATCAGTTTAAAAACGTCCACAAATTCAACTGGTTGGAAACAACATGAAGAAAGCTTTAAAAATAACTTTAAGCTCTGAAGTTTAAATTAAGATGGTTAACTATGATTTTCTGGAACACACAGGAAACAGATAAACTGCCAAAGTAATTCCAGTGGTTCTCAAACTTCACCATCTACCAGAATCACCTGGTGGGCTGGTTGAACTCAGCCATCGCCAGAGATTCTGATTCAGTAAGTTTGGGGTAGGATCTAATTATGTGCATTTCTAACAAGCTCCCAGATGACGTGGTCAGGAGCACACTTTGAAAACAACTAGTTTAAACTATCAGAACTGAGAAAGACCTTGCAGATGAATAAAATAAAGCTTGGATAATAGCCTTCTTTCCATTGTTAGGTTCATTCCATTGTTAGGGTTCAGTTATTATGTTATACAATTTATGTATTTTTAGCAAGTGCACAACACATTTTGTTCAATTCAACAGGTATTTTTCTGAACACTTAAATTAAGACATGATCCTTGCCTTAAAGAAGTCTACTCTAGGGGCACCTGGGTGGCTCAGTAGGCTAAAGCCTCTGCCTTCGGCTCAGGTCATGATCCCAGGGTCCTGGGATCGAGCCCTGCATTGGGCTCTCTGCTCAGCAGGGAGCCTGCTTCCCTACCTCTCCCTCTGCCTTCTTCTCTGCCTGTGATCTCTGTCTGTCAAATAAATAAATAAAAATCTTAAAAACAAACAAACAAACAAACAAACAAAAGTCTGCTCTAGCTGGATGAAAAGAGATTCGTGGTCAAGGGCGCCTGGGTGGCTTAGGTGGTTGGTTAAGCATCTGCCTTTGGCTCAGGTCATGATCCCAGAGTCCTGGGATTGAGTCCCACATTGGGCTCCCTGCTCTGAAGAGCCTGCTTCTCCCTCTCCCTCTGCCTGCCTCTCCCCTGCCTGTGCTCCCTCTCTTTCTCTCTGTCAAATAAATGATAAATAAAATCTTTAAAAAGAAAAGAGGCTCATGGTCAAATAATTACAACATAAAGTGACTGGTCCCACAACAAAAATGCATATAAAGTGCCTCAGGAATTTAACTGAGGAGAACTCGAGAGGAGAGTATCTGCGGGCTTTGGAGGATAATTAGGAGCTCACCAAGAAGGCAGAATGGGGCTGGAGGGAGAGCATTTCAGAGATGCATATTCACGAAAAAATCCCTTCTAATGCCTACTGTGGACCAGACACTGTACCAAGCATGGGGATAAAACGGTGAGAAAAGGCATCATAGCAGCCTTTAATGATGCTTACAATCTGAAAGGGAAACAGACAATCAAACAATAATTCAAGTAAATAGAGCTGCAATAGGTGTCATGCATAAAAGATGTTTTTAGACTATCCTATGAGAATTTGTAACTAGAAGATCTACTCAAAGAAATGCTTCCCTAAGAAAAGGGTCTGGAGAACAGTACCTTAGCATTCTATATACCATGTTCAAACCGTTGCACATGAAGAGTATTTGTAGACACTATTACTGTTAAGTGGACATTTTTGCCCTTTTGAAGTTCAAAGGAGGGATCTTGGTAAGCTACCACTCAACTCTTCAAGACAAAAGGACTGCCAATTAACTTCTTCAGGACGCCTAGCCTAGACTATGAATATTATGAGCCTATTATCCAGGAAACCCATTTCCTAATATCAACAAACAGGGGAACCAAACTAATTATGAAATTGGCCAGTGAACACAATATAAGAACAAGGGTAACTAGATGGTCTCAAGAAATGAACAGTCCATTCCTCCATTCTCTAATGACCAGAACAAGATGTGGCAAATTTTGTTCCTTGGCTCTCCTCTTTGATTGTTCTAACCACCATTTTTCTGATAACTGTCAGCACTCAAACACAGAAGGGAGATTAATTTTATTACATTATACTTTGTCTTCTGGAAATGTTAACCAACCAGCAACTTGAGTCTCAATGATATCAATGGTATTATGCCATATGTGTGCCAGGGAAGTCATGCCTTGTCCTCACAAAGCATATAAAAAAGACATAATTAGGGGCGCCTGGGTGGCTCAGTCAGTTAAGCCTCTGCCTTCGGCTCAGGTCATGATCCCAGTGTCCTGGGATCGAGTCCCGCATCGGGCTCTCTGCTCAGCCAGAAGCCTGCTTCTTCCCCCCTCTCTCTCTCTGCCTTCCTCTCTGCCTACTTGTAATCTCTGTGTCTGTCAAATAAATAAATAAAATCTTTAAAAAAAAAAAAAGACATAATTAAACTTTCTATCTTGTATCCAATTAGATACCATTAGAGGTAGGGAGAAAAAAACATGAGGATTTAGAAAAGGCTGCCTTCAATACACAGGGTTAAGGAAACAGTATTACAAAATGGCTTTAGAACATGAAAACTATGGTAGGGACAGGGAGACAAGATAGCATAAGTGTGTGGAAATAAAAACCAAGAAGGTAGTTTGGTTTGGCTGGAAGATAAATGAATATAAGTGTAGCTAATAAGACCCTAGTAGTCAACTGGGGCCTGAATATCAGGCTAAGGAATTTGTGCCTACAATGGCAAAACCCTTCAAGTTAACTAAGCACTTATAAACCCTTTCCAGGGACGCTTGGGTGGCTCAGCATCTGCCTTCTGCTCAAGTCATGATCCCACGAACCTGGGATTGAGCCCCACATTGGGCTCCTTGCTCATAGGGGAGCCTGCTTCTCCCTCTGCCTGCCATTCCCCCTGCTTGTGTTCTCTCTCTCTCTGACTGATAAATAAAAATCTTTAAAAAAAAAAAAAAAATTTCCGAAAGGTACGTTTTTATTTTCACTAATCCACACATGAAAAGTTAAAAGTTCACAGGGGCGACCGGATGGCTCAGTCAGCAGAACATATGATTCCTGATCTCAGGGTTTTAAGTTCGAGCCCCATGTTAGGGGTAGAGTTTACTTAATAAAAATTTAAAAATAAAGTTAAAAAATTTTAAGTTAATCAAGGTTAAGTTTAATAACCTGAAATTCAAAGCCAGGTATCGTGAACCAAAGTCCAGTGTCCATCCCACACCACCACTGACTTTAAAGAGTAGGAATATTACGGAGGATAGGAACTATATGATCTGAATCCTCGAAGCACAATATTAAAAAATAATGGTAAACATATGCCCTCCCCCGCAAAAAATCCAAGGAAGAGGCTATTACAATAGTCTAGACTAAGAGTCCAAACATTTGTAGTAGTAGTGAGAACTACAAAGAGATGAATTTCTCAAATTCATCTTAGCTACTGATTAGGTCTTAGCTACTGATTAAATTTGAAGGATAACAGAAGAAGGAATAATAGATGACAGCGCTATTAACAAAAAAATGCAGTGGTCTCTTCCATCTTAAAACAAAACCTAACAAACAAAAACCTGAGAGAAACTTCTTTGGATACTGCACTTTAACTTACAGCTACGACCTGCTCCCCTTTTCTCTTCACAGCCAAACTTCTCTAAACTTCTTTTCATTCCCTGTCTGTTTAATCTGTTTAATCTCCCACTTACTTTGAAGAATGTCTTCTGCTCCAAATGCCACTGAACCTCCTGTTTAAAATCACCATTAACTTCTATGTTGCCAAATCCAATGAAAATCTCCATCTTTAATATACTCAGCCTCTGGGTGGCATCTACCTCAGTTGATTAGCCCCCCTCCTTTTTTCACCATTGGTATGAAACGTCGTTTAAGAATACAAACTGGAGGGGCATCTGGGTGGCTCAGTGGGTTAAAGTCTCTGCCTTCGGCTCAGGTCATGATCCCAGGGTCCTGGGATTGAGCCCCACACAGCAGGGAGCCTGATTCCCCTCTCTCTGCCTGCCTCTCTGCCTCCTTGTGATCTCTGTCAAATAAATAAGCAAAATATTTAAAAAAAAAAAAAAAAGTGAAAACAAAAAAAAGAATACAAACTGGAGCCAGACAAACCTGGGTTCAAAAACCAGTAATCTCAATACTATGCAGCCATCAAAAGAAATGAAATCTTGCCATTTGCGATGACGTGGATGGAACTAGAGGGTATTATGCTTAATGAAATAAGTCAATCAGAGAAAGACAATTATCACATGATCTCCCTGATCTGAGGAAGTTGAGGGAACGTGGGGGGTTTGGGGGTAGGAAAGGAATAAATGAAATAAGATGGGGTCGGGAGGGAGACAAACCATAAGAGACTCTTAATCTCACAAAACAAACTGAGGGTTGCTGGGGGGGTGAGGGGTAGGGAGAGGGTGGTAGGGTTATGGACACTGAGGAAGGTATGTGCTATGGTGAGTGCTGTGAAGTGCGTAAAGCTGGCGATTCACAGACCTGTACCCCTGGGGCTAATAATACATTATATTGTAATAAAAATAAAGAAAACTATTAAAAAAAAAACCAACCCAGTAATCTCTCTAGTTATCTGGTAGTCTTGGACAAATTATATATCCCCTTCTTATGTCGTTTTCCTAATCTATAAAATTGAGATAATAAAAGCACTTACTTCATAGTTACAAGCATTAAATGAATAAAAACACACTAACACTTAACACAGCGCTTGATAAACTGTAAGTACAACAGTGCCTTGGCTTCCAAGACACCACTACTCTTGATTTTCCTCTCTGGCCTCCCTTCACTCCCTTTGTAAGCTACTCTACGCCTACCCAACTTTATTTACCAGACATATGCCAATGAGACACAGGTATGTGCCAAAAAACCCTTCCTGTGGTCCAGAATCACAGTCTGTTACCTACTCAAGAGTTCTACCAGATGTTTCACAGGTACTCACATTCAATCTGTTCAGACCTGCTCCAAACTGAGTTTATGCTCATGCCCTCAAATCTCCAGACCTGCTCTTCATTCAGTGTGCCCTATCTCAATAAAAGGACAATTACCACAAACTATTCACATGAGAAAACCTTGAGAGTCATGCTTACACATATTCCCTTAAAGTCACTCCCACACATCCAAGGAATCAAAGTCCTATGATTTTGTGTTCTAAGTATTTCTCAAAACCTCCCTACCTCCACTATGCGTATTCTCAACCATACTTCCCATCGTTTCTTACCTAAACCACTGTAGCAGCCTCCTGATTGGCCATCACCAAATCCATTCTCACTCCCTCCCTGATCCTTTCTCTAAAGTGCAGCTGTTACTAGTTCAAGCACATTACTCCTCTGCTAAACTTGTGCCTTCCCACTGTCTTCAGAATAAAGCCCTACTTGACCTGACCCCTTATTACTTTGTCAAGATTTTAACTCTCTCCTCCACTTACTTCTCAGCAGTTAACACTAGCTCTTTTGGTTTTGTGTGGTTGATATGCTCTTCACATAGGTCAGATTCCTTCCAACCTCAGGGTTTCTCCATATGCTAATCACTTCCTTTTTGACAGGTTACCTCTTACTCATCCTTTAGGTCTCCCTTTTAAAAGCTTTCTCAGAGAAAGTGTTCTCTGATGCCTCCTCCCACTCCCGATATTTAGATTAGGTCACTTATTATACAGTCTCACTGCATCCTCTATTCACCTTTGTAGTCCTTTGCGTAACTGTAACTGACGTTACTAACAGAAGTACTCAGTTACTCCCCAACAGACTGGAAGCTTCACAACAGAGGGACCATGCCTGTCTTGGTTATCACTTGGGTATCCCAAGAGTTTTGCATGGTGTCTGACGCAAAGCTAAGTGCTTGTAATATTTTCCCATTCATACCACAGGGCTTTGCATTAGCTGGTCACTCTATCCAGAGCTCTGCTGACCCAGACCTGGTCCCTAAGTCTTTGAACTTCACAAGAATGGCTCCTCATCACTCAGGTCTCAGTCGCAAGATGCCATCTTCTCAGGGAGCCTTTAGGGATCATCAATCTCAAGGAACGATTGTCACCCTAATAAGTATAGATGACCCTTGAACAACATTGGTTTGAACCACATGGGTTCATTTACACGCAGATATTTTTTGATAAACGCAGTACAGTACTTTAAATGTATTTTTTTCTTCCTTATGATTTTCTCAACATTTTCCTTTCTCTTACTTTATTATAAAAACACAAAGTACAAAAAATTATGTGTTGACTATATATGTTACAAAAGGCTTCTGGTCAAAATAGGCTATAGTACTTAAGTTTTGGGGGGAGTCAAAAGTTACATGTGGATTTTCAACTGTGCAGAGGGTCAGGACCCTTAATCCCCACTTATTTAAGGGTTAAGTGTATTTCATCACCCTCTTAATTTCTTCAAAACATTCAGCACTACTTGAAACCACAGCATTTGGAAGTTACAAAAAAGTAAGGCCCAAGTAAAGTAGTTGTCACAGTGTAAGCCCCTAAAAAAGACATCTATGTGAATGAATCTCCTGAATGAGAAAATACTACCTGGGAACATCCAAAGTTCATCAACAAAATATATACAAACTATCTTCCAACAAAGTCGAAAAAGAGGCAATATAGATTAGAAGGCTTGGGAGCCAGACTGCCCACTTTGAATCCTGATTCTTTCTCTTAACTGGATAACCTCAGATAAGTTACTTAATTGTAATATGCCTCAATTTCCAAACTAGAAAATGGGAATCACAGAACCTATCTCAAAGGGTTGCTGAAAATTAAGTTAGTTAATATGTGAAAAGTGCCAGTATCAGGCACAAAGTATACACTCAATTAATGTGTACCATTATCCATCAGATTGGGCTTTTTCTTCCCTTGTCTCAAATATATGGGGTGAATTTTCCTTTATCTTATCCACCCAAAAAGGCTCACGATTTTTTGCTGTTGTTGTTCACCACACAACTCCAAGGGCATCTTTCAAACAGATTAAGATACGTGAATGGCACCTGCTGGAATTGTGAAATATGGTGGCACCATCCTCAAGTTCTGGCAACCCCCCCAAAATGATGATGATCAGAGGATTAAGATGATCAAAAGACACAAGAAACAGAGAAGTACTTTGGAAACTATAAAAGTACTATAAATGATCACTGTATTTATGATGAATCTACAATCTCTTGAGGTGATTGTCAGAATCTTTAAGAGTGTGTTGGCCAGATTACTGCCCTGAGAGGGTTGTGTATTCCAGGGCTCTAAAGAATGGATTAAGGTTGAGGCTACATATTGAATTCACACTGAGGGCCACAACCATCTCTTGAAACTGTTTCTTTTTTCTTTTTTTAAGATTTTATTTATTTATTTGATAGAGAGATCACAAGTAGGCAGAGAGGCAGGCTGAGAGAGAGGAGGAAGCAGGCTCCCTGCTGAGCAGAGCCCGTTGCAGGACTCGATCCTAGGACCCTGAGATCATGACCTGAGCTGAAGGCAGAGGCTTAACCCACTGAGCCATCCAGGCACCCACTTTCTCTTCCTTTCCATTGCTACTAACTAACCCCCAGAACAGTTATTCTCAAACTTCTGCTTGTATTGAAATCACCTGGCTTGTTAAAACCCAGATTGCTGGGCCCCGATCCCAGAGTTTCTAATTCAGTAAATATAGGGTAGGGCCCCCTAAATGTACTTCTAGCATGTTCCCAGATACCCAGATAATGCTGATGCTGCTGATGAGGGAACCACACTTCAAGAATCCCTGCCCTAGAGATCAGGTACCTGATACTTTAAAAAGTAACTTATTTCAATATTCTTGGACATGTCCCTGACCTGGAACTGCAAAAACATTACTCCTAAAACACCACTTTGATCAAATTACCATCTGATTAAAAACAAACCACAACTTCCAATGACTCTCTATTTTCCATGTCTGGCCTTCGTAATTGTTTAAAATGTGCTCCCAATATTATCAACAGTGCCTTCCAAAACAAATCTTCTACTTTAGTCCTATGAATCTAATGAATGTCCTCAGACTAGGCCTTATAAGCATCCCATTCCATAGTAAAGCTTATGCTGTCTTTGCCTCCTGCAAGGCCACCCCCTTCCCTCCTCCTCTCTACCTACCTGAAGGTGGCCTTCACCACTGTTATTTGCCAAAACCACCTGCTTGGTCACTATCTGCTGCCTTTTATCTTTATGGCTTAAGTTTTTACCAAGTACTCACAGATAGAGAAAACCCCCAAGAACCTAAAATTTAAAACAGAAAACAATGACATGAGTGACAGGCATAAATAAAAAGTCTGACATATATACAAACAGCACAAATACTGCTGCGTTACTAGATCAAATGCAGTAAGTTCAAAGTTGACAAAAAGAATGTGCCACCTTTTTCTAAACATGATGAAACACTGACTGTCATTTGTAACTATCTCATTTAGGATGTTAAGATATCTGTGAGGGAAGAAATTTTAAAAGTAGCCTCAAAAAAACAGAAAGGACTCGGGCTACAACTTCCTTTAACAGGAATTGGTATCATTGGTTTTCTGTATGAAATAACACAAGAAACATGAGGTTCAAGGTCTGATTCCCCCCGCCCCCACCAACTCTGTGATCTTGGGCAAGTCACAGACTAAAACTCTTATTTCCATAATAAAAAAGAAATTAAAATTTAAAACTATACCATCTACCTTACAGGCCAGTTTTGAGGATTAAACAAGGTACTGTGTATGAGAGAACTTAGCCCAGTACTCAGTACATACATACTGAATTTGTTGATGTAAAACCAAAATGGGACAATAGAGTATTATTCCAAAAATGAGATCACACAGAGCAAATTAATGAAATCTAGTCAAGGATGTCCATTTACCAAGAAGAAAAAAAAATTTTTTTTTGAAGATTTTATTTATCTATTTTAAAGGTGGGGTGAAGCAGATGGGGAGAGAAAGAGAGACAAGCCAACTCCTTGCTGAACGTGGAGCCTGTTGCAGAGCTCAATCTCATGACCCAGGAATCATGACCTGAGCCTGAGCTAAAGCCAAGAGGCAGCTGCTTAACCAAATGAGCCACCCAGGCACCCCAAGAAGAAAAATTTTAAAGGACATAAAATAATGGTATGTTTCTCTGTATGGAATACAGTAAATATATCAATTCTTCGACTTTTTTAATGGCCAAAACTAGGACTTGAGAATAATACAAATATCATCACTTGCAACTTCACAACTTTAAGATGGTCTAAAACCCAGCAAAAACCTTGAAACAAGATTTTTACAGGATTAAGGGAAGAACTTAAAATTCAGACTGAGCTTTTAAAGTTAACTAGACTTTTTTTTTTCATTTGTTCTAATGGCCCAAATACTATAAATGTGTTCATCTGGCATGTGTGCTAAGTGTAAATTTTTTCTGTCACAGCTTAAAGCTTCTGGTTCTATGCACACTGCAAGACCTAATATCCAGATATTCTGCTCATGCCTACAGACCAAACCCTCCTTCATTCTAGTGACTTATCACTGGGCCTCAAGAAAACTGGTAGCAAAGAAAAGTATTTATCAGGGCTTTCAACAAAATCAACAGATACTTATCAAGCACTTTCTGTGTTGTAGATGGAATACTTTCTCTTTTTTTGAAGCTACTTATTGAGCACTTTCTGTGTGTCAGGCATTATTTGAAGCATCCAGTATATACCATAAAGAAAACAAACTCCCAACTCTCAAGAAGCTTACACTCCAATGGAGAGAGACGCACAAACAAAACAAACAAGTATGATAATGACTAGTGCTCAGCAAAATAAAACAAGAGAAAGTGATAGGGCTTAAATACAGTCCTCATTATGGGTCCCCAAAATGCAGCTTACTATGGAAAACTGATGCATAAGAATAAAGAATTAGTTCCCTCATTATCTGCATTTTGAATCACCCAAAAACGGGCAACAAGTTTTTCCTACATCTCCAGGAAGGAGGCTGCAACACTCAGAACAATGTACTCCTCTACCATCACAGACTGAAGGTTAAGTCTAATTAAATAATTATAAATAAACAAATTCAACAATTTAGACCATCTATAACTTTTTTCCAGTTGTTAACAAGATGACACTTTCTGATACAGAAAATATGGCTTAAAAAAAGAAGGATTTCATTTTGCCAAGTCCATTCCTGGTCAGAAAGACCTTACTTAGAGTGGGATCATTCAAAGTGGGACTGTTTATAAAAGGGATAGTCTGGTAAATACTACTGAATCTTGGAAGACAATCTGTAAGGGTAATCCAAAGAATGGTGAAAATATCATTATGGCTTCAATGCCCCCAGTTTCTTAAAAAAGATAAATGATTTAGCTATTTCAAAGAAAAACATATGTAAGAAATAAACAGCATTGAACATCTAACAGCATAATAACACCCTTTAGAAAATCTCTTATCTCATCATCAACATTGACAAACAGAAATTCTCAAGAAAATCAACATCTCCTTCATATAAGATTCCGTAACTTCTCTTACCCTGAAGTATACTGTCTTCACTTTCTTTTACATTGGTTCAGGTGTCCGTTTATTTCTACAACTGCCTTTGGCAGGAGCCAGTGAATTTTTCCATACTAAATGTAATGATATGTATAATATATTATACAAGTTGAGGACACATAGTCCAGTGTATTAAAATAAATAACAAGGCGCCTGGGTGGCTCAGTGGGTTAAGCCTCTGCCTTCCGCTCAGGTCATAATCTCAGGGTCCTGGGATCAAGCCCCACATCGGGCTCTCTGCTCGGAAGGGAGCCTGCTTTCCCCTCTCTCTCTGCCTGCCTCTCTGCCTACTTGTGAACTCTGTCTGTCAAATAAATAAATAAAATCTTTAAAAATAAATAAATACCAAAGGTCATCTTTTCCATTAAAAATGAAAAAAGTCTCTAGTTAAAACGATACTACGTAGCATATAAATGGTATTCAGATGCATGCTATTTTGCCCTTGATTTTCTATGCAATTAAGGATTACTCAGAATTGGTATGATTTCAAAAACCTAAAAGATCATCAATTGTAATTGCTAAGGATCTAACTAACATCTTAGATAAAGTAACTGTAAGACATTATGCTGAATATTCCCTACAAATCAATACTTAATATACATGGTCAGAAACAAACAACTAAAACTACTCCAACACTTTGGCTACCGAAATAAAATGCAGAAAAAAAGAAGTTCCATCTTTAGTACTCGTCAATATTTCTCAAAAAAGTCCTCCATCTAAATTTACTAGAAATACAGAAATAAATAATCTTCACCTCAGGACAATCAAACATCCACCCATTACCAAAGCTGAAGCTTCTACCCCTCTCACTTGAATACCCTTTCTAGGTACATCATCGTGCCTTGGAGATCTGTCTGGCTTTGTTCTAGGAATCCATACACAAAATGACTCATCTTTTCATTAAAGAACAAAACTATGTCTTGCTTAAGAATAGTCAAACATCATTCATTTCCCACACTGCAAAACAAGCATTCTAGTTCCAGAAAGTAGAGCTTATGCCCCAAATGTATATATTTCAAATATACCTTCTTCAAAGGTACAATTCTCTTCCATATGTAATAGTAAAGTTTAGCAAGAGGCAAGCCATTTTTTTAAACTAGCTATTTCTGACTTTAATTACCTGTCACAAAATTGATATAAACATATCAAAATTTACCAAATTCAGCCTGTGCACTTGAAATAGCTATCTCAGTAAAAAGCATTAAAATGACTTACTCAATTTTTAACAGTAGTCTTACTAGTAAGAATACAACTTTTCTTTCTCTTAAAGATAGGTAAATGGTCCCAAATACAATAAAATCATTCCGAAATGAGTCTGGACTCAGACTTTTTTTAGATTTTATTTATTTGACAGAGAGAGAGATCACAAGTAGGCAGAGAGGCACGCAGAGAGGGAAGGGGAAGCAGGCTCCCCGCTGAGCAGAGAGCCCAATGCTAGATGCTGCAGGGCTCAATCTCAGGACCCCGAGACCATGACATGAGCCAAAGGCAGAGGCTTAACGCACCGACCGACAAAGGCACCCCTGGACTAGGACTTGTAATACTGATACTGTCTCTCGAGAGGCTATTTTAGAGGCGTATCATAAGGAATGACCATTTAGGTTTTGTCCCTTAAAACAACATGGAAGTAACATTTAGTAACACTAAAATCAATGTACCAAGTAACCCATTTCAATTCGACAAATATATACTGCATGAGGCCACACACAATTTTAGTCACTAAGCTAAGTAAACCTGTCATTTGTCTCTCTTTCAAACTTTATGTTTTATGGCCAATACCTGCAAAACAAAGTAAGTTCTATACTTTGACCTACTTTAAAGACAGACACAGTGTTTAAAAAAAACTACTATAAAAATTAGCCATTATAGTAGTCTTAAAATTCCTCAAATGAGATCTAACTTAACCAATGTAACATGAGGACTCACCACAGAGACAAACATTAAAAGTCTAATAGGCAAACTTTTCACTCGAATAAACTGCCATTATGCTCTCAAATCAAAAAAGTTACGTTACAGGGGCACCTGGGTGGTTCAGTGGATTAGGCCTCTGCCTTCAGCTCAGGTCATGGTCTCGGGGTCCTGGGATGGAGCCCCACATCGGGCTCTCTGCTCAGCGGGGAGGGGAGCCTACATCCCCCTCTCCCTCTGCCTGCCTCTCTGCCTACTTGTGATCTGTCAAATAAATGAATGAAATCTTAAAAAAAAAAAAAAGTTATGTTACAGAAGTAATTTACACTTCAGATGTAATTTTGTCATGTAATCTTAGAAAAACAGACATGAGTCACCCTAAACTTCAGAATTATTACCCAAAATTCCAAGATTCCCCCAAATATCTGATGCCCTCTCATACAACACATGAACCAAAAACAAAATATGCTAGATATGGAAAGGGTTAATGTGTGCAACAGGTAGCAATCACTTTACAATTAAAAAAAAAATCTTACCAGGACAAAAGTCACAGATTCCCTGGATTTCTACCACTACCTTCCTATTTTGTTAAAAAATGTGGGTGGCTCAGTGGTTTAGGCCTCTGCCTTCGGCTCAGGTCATGATCTCAGGGTCCTGGGATCGAGCCCCGCATCGGGCTCTCTGCTCAGCGGGGAGCCTGCTTCCCCCTCTCTCTCTGCCTGCCTCTCTGCCTACTTGTGATTTCTGTCTATCAAATAAATAAATAAAAATCTTAAAAAAAAAAAAAAGAAAATGTGAACTTTTTCTGGCTGAATAAAAGGCTCTTCCTTTGAAAGTCTGGATCCCAAGATCCAAGATCCTTCAAGTATTTACATAACAGCTCAACAATTCTGCAAGTCTGACATGATAAAAATGATTCCCCATATAGCTGGGAATAACCACCTGGGAAGAGAACTCTGCAGCATCCTCTTTCTTCTCCTATGGTCCCAAAGAAAAGTTTAAGGAATGTCAAAACAAGCACCCAAAATTTCACTACTGACATACGTAGTTTATTTCTGAAAGTTAAAGAATAAGAGTTTATTTCTAAAAGTTAAAGAACTGGGACACCTGGGTGGCTCAGTGAGTTAAGGCGCTGCCTTCAGCTCAGGTCATCCGAGTCCCACATCAGGCTCCTTGCTCAGCAGGGAGCTTGCCTCTCTCCCCGCCTCTGCCTGCCTCTCTGCCTGCTTGTGTGCTTTCTCTCCCTCTCTTTCTAACAAATAAATAAATAAATAAATAAATAAATAAATAAAATCTTTAAATAAATAAATAAAAGTTAAAGAACTATATTCTCAATGCATGCTTTAGGAGACGAGGCAAATCTCTGGAATAAGGCTTGCCAGAACATACATTCCTGCTGGATATACTTGAACTCCACACCTTTCTAACAGTCACGTTTAAACAAAGTAGCCTTTTCTCAAAAAGAGTGGAGATCATCAGAAAATGATTACAGAATCAGTCTGTTTTCCTCCAAACTCAGTCTAAAATGCAGAGCCAAAGAAAACCACCATAAATTCCTTTAGTAATCTTTTAGGTCTCTCAGTTCACCAAATTTCACATAATACAGACAATTCTTTGGCTTTCCCATACCTTACTCTAAAGATACAAATGCAAATTTCTGAAATGAATATATGGTGAAAATATTAATAAAGTTCTCTTTGACTAGGGGATACAAAAACCAAATTTTTAAACTCCAATAGGGAAACACTGAGAGGAAAGTAGGGCTTAAAGAAGCAAATATTCATATGCACATACAAGCAAATTCCCTCCAAACCATTACTAAGTAAAAATTTCTTTCAACATGATGTACCTTCATACTTCCTTCCCAAAATACAAAATATAGAACTTCTGGTATTCTACCCTTTCTCAATCAATCTCCATCAACCCTCTAAACCTATCAGTGTTACTTGTGTTAAAAATAAAAATAAAATCCATAGTTCTACCCCCCAGCTCAAAGCCACAATCCTGACATACCATAATCTATAAAAATGATACAGAACTATCCTTTCTCAGTTTTGTCCCTAAAATTTACATTCTAATCTAACTTAGATTACAGTGTCAGTATTGCAAAATTAGTAATCCCTGTCACAATGTAATCCACAAAATCCTTTGATTTACAACAGTTTCTATAGAAGTTAAGGCTACATACAAGTCCGTTTCCAAACAGGATGAATATTAAGGCTCTAACTACTTGGCCTAAAAACCAAATGAGATATTAATATACCATCTCTCCTCTGGTATACAGAAAAGCCACCTGGAAAGTTTTAATCACAGTAGGTTCACAAATGGAGACAAAACAGTTATTGTACTTCAAAATTGAAAAAAAAAAAAAGAGAGAGAGAGAGAGAGAAAGAGAGAGAGAGAATAAAATACTAACCAGTCTCTGGCTGTAACGAATCCTTTCTTCTTCGGGTTCCATCTCTCACTCTTCTGTTGAAATTACTGTGAAGAAACCACTCCAGGGCTGCCTTCCTCTTCCTTGGGAACCAGGTTTACAACACTAAAGAATAAGGATAGAAGCAAAGATGAGAACTCATCCCCAAACTCAAGCTTTCTTTTCACAGGAGGGGGATTTAAGATGTGTGTAAGTTAAAGGCTCTCTGACAAATCTGGTTCCTCCTCGTCAGTTCGGGACCCCTCTGCTCTGGGGCAAGTGTTCCCCTGCCACGACCAACATTAATCACATTACAACTGTCTGAGGCCTAGGCAAAAGGAGATGATGTTGGTTTCAGTTCCTTGTGGATGGGCCACACACCACTGTTTCTTCCCCACAGGATTACAATAAGCCAGCCTCCCCTTGATGGCAGCAGTGGCAAAAAAAGAAAAGGGGGGGGGGGACTTTTATCTGTAGAGAACTGACCAGGTGAAGCGGGCACTGAACAAATCCAGATCCCAGCCAAATTAGCTCTCTCTCACGGGTAATTAGAAACTAAAAGGAAAAAGGGCAGACTATGATTTAAAAAAAAAAAAATCAGGATAAAGAAAGATTCCAAAACAATTTCCCATACCCCTCTAGGAAAGCCTCACACAATCGTCGCCTTCCTTCCTAGAGTCCCTGGATCTTTTCATTCCCAAACCAACACTCCACCCCAACACAAGATGTGTGTAACTCTGAAACAAATTCAAGAGAGTTGCAAATCAGGGACAAAAATCACATTAGATCTTTTTGAATAAAGTAATAAAGTGACCGAATCCATCTACAGAAATAAGTAAAATACAGCTTTCCAAAAATTTCGGCCGAACTGCGCGAGGGTCGAGCGGTAATACCAAGAAAGGTTTTTTCTTTTTTTCTAAATATTCTCAAGGATAATGGCTTCCATAGGGAATGCAGATATTTTTTTTTTTCTTTTTGCAACTACATTACAGCCACGTTAATAGCATCCTTTCAAAACTGCTACGAGACCAAAGGACCCAATGACACAGTTTGCAAGAGCAGTTCGTGGCAGAGCCCTCCTAGAGGAAGCCCTTGTCCCAAGTCGGGAGGAAAAGAAACCGTGTTTGCACCCCTGGGCGAGGACCGCCGGGGACTGAAAGCAGCCAGGGCCGGAGGAAAAATGGCAAATCTCGCTGGGCTCCCCGAAGGTAAGGCGCTTCAATCGTTCACCCATCGGAAAAAGAAATAGAAACTTTACATTAAGACTTCAGATAACACGGTGAACCAAACTTCCAGGGGGAAGGCCTAGGAGGGGGAATCTCACCGGGGATTTTGCTCGTGAGTTCTTGTCCAAGTGAGAAGTAAAAGATTCCAAAAACTGAGAGGAAAAATTAAATCCCAAACGTCGTCTTCGTTTTTTTTTCCGTGGATCAACCCAGTATCCAGAGAGGGTCAGAGCGACCCGGAAAAAGAGGAAACAGTTGCTGAATCAAACCTCCTCTTCAAGCTTCGGAGACCGGGAGTCGGAGGCGTCAGGAGAGGGGAGCGCGACCCCTCGGCGCCGAGCCCGGGGCGCCCCCGCCTCCCCCGGGCCAGCGGTCAGCAGCCCGAGCCCGAACCCCGGGCCAGCCCCGGCCGCGGGGAGCGCCCTCTTCGCTGTGCCCTCGGCGAGCAGCCGCCCGGCCGCCTCCGGATCCCAGGAGCGGCGGCCGATCAGCTGAGACCGGCCGGCCCGAGGCTCCCCGCGCCGCCCCGGCCCCCCGGAACGCGGGCCCCGGCCCCGGGGGGCGGAGAGGGCGGGAGCGGCGCGGCGCGCCGGGCTGGGGGCCCGGACTCCCCTCGCGTCTCCCCCTCAGCCCGGGCTCCGCGCTGCGGGACGAGCCCCCGGCTACTCCCCAGTCGCAGAGGAGGGATTCCGGGGGATGGGCCCCCTGGCGTTGCCCCTCCTCCCGGAGCGCCCCCTGCCCAGGATAGACGGAGCGGCGACAGGCCCAGCCGCTGGGAAGGTGCTCTGCGAGCCGCAGCCGCCGCCGCCGCCGCCGCTGCCGCCGGGGAGGGGTGTTGTTTCCCTCACACAGGAGGAGCCGCTGAAGCAGCCGCCGCCATTTTGAACCCGTCAGACTCTCACATACACACAGCTCTCCGCGGCGCACTGCGCAGGCGCCGCCCCCCCACCCCTCCTCCGGCTCGCCTCCACCCCCACCCCCCTTCAAGCCTCCCTTCGTTTCTTACCGCTCTCCCGGGCGCACGTGAACGCGCACGCGTCACTCCCCTCTAACGCGGACACTCCGCGGCGCGCGCACGCGCGGATGCGTCGGCCTCGAATCGCCCGCGCCCGGCGACGCCGACGCGGCTCCCCGCCCCCCTTCGCGTCAGCCTGCCCGCCCTCCCGCCGGCCCACCGCCCCCGCTCCCCCCAGGGCCTTCTTCCTGGGCTCGGGCCCGACCCGCTGCTCGCGCCTGCGCGCAGACCAGGATCCTCCTCCGCGCGCCCTCCCCTCCCACACGCCCTCGCTCGAACACACACACACTTCGCCTCTGTGACCCCGCCCCTCGCCGGCCAGCTGCGGCGGCGGCCCTCCCCCACCTCTCCCGGGAGGGTGGTGACCCCCCCGACCCCCCACAAAGCACAACAACCCCCCCAAGCAGAAGGGAGAAGCGCCCCGTTCCCCTTCAACCGCCCTTTGCCCCAGTCGGCCCGTCACAGTCACACAACCTGAAGGCCGGATGGCCTGGGCCAGAGCGGCCGTTGCCCGCCTGAAAGCCGGGTCTCCCGGGGTCAGGCTGCTGGGCCGGGCCGGTCCGAGCTCGGCCCCGTGTTCGGGCCTGCCCAGGGCGAGGGGACGCCCCTTCCCCCTGGTTGCCCTCCCCTCGCCCTCCGGCCGCTGGGCCGAGGGCGGCCTGCCCGCCATCCCCGGGCAGGCCCCAGCGCCCCCCGCCGCGGGGCCCGTTCGCCCACGGCTCGGGGGGCTCCTCGGTGCAGCGGCTCGGCCCCGCCTCACCCACTCCTCCACGCTCCGAAGGGGCAGGAAACGGGAGTAGCATGTCTGTCCTGGGCTCGGCTCCCCCGGGGGAGCTCCGGGCGCTTGACAAGGGCGTCCACAGGTACCAGGCGCGGGAGTGGTCTCCGCGACGGCCCGGGGGCGGCGGCGGCCGGCGCGCCCACTGCGGGCCCGAGGCGCCCGGGGAGGTGGCCCCGCAAGCCCCCGCTCCTCGGCCACGCTCAGGTTTCCGCAGCGCCGGTGCCCCCGGCGCCCCGGGTGGGACGTGACCCCGCCCCCGGCGAGTCGGGGCGCCCCACACGGAGGGGTGCGCGGATCGCCCCCAGTCCCTGGGCCGACCCCGCCGCCCCGGGCCGCGGCGGGCGCGGGAGGCCCGGCTGGGAAGATGTCTCCTCTCGGTGCGCGCAGCTTCGCGCGAGGGTCAGCGACGGGGCAGCGGCCGCCCGAGCCGCGCCTGCCCTGCCCACGAACGGGCTCCCGCGGCTCGACAGCTGCCCGACGGGCTAGCAGGCTGGGGACGTCGACGGAGCTCGGCCAGAGGTATCTGAGCAACGCCATGCGAGCAGCCCAACCGCGATCAGGGCATTTCCCCAGCCAATCTCGTGCTTTGGGGCCCGTTTAAATTATAAATCCCATAAAGGACCGTGGCTTGGGCGTTACGCATCCGGGTCGCCACTCTCGGCTTCGCTAAGGTCTCGCTGAGAGGTGTCACCCAGATCTTTTTCTCCCTGCCTTGGGTTCCTACTCTTTAACCTCTGATCCTGGGAGCCAGGAATGCAGGAGAGGGGAAAGATTATGGAGTGAATCATGTAACTTCTTTAAACGACCTTCCGCTCTTTCAGGAAGACCGATGGAGAAAGACAATTGAAATAAAGATCGCTTCTGTTTCTATCACAACTCTGGATTTGAACTCGAGGGTAAAGGCACTACGTACCCCCGAGGTAATAGTATTTATTGCCACAGGGTGTTTTTCTACATGCACATGTTGGGAGTTTTAAAAATGTTCTCTGTTTCACAGCATCCTTGGGAGTCAAGCTAATGCGCCTGGTAGTATTGTACTCATTTTAAAGATAGACAACCGAAGTACAGAAAGGTTAAACAGCTTGCCTAATTACTGGAACAGAGAGGAGTCCCGCGGTCTTCGAGAGCCGACCGCAACATCTCCCAACAACAAAACCAGGTTCGTTAGTGCACTTGTGGTGATGAGCCCCGTGCGATATGTGGAACCCCACAATCCCTGTGCTCTACTCCTGAAACTAATCTACACCGTATGTTAACTAGAATTAAAATTAAAAAATTTGAGGAAAAAATGATTTGTTGATAGGGTCTTACTTCTTGCGTTCCAGTCACTGGGAAATGGTCTTTATTCTCATACCATTTTTGTTCAGACTTCATGGATTTTCAGGGGCACTGTTGTGAAGAAGTCTTCACCAAAACCTTCTCAGGTCTAAAGCCTTTTTAAGTCTTCGGACTACAGTAAAATATATTTTAAAAGCAGCAGAGGCAACTGGATGTCTGCGGGTATAGAAAAAGGCAGCAGCTTGTTTTAAGAAGATAAAGACTTTCGCCATTGTCAGATTAAGCAAGTGTTAGGCCTCATTGCTATTTGCAAAATAAATGGCTTTATTTACTTCCCACCTGTCCTTATAACCCACGCTTGGGGGCAAAGAGAAGGAGAAGGGGTTCTCGAAGTAGCTCAACTTGGTCCTGCCCTTTTCCTTAAGGTCACGAGCCTCTCAAGTCGTTAACCTTCAACACTGAGTGTGAGTTCCTCACCTTCAGAAAATGCCTCCTATAGATTTAACCCAGGTAGGTATGCTGGGAGGAAATCTAAGAAGGTTCTAAGGGCAGTTGACAAGAGAGGAAAATGGAGCTCAGAGACATTAGGGATGAGGAGGAAAGAAAGGCTAGGAGCTAGAAAGGGAAAGAGAACACAACTTGGAACAGAACTGCAAGTAAAGGTTTGTCGGAATGCAACCAGCTCTTTTCCAGGCTTTCGACTGGATGGATGATATGATTTAAAAAGATATACACGATGGGCTTGCGCCTGGGTGGCTCAGTTGGTTAAGCAACTGCCTTTGGCTCCGGTCATGATCCCAGAGTCCGCATAGATCTCCCAGCTCCACGGGGAGTCTGCTTCTTCCACCGACCTTCTCCCCTCTCGTGCTCTCTATCTCTCTCAAGTAAATTAATAAAATCTTTAAAAAAATGATATACATACACAATGGGTTTTCCACAGGCAATCTTTGTTAGTATTTGAAAGCAGATGTGCGGGGTAAGTTAAGAGATAGTCAGGTAGCAATGATGCCCCCAAAATCACAATTGGCAAGTGTGTGTTTTGAAGCTCACTGCTTTGCCCTAAAAGAGACATTTTCAAGAATAAAGCTTGGGGGTGCCTGGGTGGCTCAGTTGGTTAAGCAGCTGCCTTTGGCTCCCATCATGATCCTAAAGTCCTGGGAAGGAGTCCCACATCGGGTTCCCCGCTCCATGGGGAGTCTGCTGCTCCCACGACCTTCTCCCCTCTTGTGCTCTCTGTCACTGTCTCTCTGTCAAATAAATAAAATCTTTAAAAAAAAAAAAAAAAAGAATAAAGCTTGGGTGATTCCCCAAGAAGGGCACGAGTACCATGAAACTATATGGCTTCAACTGTGACTGCAGGGAGAGGCAGAGTGGTGGATGGGAAGAAGAAAAGAAAGGTGCCTTCTAGAAACACCGAGGAGAGGATCCCTGGCTGGAATATGCTGGCACCTAATAAGATATTAATAAATTTCTGCCTTCTTGAGCAAAGCTGACACCCAACAAACGGTAAGAGTCAAAGTCCAGATCACCTGCTTCTTTTGGGAGACTTCAGTGGGTAGAAGGAGAACTGTATAGTCTCTTCAACCAAATCAAACTATTTCTAATTTCTCTGCACCCCTTAAAAGTTAAGGAGGAAGTAGGGATGTCCCAAACAGTGGAAGTCTAAACCAAAATAGAGAAGTTTGTTTTGAAGATGCCCCTGGGGTAGCATAACCAGTGGTTAAAAAGCTTTGACGTCAGAGACTAAATTACCAGCTCTTTGATCCTAATGAACTCCTCAAAGCCTCCATTTTTCATCTATGAAGTGGGAAAATGCCTAACGCTCAAATGAGTAATGTTTTAAAGCTCAATGTCTAGCACATAATAGTCTCCAATTATGAGCATTTACTATGTTTCTGACTTCCAGTTTTACTATGTTTCTGACTTCTAGTTTCAAGGAAAGTTTTGAGTAAAGATGCTTCAATGTTTAGGTAAATTGACATGGAGTGCAAGTAGTCACTTAGAGCTTCTCTTTCCCTTTCTAGCTCCTAGCCTTTCTTTCCTCCCCACCCCTGATGTCTCCGATCTCCATTTTCCTCTCTTCCTGGATTCTGTCTGTGTCTCCGTCATCATCACGTCGCTCCTGAGGTCTCTTTTACGCATCCATTCGGAGCCCTCAAGCACATACTCTGTACTTCCGCTAATCATTTCCTGAACATCTCCCTCTACCTCCTTCCACTAGACTGTAAGTTCTTCCAAGACAGGAGTCAGGCCACATTCGAATCCATCAAAAACCTTCCAAAATCAATATCACATACTTAACGGTGTCAACCTTAGGAAAGGTTAAGAAGAAAAAAATGTGCTGGGTGATTGTGGGTTTTCAGGGATTAGAAAGCTTTCTTTTGAGGATGGAAGTAAAATCTGAAGTGATCAGGAGGAAAAAATGGAAGCCAGAAAAGCCCTGAGGATTGTCGTAGTATTGAACGTGACTAGCACATGAGATTCTTCTAAGTTTCGTGGAGCGCTGTTGATCCATTCTGCAGGACTATGGGACCACACCTCTCCCTGGCCCAATGCCTCCTTGCTGCCATTTTTTTCTGGGCGTATAGTCTGCCTTTGTGCGGACCTGCCTCTCCTGACGTGAGGGGCTGACTTCTGCTGCGAGGGCAGCTCCAGCAGCATCTGGGAACTGCCTGCTCTTTTTAGCCGCCTTGCTTTCCCCCTTGGGGCGAGACCACCATCACTTCCACTTCTAAAAGGGAGGACTCCCTGCGTTTTCCAGGGGTGGGTCTTCAAAGATGCCAAGCCCTGTGCCTCACCACGCTTGGGCTTCGTTGGGGAATCTTTTTGTCACCCTGGGGTTTCCAGGTCTGTTTGCAACCTTATGCTTGTTCACTGGCTAAGCTGATGAGAGCTTATAGTGTTGCAGCGGCATCCCCAAGGGGCTAGTTACCTAAACACTTGGGCCTGTTCCTGGATCTGCCTAGTGGGTCTGATCTTTGCCCATCTTCTATAAGAACATCCCCTACCTTTTATCAGCTTTGGCTAAGTCTAGTCCTTCTTTGGCCCCTTTAGGAGAGGTTCTTACCAGTTCTTACCAGTATGTTATTATCCAGGCCCTTAACCTATCAGGAACCCCGTTCTCTCTTTAATAAAACAGAGATAACAACTCCTGCCCTGTTTCCTGCTGGGATTATTGTGGAATCAAACAGAAAAATGCGCACAAACACCCTATGGGCGCTAGAAGACAACACGTTTAGATGGGATTGCTGGTTCTCCTATTTTTTCTCATTTCTCTTTTTTCCTACATGAAGAATTTGTTTTGCTACTGAGTACCCTTGTGGTCAACACTAAATGGAGTGCTAAGATGGAGACAGGAGATCTGAAAAATTAGAAAGCTTGGCTTTTACCCTTGGACACTCCACATCATGGAGGACATACTGGGAAGACTTGACTTGCTTAGAGAAAAATCATCATTACAGTCAATCACCAGATGATCGTGTAGACAGCAGGAATTGGAGAGAGAATTCCACTTGGATGTGGACCCCAGGGGAGAGGAAAAGTTGCACATTTTTGTTCATGTTCATTGGTATATCCCCAGTGCCTCAAACAGTGCCAGGCTTGGCTGGCACTAATCTGTCCCTGTTTATTGACTCCATGAATAATGTAGCATACTGGTGCTTTTGAGACACGGGAGGGCTTTGAACCTCTGCACAAGTAGGCTTGGTTTGGACAGAGAGGCACATAGGTTCAGGAAGCAATGGGTTGATGGAACAGCACTTGTTGGAGGTGAACTGTTCTTACAGTTGTCCCTTCAGCCGGAATAGAGCTGATGGAACCCAAAACCCCTACCGGGAGGTAAGGATGCAGATCTTAGGGCAAGTGCTTTGCTCTCTTTACTCCAGGTTCTCTTGTGATCTAGTCCTTCAGTTTCACTGATCTCTACCGCCTCCGGTTTCTGGGTGCTGTCTTCAGAGTCCACATCAGAAGCACAGCTTTCAATGTGATATTATGAGCTTAATATGGCCAGTCAACTTTTTCCCCCCCGAATGCCTCTAATTACCTTGTTCGTAATATTGGACGTGTGTAATTTTCAAATGACGATCTTCTTTTTTCCCCCCAAATGCTTGCTAAATATTCAAACTCTGAAATGTATTCACTTGTTTTTTTCTTTCTGGCTAGATCTATTTTCACAATCCCCGGGGGAACCACAAGAAAATATTGACTGCATTTAAGGTAAGATTTTCATGTTGTATTTTTTGCAGTTATACTTGATTTGCCACCCAGCTTAGGGTTCATGTTTTGATTTTGTCACAATTACTAGTTCTGCTTCTACAGTTGATCTAGTTATTGTCTCGTTGGTGAGTTGCGTGTCCTTAGTAAACTTTCTATCTCTATATAATTTATTGGTTTGAGGAAAGTGGGAGACACTATATGTCTATGCCTTAGTCTTTATTATTGAAACTGATTACAAGATTTACCAATATCCAAGCTTTTAATAAACATGTTTATAATGGTGAAGGCTTATGTTTTGCATAAAGGTTAGTATTTTCCATAGCCCCAGTACTCATTTACTATTTCCTTTTTCCTTTTTAAAGATTTTTCATTTATTGGGGCACCTGGGTGCCTCAGTGGGTTAAAGCCTCTGCCTTGGGGCTCGAGTCCCACATCAGGCTCTCTGCTCAGCGGAGAGCCTGCTTCTCCCTCTCTCTCTCTGCCTGCCTGTCTGCCTAATTATGATCTCTGTCTGTCAAATAAATAAATAAAATCTTTTAAAAAAGGATTTTTCATTTATTTATTTGAGAGAGAGAGAGCACGCTCCAGAGAGAAAGTAGGGGGGAGGAGTTGTGGGAGAGAGAGAAGCAGACTCCCTGCTGAGCAGGAAGCCCAAGGCTGAGCTCAATCAGGTTCCTGATCATGACCTGAGCCAAAGGCAGTTGCTTAACCGACTGAGCCACCCAGGGGCCCCCATTTACTATTTCCTATATTTCATGCATTTTTGTAGTCAACCAATTCAGAAAAGTGGGCAAATCGAATTCTCAAGTCCAGCTTGCTGGGAGATATATATAGAATCTGCAATGTCTTCTTTTTTCTAAATCTACATTATTCCTCTTGAAGGGACCATATTTCTTCCTCTCTATATGCCTTTTAAGTTGCTCTTGAATACACAGGCATGTAATTTGGCTGCTATCGATAGAGCAATGCCCCTCATTTCCAATACCGTCTCCTCATTCTCAAGGGCACTTCTGATGAACCCCGCTGCCCACTGTCTCACATTTGATTGGATCTCCGTATGACCATTAGGGTCAGCAACCAAAAAATATGGGCCAGTTTTTAACTCCCTGTTGGGTCCTCGAGATTTTAAAGTCTAAAACTTGGCCCTTGCCCTCAAGGAGCTTCCTGTTTAAAGAGAAAAGGGGGTGGTGGCGCCTGGATGGCTCAATGAGTTAAAGCCTCTGCCTTCAGCTAAGGTCATGATCCCAGGACTCTGGGATGGAGCCCTGCATCATCACATCATCGGGCGCTCTGCTCAGTAGGGAGCCTGCTTCCCTTCCTCTCTCTCTGCCTGCCTCTCTGCCTACTTGTGATCTCTGTCTTTCAAATAAATAAATCTTTTTTTTTTTAAGATTTTATTTATTTATTTGTGTGACAGAGAGATCACAAATAAGCAGAGAGGCAGGCAGAGAGAGAGGAAGGGAAGCAGGCTCCCCGCCGAGCAGAAAACCTGATGCGGGGCTCAATCCCAGGACCCCGGGATCAGGACCCAAGCCGAAGGCAGAGGCCTCAACCCACTGAGCCACCCAGGCGCCCCAATAAATCTTTTTTTTAAAAAAAGAGAGAGAAAGGGGGAAGAAATGAACTACGTCAAAACTGCCAGCAGCAGGGCAGGGCTGGGCGAGAGAAAAGTGGGGAGTATTTCTAGACACTTCCGGAGCTGCAGCCGTATTCTTGTCTCTTTCCTAGGACTTGCTGGTGCATTTACTTGGTGCTGCACTAACTTCTCCCTTATAGTCTGTTAGAGCCTCATCTCTGAGGGGACATTAGCATTGAATCACAAAATCTTAGAGCTGGCATGGAGCTTCGAGGTCATCTAATCCCACCCACTCATTTTAAAAACTGGCAGTCTGAGACCCCAAGATGTTTAACAGCTTGGCCAAGGTCATGCAGCTAGTTTAGTAATGAAATTGGAACTATAAACCATGTCTTCTGATAGTTGCTTTTTCTGCTGCTACTCAAATAGATGGCAGTTTTAATCATCGGACCCAACATCATTCATTCATTCGTTCCTCCCCCAGAGAGAGCGCCAGACTATGCAGGACACTGTGCTTGGCACTGGGGTTAATTGCAACGTGGTGTGCATGAGACCCACACTGTGTGGGGGCCAGGGCCTGGGGGGGTCCAGTGACCATGTAAATTAGCCTCCAAACTGAGACCCTTTGAAACAGTGAAAGTGGACACCAGGGTGGCTCAATCAGTTAAGTGTTTGCCTTTGGCTCAGGTCATGATTCCGGGGTCTTGGGGTAGAGTCCCACATCCGACTCCTTGTTCAGTGGGGAGCCTGCTTCTCCCTCTACCCCTTTCCCCCACCCCCACTTGTGACCTCTCTCTCTCTCTCTTTCTCTCTCTCGGATAAATAAATAAAACCTTAAAAAAAAAAAAAAGAAACAGCAAAATGGTCTAATAATAGTGGTATGTACATCAGGTATAAACTAGGACGAGTGCCATCATGGACATCGGGTCTCTGCAGGATATA
Source organism: Mustela erminea (assembly GCF_009829155.1). Lineage (NCBI taxonomy): Eukaryota > Metazoa > Chordata > Mammalia > Carnivora > Mustelidae > Mustela > Mustela erminea. The sequence continues at coordinate 108,769,753 of NC_045622.1, read as the reverse complement.
TGCAGTCTGTATAGGATACCGTGAGGGCACAAAGGTGGGAGGGGTCAATTCTACTGTGGGGGGAGGGGTGCTCAGTCCCGGAAGGCTTCTTGGAGGAGGTGATGCTTGCAAGTTACTGGGGCTATGATATTAACCAAGAAAACAATGGGGGGAAAGCATTTCCTACCTCTGGCATGCCCTGGACACAGCAGGCCAGCCAGCAAAAGGAAGAATTCCTATCCTGAGGACCTCTCCCACCATATTCAGCCAGCAGATGGGGGCACAGTGACACCCAGTCTCCCTTGGATCCCAGCAGGTATTTGGTCATCCCAACAGCAAATATTTACTGAGGATCCACTAGGTAGCAGGCAGTCCCTGGGAATACTGCAGACATGATAGGCAGGGTCTGGTGTGTGGTCTGGCAGGGACCCTGGAGATGCGCAGATTGTATTCCCAGTCCAGCTGCATCATGCAGTGAACACGTCACATCGCTCAAGCCACGGAGTTCTTGGGGGTTCTGTTCTGTTTCCTCATCTGCAAAACGGGGAAGAGTCTGTCCTCATAAGGTGGCTGTCACAGGATCTAAACGGGTTAACAGTCCCGTGGAACATAGGAAGTGCTCTACGAGTTTGTGAAACAAAACCAAGCTCACAGTTGGTCGGGAGAACCACAGCAAATTAATTACTGGCAAAATTGTATAAATAGGAAGAAAAAGAAGGAAATAGGAAGGCTTCTCTGAGGTAGTGACATTGGAGTTGAGATCGTATAACGGAAAAGGAACGTTCTGGGGAAAGGGAACTGCTTGAGCAGGAGCAGGAGTCCGTGTACTGAGAAAGCCACGGACCAGAGGGGCCGAGGTGGAGACTGGTGCGAGATGGCGTCAGAGTGGCCAGGCTGGGCCATATGGAGCTTGCCACAGGCTGGGAGTATACTCTTAGGGCCGGGGCAGCCCACGGTGGTTGTAGACGCAAGGGGATGACAAGGTCAAGTTTATGTTTCAGAAAGAACTCTCATGCAAAAGCAGAGTGCTGGAGAGGAAATTCAGGTGTTCCGTGGATCGCTTTGAGAGAATTGGAGGGCATGGCCTCAGCAGTAGATCTGGTATGGAGAGGCGAGAGGGGAGGTAGAGGACAACCTCCACAGGGTCTGGTCACACACGGGACTGTGTGGGAAGTGAGGCAGAGGGAGGGGCCGCCGACCCCCTCCCCAAGGAGGGAATCCAGGAGAAGCAGGGGCGGGGCCAAGAGGATGGGATGAGACTGGGGCTCCGCTGGGGGGCTGGAATGGAGAACGGTCTGCACCCAGACCCTGGGAGGCACGAGATAGCCCGCTGAAAGTGCAGGAGACCAGAACTGCAAACGGTACCCAGCCCTTTGAAGATGCTCGGTTACTGCTTCCAGAGTGAATCAATGTAGGAAGTGGCGAGCAAAGGAAGAGGAGCCCTTGAAAACAGCGGAGAAGGAAAGACCAGAGAGGTAGGACCCAAAGAAGGAAAGCAGCATGGAGGAGAGTGTCAAGCAGGAGGGAGGGGGGAGGGCTCCTACGCAGCTGGAAGCCCACCCCAGGGTGGGGAACCCTTATGACATCACCTTTGACACCAGTGTCCGCGCAGATGGGGGTGGGAGGGGTGGGGTCCGAACCCGACAAGCCGAGATCGAATGGGAAGAAAAGATGTCAAGTGTCTCTCCTTCCCTCATAGAACTCTGCTCTGGAGACAAGAGCAGAGGGAAGACAGGATGGGGAGTGGGGGTTGGGATGGGAAGGAAACGAGCTTGTTTGGGGGATGGAGAAGACAGGGCGGTAGATTTTGGAGCTCCAGTCCCTTTCTGACAGAAGCCAAGTCTTACTGCTCTGAACTTCCTGGGAGGGAGAACGGGGCGGATTTGGGAAGCAAGGGGTGCTTGCGGGCGCCCTGCCTCCTGTGACCACTGGCCATGCCAGAGGTCAGTGAGGAAGGAGAGCTTGGAAGAGCCCAAAGCAGGCCACGATGGCTCCTGCAGACCAATAAACAAGTGTTTCTGCCTCCCTCCTCCTTCTCTCCCACCATTGCCCCCCGGACGTTCTGCAAGGCCTGGCCTTCAGCTTTCAGCTCGTCCTTCTCTCCAAGTTCTCATTTACTCTCCTAACATTGAATGTCATCTCAGTGGGGGCGACTCCCGCTGCTACTGCAGCCCTGACCTTCCCACACCATCTGGCCCGCAACCTCGCCATTGAGTTTCCCTGGACTCCCCTGTGAGGAACGGGGTCTCCTCATGCTCCTTCCCTCCAGACCGCCTCAGGCTATGCTCCCTCCTCCAGGGCCCCCCTCCAGGGTCCTCAGTCATGTGCCCCAGGCCTTCCCGGCTGTCCCATGTAGATTCCGACAGCGCTGGAAACCACCCACCCAGTTTGGCATTTACTGCACGATCTTTCGGATTTTGAAAATCTCCAGGGAGGGGCGCCTCATTGGCTCAGTGGGTTAAGCCCCAGCTTTTGGCTCAGGTCATGGTCTCAGGGTCCTGGGATGGAGCCCCGCACCCAGCCCCCTGCTCAGCAGGGAGCCTGCTTCCCCCCCCCCTCCACCTGCCTCTCTGCCTACCTTTGATCCCTCTCTGCCAAATAAATAAGCAAATAAAATCTTTTAAAAAAGAAAAAGAAAATCTCCAATGAGTGTGTCTCGTTCTCCCTCCTGGATAAGCCCCCTAAAGACTGGGGCTGTGTCCTGGTCTCCTCCAGTGCGTCTGGAATCAGCCCTCGAATACAGCCGTTTCCTCACTAATGCTCGTGGAGGTAATGAACGTGACAGGAGGCCACTGGGTAGGGGCCAAAGGCACAGGAACCAGCTAGAGGGCCTGTGAGGAAAGTTGTGGAACTTGTGAGGTAACTCTCAGAAGACGACATCACAGGCACCAGGTATTGGCCTCAGAGTGACAACGCAGACAGGACGAAGCGATGGAAGAGAACATTGAGTGACGTCGAAGGCCCAGCCAGCGGTGGAGGCGATGAGAGAGGAGGCCGCGCAAGGGGCCTGAGGAGAAGAGCGGCTGGTGAGTTTAGCCTGGGAACAGGCTGGTTGCCGGCAGCTGTGCAAGGCTCTAGGAAGGGCTGTAGCCTACACTCAAGGCAAGAGATAGGGCACTTGTGGCCACCAGCTGGGCGCCATGTCAGCAGTGGCTAGAAGCCGGGAATGGGGAGGGTTGATGGCCACAGACTAGACTGAGGTGGTGACGGAGGAATGGGAAGCGCGGAGAGCGGGCGAGAAAGGCCAGTGTCTGGCAGAGGGCATGGAACGAGGAGGGTGGCGGTGACTCACAGGCTGAGCTTCGCCCTGTGCGTGGGAGGAAAGCCTGAGGAGAGGCTGGTGAACGCTGCGCTTCTTGGGGGTCCTTACCCAACTCCATTCAAAAGGGTTGGAGAGGCCTCTCGGGTAGTCTTAAGGGAGAGGAGTGGCGTCTCCCTTCTATGGAAGCTGAAGGCGCCGGCCCTGCTCACCTCCTCTTGGGGGTGGGGGGCTTGTGACTTAGGTGTGACCCGGCAGACCCTCTCTTTCAGGATGTCCATCCTGAACCAGGTGAAGCTCCCTGGCTTCCCGCCAACCCAAATGTCGTCCTTCAGCCTGGGGCCAGTTCTGGGGCCGGCTCCCGCCGCCCCCCGCAGACATGCACACTTAGGTCAAATTCCTGGTCCGCTTTGGTTAGCCAGAGTCCCTTTCTGTTGCTTGCCACTAAGAACTCTGACTCAATCTGAGAGCTCAATCTCTGCCGACTAAAGGTTAAGGATGCTGCCGGATTCCGACGCAGATGTGGAGTCCAAGGAGGAATTCAGAAGAACCGCAGGTTGGTTCATGATTTTCGTTTCCTACGTGTCAGGGACTGTGTACCAGGGACGGGGGCGGGGGTGGGGGTGGAGGAAAGAGAAATGTGACAGGCTCTGGTCTTCACGTAAGCCGGTGAGTGTGTCTTCACTTGAGTTTACCCAGCAGCAAAACTCAGAACAAGGGTTCAAGTGCAAGTAGTCAATGAGGGAAGGGGTCCTAGGGAGCCCTGATGGGGAGGTGGGGGAGTTAGACAAGGAAGAGAAGAAGGCCCACAGAAGGTGCGTCATCAAACAGCTACCCCAGTGAGCCACGGGAGCTCAGCCTGGCTGGGGCCTCTGAGAGATGGTGCAGAAGAGGCCTCACAGTTTCATTGAGCCACCAACTGCCATCTGTCATTGGTGGACAGTGGCCTCCAGAGGCCACGAGCTCCCCAGCCCTTTCACCGAGTTAGCAGCTGAAGCAGCCCTCGGGCAGAGACATAGAATGGGGCTCCTGGGGAGCCATGGGCGGGCCAGGCCACCCCTTCCAGGGCTGTGCAATGCAGTGCGGGGAGGGCTCTCTGGGTTCTCTGAGAGAGCTGGGACACAGAGGTATGGTGGGCATCAGAGGAGAGCCGTCGGTTCCAGAGAGAAAATGTCCTTGGACCCAAGTGATTTCTTCACTGAGGCTCTCTAGGCCTGATGGGTTCTGAACATGAACTTGCCAATGTGGTAGAGGAAGGCCAGCTGGAAAGAGAACCTGCCGTGCCGAAGTCCCACCCCAGGAGGAGGCATCCTGATCAGAGGTAGCCTGCTTGGCTTAGAGGTGGGGGGAAGGAGGCCGGAGAGCGGAGGACCACCCCCCAATCCTCCTCGCCAGGCAGCAGCATCTCACCTGCCTCCCTGGCCTTCATTGGCGGCCAGAGGTGCCCTTTAAACTTTTATTGGGGTGCCTGGCTGGTTCTGCCGGTAGAGCATACGACTTTTGATCTCGGGGTTGTGAGTTCAAGCCCCACATTGAGTGTAGAGATTACTTATATAAATACACTGAACAAAAAAATACAGGTGAGGTTGTGTTCCTGCTCTACAAACACCCAGAAGGCTGCGTGTGTTCCGTGGCAAGTGTGAATGAGACTCTCGGAGGGCTGCAGGGGACTCTCCCAGCAAAGTGAACTGGATGGGCAGGCCTGGGTGAAGGGCAGGAACAGGGCGACGAAGAACTTTCCCTGGGCGTCACTAGCTGGGGGCATGGCAAGTTGGGAGAGGGGCAGGCGCTGTGGCAGGCCAGGCGATGAGACAGGTGCACCTGCCAAGCAGAGGGGCCCAAGGGAGCCACTGTGTCAGGTGCGGGGGAGCACTAGGTTTGCAAAGGGTGAGGAAGACATGGCCCTTTCTCTGGAGCAGAAGTGCAGGCCAGGGGAGGAGATGAGAAAGGCCACAATAAATGATGGAGGGAGGTGACCGCTGCTGGGGCAGGGCGTGGCAGCAGCCTGGGAGTGGAGGCGGATGCGGGAAGCAGAGTCCTATGGTCTGATCCTGCCGTGGGAAGGCAAGCCCTGCCCCACACCCGCCCTCCCACACACTCCTGCCGCCCGTCAGCCCTCCGATCCGCCCCACGCCCAAGCCCCAGGGCACCTGCCTCCCCCATGCCCGGCAGTCCTGCCTGCCCACCACTCCCGCCCCTTCCTCTCTCCTTGAAGGGTTCAGCAGCTTCTAGTTGTGCTGTGCTACAGCACTAGAATTATCAGCCAGAAAGGAACCCATGTCCATTGCCCTCTTTGACCTATGTTTGTGTCAGGATACTGAGTCTCGGGCAGCAGCGGCCCCCAAGTAGTCTCGGGGCCCAGATGGGGCTCGTAGTCCTGGGACAGACTGCGATCCTCTTGGACAAAGCCCTGAGCTGTCACAGCTTGGCTGTGCCGGGGGTTGACGCCGTGGCTCTTGGGGTCCTGAGTGATGTTCTAGATAAAGAGCTGCTCCTTACAGGGGCCCCTCTGGAGAGACTTCGGAGCACACAACTCATGCTTTATTTTGTCTCAAGAGTCCCCAAGGTGTGCGACAAGCGTGTTAAACTGAAACTCTGCTCACTTCTGAGAGAGTCCCGGCCGGAAGCTCCCTTCGCTTCCTCTGCCTTCCTTCTTTCCTTTCTTCTTTTTAAAGATTTTATCTTTAACGGTCTCTTTTTTAAAAAGATTTTATTTATTTATTTATTTATTTATTTATTTATTTATTTGACAGAGAGAGAGATCGCAAGCAGGCAGGGCAGCAGGCAGAGGGAGAGGGAGAAGCAGGCTCTCCCCTGTGCAGGGAGCCTGATGCGGGGCTCGATCCCAGGTCCCTGGGATTATGACCGGAGCCAAAAGCAGCCGCTTAACCGACTGAGCCACTCAGGCACCCCTTTAAAGATTTTGTTTTCAAACAATCTCTACACCCAGTGTGGGGCTCGAACTCAGGACCCTGAGATCAAGAGTCGAGGCTCCACCAACTGAGCCAGGAGGCACCCCTAAGGTGCCTTTTCTGTAGCCCCCTCAGCGGCTGTGCCCAGTGGGCCAGGGGCTGGCAGGGGCTGCTGCCGAGCGCAGACAGCAGAGCGCGGCCCCAGCGCGGGAAGGCCACTCCGTGTTCACAGGTGCAGTGACCCCCAGTCTCCCTTGGCTGCCAGCAGGCTCCCCCTGGAGCTCCGACGACAGGGGCGGACGCGGCCCTCTCCAGGGTGGGCGAGGAGGGAGCGCGGCAGGCAAGGCGGGCTAGCCCGAGGGAGTCCGGGCAGCTTTGTGGGACTGGGGCAGAGCGTCCTCTAGAGAGTGGATACATGGCTGTGGGGCCTGGGCCCCTTCCCAAAGGGAGATTTGTCCTGAGTCCTGCCCACAGCTCGGAGTGACGGTGATGTTCTAGGTGTCCAGCGGGTACTTGGTGGGAGCTGACGGAACAGCGTCAGGGGAAGGGGGCCAGGGTGACCTCCGAGCTGGAGGTGGGTCTTTGCTCCTTAGGGGAAGGTCTCAGTCCCGGCCCTGACCAGTTTTCAGCTGGGACATGCACCGAGGCATTCTCCATTCCGCCTGTGATTCTCTGCCTGCTCTACCCTCAGCCCAGAGGCAAAAATTCTCCAGGGTCCCCCTGCCTGGTTTAGCTCCAGATTCTTCCCCTACCTCCACCACGACCCTCTATTCCAGGGCCCCGCCCCACACGCAGGTGACCACAGACCACCACCCTGTGAGGCTGGGCCGGGTAGAACTTGGGCCAGAGGCTTCGAGAGGCTCGGGCCGGGTGAGTGAGGGGTTTAGGGGTCCCCCGCTGACTGTTCCCAGCTATGCCTCGTGCCCCAGCCTCCTTGGCCTCGGGACACAGGCCTTGTAATCTCCGCCCGCCCCGAAGGTTTTAATCCCTGCCATAATCCCTTCTGCTCACCGCCGAGCAGAGGGGCGGGAAGCTGGGCGGGTGAGCTTGGAGAGGGCCGGGTGGCTGTTCTGCCCACAGCCCAAAGACCTCAGGAGGCCCGTCTTGGACCATCCCAACCCGGGGTCCCTAAGGCAGGCGGTCAGCCCAGGGGCAAGGTCATATCCGGGGGCTCTGAACTGAGTTCTTCTGGGCCAGAGTACTTAGCTCTGGTTTGAAACGTGGTAACTGACTGCTGTGTCCTGGCTTCCCGGGACTCCGAGGGTCAGTGAATTTGGGCTTGGGCAGACGCGTCCCCAAGAGCGACAACGTGTGAGCGAGCCCATCAGGGGCTGTTTACACTTCTATTGTCAGAGGCCGGCGTCTGTTTGTTTAAACCCCAGGAGGTCTTCCCTGGCTCTTTTGGGTCTCAGCTTCGGCTCAGAACTCGAATTTCACAAGTCCGCACAAATTGCACTCAGTTATCCGTCTTGCCCAGAGGTGGGGCCTTCAGGCTTTGAGAGCCCACGTGCATTTAATGAACATTAAAGGCCCCCAAGGGAGGCCCCGGGGCACTTCGCTAAGCCTCGGGGACCTGCCCTCAGCCCTTTTGCCATCCAGACACCGGTAGAGGTACATGGTTTCAGCTTTGACAGTTGTCCTTAGAGGTTCTCAGCTGAAGGATCATGGGGTCCTTCCCCAGCATAGATAATAGGATGTCTGATCAAAACAAGATTTCTCCTCGAAAATCTAAGAAACTGTCACAGCCAGAGGAGTCTCAGGAGACGTGACCATCAAATGTAGTATCTCGTGTCCTGGAAGGGATTCCGGGACCAAAAAACATTAGGAAGAAAGTAAGGAACTCTATAGAACACCCCTAGTAATAGGCCAATACTGATACATTATTAACTAAAGTTTATGCCTTCTACAGAGTTCCTTACTTTCTTCGAGTGTTTTTGATGAGGACCTGCCAGGTAGTTTGTAGAATGTCCCTCAGCAGGGGTTTGTCTGAAGTTTTTCTCCTAATTAAATAGGGGCTCAGTCGGTGGAGCGGGTGACTCTTAATCTCAGGGTTGTGGGTTTGAGTCCCACATTGGGCATAGAGATTACTTAAAAATAAGATATTTTTAAAAAAATAAAATAAAAGGGGCACCTGGGTGGCTCATTTGGTTAAGCATCTGCCCTCTGCTCAGGTCATGATCCTGAGGTCCTGGGATCAAGCCCTACTTCAGGCTCCCTGCTCAGTGGGGAGCCTGCTCCCCTCTGCTCGTGCTCTCTTACTCTCTATCAAATGAATAAAATCTTTAGGGGCGCCTGGGTGGCTCAGTCGGTTAAGCACCTGCCTTCTGCTCAGGTCATGATCCCAGGGTCCTGGGATGGAGTCCTACATCCCACATCGGGCTCCTTGCTCAGTGGGGAGCCTGCTTCTCCCTCTGCCTCCCTCTCCTCCTGCTTATGCTCTCTCTCTCTCTCTGACAAATAAATAAGATCTTTAATTTAAAAAAAAAAACAAAATCTGAAAAATAAATAAATAAAAATAGGGTTTGGGAAGGATCACAATGGTAAAGTGTTTTGATTAATCTTGAATATAAAAATTAAATCTATTTCCAAAACTGTTCATTTTTTTTCTCCCCTCCCTCTGCCCCAGCCCTCTTTATTGCCTTCACCTTTTCTTTTTCTTCTGGGGTGCACCTGCTTTGCCTGGCCCAAACATTTCCTCTATCTCTCTGTTGGCTTGTAGAAGACTAGACCTGGCCATCAGAGCTACGGAGTTGAGGGGTGGGGTGCTCAGTGGCCTGGAGGTCTTGGGGGGGAACCGGAGGGTCTCTGGGGACAGGAGGGGGCCAGTGAGGTGTAGTGATTGAGACATGGATTTCTTGGGTTCAAATCTTATTTTCTGCATCTCTGTTAAGAGCACCCACCTTGTTAGGGCTGTTGGGATTATTAATTAAGCTGTAGAGAATAGACCCACCAAAGGGGTGTGCTTGAAGTGAGTCCTAAAAAGTCCTGTCTGACTGGGGTGGTGGGAGGTGAGGAGCAACGGTCCCCTCTGTCTCTTCCCCTGCCCCAAAGGCTCTTCAGCAGCCCCTGCAAGGTCTGCAGCAGAAGTACCATCACTAATGACCAAGTGGTTTCCCTGAACACCAGCTAGGCTCTCATTCCCCAGGCAGTCACTAGGTGCTGTGTTAAGTCCTCCGGTGCAGGACCTCTTGGCAACCCTCTAGGCAGCGAGCGAGGGAGGTCCTACCACTGCTTTACAGAAGAGGAAGCCGAGGCCCCACCCACTGATTACTGATCTTAACCTGATAAAAAAAATAAATGTATCTAAAACCAAAAATGGCAGGGAGCAAGTTAGAGTTTTTCCTTCTCTAAAACCTTTCTTCTTTAGTTTACCGATTCCTGGGCTCCCTTTACCAAGTCACAACAGATGCCATACTGGCACTTTGATAGAGTTTCCTGTAGACAACAGAGTAGGGTTTAGGGGGCAAGAAGACCTTGAACCCTGTCCTTCCCGGCCAGCCCTGTGTGATCTTGGGTGGGTCCCCTAACCTTTCTCCTTACCTGAGCATGGGGGTGTGGGGTGCATGGAGGAGGCGGGGGGCCACTGAGTAGTTGCACTACTGATAGCAGGGCTCCTACTTAAATAGAACATGTTTTTTGTTTTGTTTCATTTGGTGCCCAACCCCCAGGTGTGAACCAGCACTTGTTTTTAAGTAAGTGTTCTTATTTTCATTTCTTATGAAATAAGTTTTCCAAAGTAAAACTAGGAACAATGCAAAAAAATGTGCAGCAGCAGTTAGGCTTTTAAAAACTTATTAGAGGGGCACCTGGGTGGCTCAGTGGGTTAAAGCCTCTGCCTTCGGCTCAGGTCATGATCTCAGGGTCCTGGGATCGAGCCCCACATCGGGCTCTCCACTCAGCAGGGAGCCTCCTTCCCCCTTCCTCTCTGCCTGCCTCTCTGCCTACTTGTGATCTCTGTCTGTCAAATAAATAAAATCTTTAAAAAAATAAAAAAAATTATTAGAATATTCACTAGAGGAAATAACATGCAGCCACTAAAAATGATATTTACCTAAACGTATCATGATACACTGGATTGGATCTTGGAACAGAGAAGAGACGTTTGTGAAAAAGCGAGTGAGACCCGAGTAAGGTCCAGAGTGAACTGTGTTAATGTTAATTTCTTAGTTTTGATAAATGAGTGTTAACATTAGGGGAAGCCAGGTGAAGAGTTTATGGGGAATTGATATACTATTTTTGTAATTCCTGTTTAAATCTGAGATTATTCCAAAAATAATTTTTAATGATATTCACAAGCGGTTTGGAATATAAGAATGCTTAGACTAAAAATTGGGTTTTGTTTTTGTTTTAGGCTAAAATTTTGAAAAAAAAAAAAAGCAGAATTCAAAATTGGTCAATGGTGTGATTACAACTATGCAAAAGCATTTTCATAGAAAAAAAGAGGAAAAGAAGCTATGCAAATTATCAACAGCTGTTTTTGGTTGATCATGATACAGAGTAATTTGAATCCTGTTTTCCAATTTTCCCTTGATACACGATCTCAACCAGTCAGAGCTCTTCAGAGGCTTTGGACTTTGGAAGGGGCTGGTTAATTTCTGCAGAAAAGGCCTATGGAAAGGCTGTCTGATCACTCTCGATCAGTGTGAAAGCAGGGGAACAGCTCCCCATGGCCCAGATGACAGCCACTGAGCACTTTTCCTGGGCAGGCCACCCCACCCAGTGCCTGGACCATGCACAGATACAGCCCTAGTTCAAACCCTAGACCTGTCACTCGTTGGCTTGTACAAGTTGGATAAGTTTCCTAAGCTCTCTGCCCCTCAGTTTTCCCATCTGTAAGATGGAGCTGCTGACAACTGGACCTACCTTGTATGGTGGTTATGAAGACTGAATGAGTCTGGAAGGTAGAAAAAAAAATATATTGCCCATGTCACAAAGATGAATTTAAACGTTCCTCTTTGTCTCCTCGTCCAGATTAAAAGTCTTAAGTGTGGGAGAGACAGCAAGAGGAAATCGATATTGGTGATGTCCTAGCGGCACATTAAGGACAGAGTGAGGGTCCAGTGGGTGGCCCAGCTTCCACAGAGGAAGGCGTGCTGCCTCCCAGTAAGGCTGCACAGAGAATCAAGAAGACAGTGGTCCAGGGACTGGTCTGGGAGGTGCATGACCCAAAGAAGGGTCCAGTGCATGATTGAATAGACAAGCAAAATAAATGAAATAACTAGAAGGAACAGAAAAGCTAGTTAGGAGAGACCAGGAGGCAGGAGGAGGGAGTGGGGGCAGTGAGACCAGAAAAAGAAGCTCTTCATGCCCTGTCCCGCAGGTCGCAGGTCGCCACTGGGACCATGAGGCATTTAGATCTGCCCCTCCACCCTGTGGTCAGGGGGGGTCTCCGGCCTGGGGTAGGGGAAGGGATAAAGGTGGAGTGAGTGGGAAGTCGCACGCCATGAATCTAGGCACCCAACCAGCGACAACAGCGTAAAGCACTCTTTTTCATTTCGGGGGAAGCGAAAAGAGTTGGAGAGCCCGGGGTGTCTGAAGCTGGAGGGAATGGGCAGCGGGGAGCCCTGTGGGATGTCTCCCCTACTGTGGAGGCAGCCCTTGGTCACACGATTAAGCCTTCAGCTGGAGATGCTCACCTTTCTCAGCACCCTCCTGCCCCCATCACAGAGTCTGGGTCTCCGTATGGCCTAGTTCTCCAGCAGGAAGGACCCCAGGGTCCTCCAGATGCTCCCAGTCTTCTCTTCCCTTCTCCCGCCAGCCCCTCAGAATAGTTCTGGCCACGTGGGGGCATGCTCCAGGTGCCTGCCCACAGTGTCTTACTTTCCGGGTGTGCTCCCTTGGGGTTTCCCGGATGTCCTAAAGTATTTGGGTAATCTACAACCATGTTCTGAATTCGGGGGTGGAGTCAAGGGAGAGGAAGTCAGGTGCTGAGACACCGTCTGCCTCCCCAGGTGTCGCCCGAGGACATGAAGCGAGTCTGGGTCCCGTGGCCCCGTGAAAAGTGCTTGCAGCGAGCCGCCTCCTTTGATCTCGGTCCAGCCCCCGCACTTCCCTGTGATCCTGCCAGGCGTACACGCTGCGCTGGGATTCTAGTCCCAGAGTCTGACGATACAACCCCAGCACAACCTTCATTCTAAGTCCGCCCAGACTTGCCGAATGGTCAAGCCCTTGGCCACTCTGAGCCTGCTTTTTCTTCAATAAAATCTTGGGATGGGCACGGCTGGTGGGTGGCGGCTCGTGGGCATGGTGTGGTGGCCCACAGTGCCCCAGGTGGGGGCGATGGGACAGGTGTCCTCTCCTGGCCTGCCCGCCGGCCTCCCCTGGGGAGTTTCCTCTCCTTGGACCCTGCTGCCCTCTGCTGGTGGAGGTCCAGCCACCTGGCCGTGCCCAGTGGAGGTCAGGAGCCTGGGCTGGGAGTCCCAGCTTGCTTCCAAGACCCCAGCTTTTGGTCCCACTCTTTAGCTTTCTGAAGCGCTTTCCTCATCTCTGAAGTGAGGATATGACGAGGACTGAATGAGGGACGGTGTGCAGAATGTCACCTACGGCGTCTGGCTAGACGATTCTAGTAATGCTCTTCCGGAGGGCAGACGGGAGCACAGATCCTGGAACAACCCTGTTTCGGATTTGTGGCTGTGAGGGGGGAACTCCCCCGTCTCCCCGCGTGTTCATCTCAAGAGTAGAAGCAGCCTCCAGATGACACGTTGGACGCTCCCTCCCCCACGGGTTGTGTCCACAGTGGGACTCCCACGGAGGGTGGAGGATGGAGGCTTAGAAGGCAGGAGCCACATCCTGCTCCCCTCCACACCTCCCAGACACCCCAGTGTCTGGAACAGGGACCGCACATGGTAGGCAACCAAGACGTCTTTCCTAAACAAACACTTGGAGTGTCTGCCCTGAGATGAATCGTGGACCAGGCTTGGTGTGTCTGCAGACGTGAGCCCCACAGGCAATTTCAGCCCATCCTCCTGCCTCCGCTCCGAAGGCTGGGCCAAATCCGACCTGTTAAACGGAAGCATTTCGCTGGAGATCAAGCCCTAGAATGCAGGGTGGCCCGTCAGCTATCCCGCTCTCTCCTGGATCATGGCTCGCAGATCTCTCTGCCCCTTACCCGGCTCTCAGGCTTTGTTGGTTCCCTCGCCAGTGGCTTCGGGATGACTTCCTGGGAGCCTGTGAATTCTCATCCTCCAAAAGGAGGCCAGAGAAAACAAAGAGAGTGGCCCAAAGTGGGGTGATCTGGCAGCCACCCTCCCCTCCCTGCTCCCAGATGTGGGGCTCCGCACGCATACAGGCAGAGTTACAGGGAAGCTTCGTGACTCACGGAGTGTGCCCCACCCTCCTACCCAAGGATGCCAGGGAGTGGCCTGTTTGGGAGGAGGTGACTTGGGGTCCCCACCCCCACCCCTTGCCTTCCCGGCAGACAACCCCAAGGCTGGCGGAGGCGGTGTGGAGAACTGAAGACACTGCGGTCTGTGGCTCCTGGCCCCAGCTGGCCTCTGGGCTGTGCCTTCCGCTGGCTCCCACTCGTCTGGCCGCCGCCCTGCCAGACAGGGTTGTAAGGGATTGGAAGGGGGGCTTGGCGGGTGAGGAGGAGAACAACAGCCCATAATAACAACCCTGGCTCCTCGGCCAGGCGGCCCGAGGGCTGCCACTCACTGTGCCCTCCCGCGACACCTGGGGTGGCTGTGGGGGAACCGCCTGGACAGATCCGCCTCTCCTGGTGCGGCCCGCCGGGAAGGGGCTCGCCTTCTCCAAGTTTCTCACGCAGGGGAGAGGCCAGCATTCTTCTCTCATTCTCAGCGTCCCCACCTTTCCCGCAGTCCACCCGGGGCCACCACCTCGCCTTCCAAGCCTAGAAGTCACCCGGCCTTGACCTGTGCAGGCTTGTTTCTCTGGTCGAGTCTGGACGTCTGCGGCTGCCCAACCCGCCTCCTGCCCCGCCCTCCCAGCCATCCTGCCCGGTCGGCCACCAGACTGTCATCTTAAGGAGCCCAGTGTGGCCGTTCCCACTGCCGGAAAGCAATACCCAGTTCCCAAGGGGCCTGTGCAAAGACGAGGGACCCTGGGGGCTGCATGCCATGAGGGGGAGTGAATAGGTTGACAGGTCAACGGGTTTCCTGGGCAAGGTGGTGTCTGATCTGCCTCTGGAGGATTTGCGGATGGGCCGTGGACTTGAGCAGGCAGTGGTCAGCAGGTGGGCCAAGGGTCTGAGCAGACTTGGAAGCTAGGACAGGTCCGTGGAGCTCCCCGGTGTGGCTGGAGTGTCAGGTGTCCCGGCACGAGGTAGGGAAGGCAGGGGGCAGCCAGGCAGCTGCGGGAGAGTTCAAGTCCCCGGCTACCCCAGCCGGATGACCTTCTTCCCGGGCAGAGGTTTGCGTAAGGATCAAGCTGACGTGACTGGATCCCTGCTGGGGAGAGCGGCCGTGCTGGCAGGCGGCGGGGGGGGGGGGGGGGGGGGGGGGGGGGGGCGGGGGGGCGGGGCGGGGAGGAGGGGCAGAGTCTGGGGAGGAGGAGGAGGAAGGCGGGGAGATCTACGTGATAACTGAGGCAGGACCGAATGTGAGCCTCCATTCATCCCGGGGGTATTTCTTTAGAGCTTCCTGTATGTTGGACACTGTTGGAGGCACAGGGGAATCAGACAAACCCAGTCCGTTCTCTTGAGGAGCTGGTAATCCGCGGGGAGCCCCACAAGACCGTCCCACACGGTGATGAGCTCTGGAGGAAAGTAAAGGAGTTTCCAAGGGCGGAGCGAGGCGGAGAGGAAGTGGGTGTGTCTGACTCAGCAGCTCCCCTGCGGGGACCCCATGAGACTGAGCTCCGGCCCCTGTCCCTCTCCGTGTGTGCAGCGGCCCCAGAAGCCCCTTCCTTGCATACCACTGTATCCTCTTGTCTCCCTGACCCCATCTGACTTCACCTCTGCCCAGAGCAGTTCTTCTCTGGCCTTGACCTCCCAGCGTGTGTCCCGGGGTGAAAAGCGGTGAGGGTTGAGCTAAACGTCAGGCCTGCCTCTGGTCACATGACCCTCTTCCTCAGGAAACCTGTCCTTCAAGGCCGTCCACTGATTGGACAAGGCCCACCTACACGATGCAAGATCCACCGCTTTACTCCAAGCCTACGGATGCAAACGTTCCTGACCTCTAAAAAATCCCTTTAGGGGCAGCATCTAGGCTGGTGTTTGACCAAATAACTGGGCACTGTCACCTAATCAAGTTGACACATAAATTTAACCATCAAAGCTGCTTATTTATCTAATCATCTCATTCCAGATAGAACACAGCCAAGAGACAAGAAGCGAGGAAGCGGAACTTACTCCTCCCATGGTCTGGTGAGAAGGTGAGAAGACGGAGACCCTCCTGGGACCAAGCGCATCACTCCTTCTACCTTCTTGTTAATCCTATGGCCCCCTTGGCCCACATCCTTTTGTCCCACCTGCCTTGCAAGACTTTACACACACACACACACACACACACACACACACACACACTCAGGCTCTTGGGTCATCACGATGGGACATGTCATACCCCATACTTACCTGTGGTCATATTCCTAGCCCTTATCCTAGTGTGGGGCACACCAGAGAGCTCCTGAGACACCAGGTTGTTGAAGGGACAGATGACGGAGTCCCTGGTTATCTTAGGGAAGGAGCCCATGCCAGCACCTGTGTCTCTTGTTCAGCACCTTGCCCTCGAGTATAAGGCATCCCATCCAGACCAGTTACTTCTTGCAACGTGTTCTCTGCTTCCTGCTTCTTCCTTTGTGGCCAGCACTGTGCTAGGCACCTGGCAAGCATTTTGTCGCTTCCTTCCCATAACCACCTTGTAGATGGATATGATCATTCCCCTTTGCCAGATGGGACATTGAGGCTCAAAGAGTGTAACTTTCATAAAACCACATAGCTAAGGAAAATGGCAGCACTGACACTCGAACCCGGATCTGCTACTGCCTCCAGAGATGGGACACTCATCAGTGCCAACAGGCCAAGCCACATCCTCAGCTAGGGGCTGGGGACAAAGAAACAAAGCAAACAAAGGTCCTGATTTCATGGAGGCTGAGATCTAGTGCAAGAAGAGAGGTGTGCAGGCTGCCTGGGTGACTGTCATTAGGTGTCTGCCTTCGGCTCAGGTCATGATCCCAGGGTCCTGGGATCCAGCCATACATCGGACTCCCTGCTCGGTGGGAAGCCTGCTTTCCCTCTCCCACTCCCCCTGCTTGTGTTCTTGCTCTCACTGTCTCTCTGTCAAATAAATAAATAAATAACATAAAAAACAACAACAAACAGATGTGCAAGAAGTTAGCGTAAAAAGCTTCGTAGCAACCTATCATGGCTCCAGGAATGTATATTTGGGGAAATTAGACAAGAGGGCTGTCTGAGCTGGGCTTGGGGAGGGCAGGAAGGGGAGAAAAAGGAATATTCTGGGCATGGGGTATGCTTGGCAGGAAGGAGCAATCAGGCTAGAAATCTAGGCCAGGAAACGTTATTTCCCATTCATTCCTGGAGTGAAGCCTGTAATTCACGTGGGGTTTCTGGAGCAGGCCAATAACATCATTTCCCCTGCCTCAGTTCAGCTCTGTATCCCAAGCCATGAGGCCTCCTCTTGCACAAGCAGTCCTTCCCTTGAGCTGTTTGTCATTGTTCTTTTTCTCCTTTCTTTTTTTAAAGTTTTTTTTTTTTCTTAAAGATTTATTTTTAAGTAATCTCTATACTCAACGTGTGGCTTGAACTCACAACCCTGAGATCAAGCGGCTGCAGCTGCCATGTGTCCATGAAGTGGTCCCTCTCGAGTTTCTTTTTTAAAAAGTGTGAGAGAGAGACTGGGAGCGAGTGTGGGGAGGAGCAGAGGAGGGAGGGGGAGAGAATCTCTAGCAGACTCCACGCTGAACACGGAGCTTGGCGCTGGGTGTGATCCCACGACCCTGAGACCATGACCGGAGCCAAAACCAACATTTGGACTCCACTGAGCCACCCAAGCACCCTTTTTTTTTTCTTAAAGATTTTAAGACACCTGGGTCACTCAGTTGGTTAAGCCTCTGCCTTTGGCTCAGGTCATGATCTCAGGGTCCTGAGATCGAGTTCCACGTTAGGCTCCTTGATCAGCGGGAAGCCTGCTTCTCCCTCTCCCCCTCCCCCTGCTTGTGTCCTCTCTCTCTCCCTCTGACAAATAAATAATAAAATCTTTAAAACTAAAGATTTCATTTATTTATTTGAGAGAGAGAGGGGGAGGGCAGAGGGAAACAGAGAAGCAGACTTCCGGCTGGGCAGGGAGCCCGATGCGGGTCTCTATCCCAGGACCCTGACATCATGACATGAGGGGAAGGCAGCCGCTTAATGCACTGAGTCATGCAGTCGACGCCTCCCCACCCTCCTGCCCTCAAGCTGTTTCTAATGAAACCCAAGCGGTGCATGTTTGTGGCTGGTTCTATGTGGGTGGGCCTCACCCAATGAGGTGAAGACCTTAAGAGAAATGACAGGTTTCTTGAGGAAGGAATTCTGCAGCACAGAAAGCCAGCCTGAGCATCCAGCCGGCTGCCCTGCAGAATTCAGACTTAGGACTGCAACATCAACTTACCTGAATCTCCAGCCTGCCCTATAGCTCTCAGACTTGCCAGCCCCTGTGATCCTGTGAGTCAACGCCTTACAATTCCTCTCCGTCTCTCCACACATATACACACACACTATTGGTTCTATATGGTTCTGTTTCTCTGGAAAACCCCACTATAATATTGTTGAATATATTACATATATTGTATCTCAGCAATATTATTTATTTATCATAAACAACAACCAAAAAACCCTCTTGTGAACCTTTTGTGAGCACTTACTGGGTGCCAGCCACCTGCCAAGCTCTTTGCATGCGTCTCAGATGCTCTTCCTCATCTAAAGGCTCCTTGCCATCATCTGGGATTGGTCCCATTTCACTGATGGGGATACTGAGGCGCAGAGGGTTCGAGTAATTTGCCCAAGGTCCTGAAGTGATAGAGCTGGGTTTGGATGTGGCTAGTCCCACTCTAGTGCCTACGAGTGGTGGGTCCTTTTCTGCTACGGAGTGTGTGTGTGTAAAGCAAGACATGTGACCTAGCTGGCAAGGAATGCGGTTTTAGTTGGTTTTAGTTGTTAGTTACCATCCCCGGGGCTGAGGGAGGGTGTGAGTTGTGTGGCTCAGGGTTCTGGGAGCAGCCGTGAGGCGGTGCCAGGCTCAAAAGGCTGCTTCTGGATGTGTGGTCCAGGCTGGGAGCTGGGAGACCAGCAGTCATTTTAGGGGACTCCAGGAGTAGCCCTCCACAGGGCAGGTGGGCTCCAGAAGCCCCTTCTTCAGGCCTCAGGGTGAGCGGGTTATGCTCTATTCCAGGGTTGGCAGCTCCAGCTCAGGGGCCCGGCCTTGGCGGGTCCAGCTGTGTGAGGTGCAGTTCGGTGATCACAGCTTGGGGACTGGGTCCAGCCCAGCCGACTGGGCAGCGCAGCGCCCAGCTCCTTCCGGTGCTGCTGGGGCCGTTGGGGGGCAGGGAGGGGCTCAAGATGTCAGGACATCACACAACAGCTCTGGGTAACCCTCCTCCAGAAGTTGTGACCGCGGCTGCTGAGGGCCACCTCGGCTGCCTCCTGGAAGACTGCGTGGACGTTTTCTTGGAGCAGGGCTGAGCACTCCAGGTAGGCCACTGCGCCCACGGACCTCGCCATCTCCTGGCCCTAACGGAGAGAGGGGAGAGGGCTGCCTTGAGGCAGAGGCCTCTGGAGGGCCTTGCGTTTGGCCTCCTCATGGCTTCACAGCGCTCTTGGCCATCCTAGGGAGTCTCCAGGACAAAAGAGGAAGGTGAGTTTTTCCAGGAGCCATAGCTCCTGCCCCCTGGCTTGACCAAGCACTCTCATGGCTTCTTTGGGTTTCCTGCCTCAGTTCCAGGATGGGTCTCTGCCTCTCACGGCACGAACTAACCCACTTCCTAGGTGTGTAGCAGAAAGGGGCCTGTGGCCTGAAGGGCTGGGGTTCCTCTCCAGGCCTCAGCTTCCCTATCTGTGAAGTGGGTGCGCAGGATTATCTGAATGGGCAGACCACTTGCTCCCCTTCCACAGGCAATAGCTTTTAGAGTATTCTAGGTACCGATTCGAAGCCAAGACCATTCCAAGATGATCTCTACCTTGACCTACACCCTGTTTGTGCTGGATGCCTCATGTTGCTGAAAGCCTGGGCAGGGTCAGCATACCCAGAAGCCCGCCCCCTTCCCAGGATCCGACCCCCACCCTTGGGCTGGGTTTCTTTTTTTTTTTTTTTTTTAAAGATTTTATTTATTTATCAGAGAGAGAGGGGAGAGAGCGAGCACAGGCAGACAGAAT
Source organism: Mustela erminea (assembly GCF_009829155.1). Taxonomy (NCBI): domain Eukaryota; kingdom Metazoa; phylum Chordata; class Mammalia; order Carnivora; family Mustelidae; genus Mustela; species Mustela erminea. The sequence goes on along the minus strand of NC_045622.1, from coordinate 108,750,279 downwards.
GGCAGGCAGAGGCAGAAACAGGCTCCCCGCCGAGCAAGGAGCCCGATGTGGGACTCGATCCCAGGACGCTGGGATCATGACCTGAGCCGAAGGCAGCTGCTTAACCAACTGAGCCACCCAGGCGTCCCATGGGCTGGGTTTCTTACCCTGTGGTAGGTCACAGGTTCCAACCTATTTTTCCGCAGCTTCTTCACCAGCGACTTGTCCTTGCGCAGGTCAGTCTTGCAGCCCACGACAATGATGGGCACCTCCTTGCAGAAGTGGCTCACCTCTGGGTACCACTGCGGGGAGGGTGGCAGCACGGGTGCGTGTGTTAGCCATGTCCTCCAACCTCGCGCTCCCCAGGTGGACTTCAGCAATGATAATCAGTGCAGCCAACGTTTAGGGAGAATTACCCTGTTCCAGGCTCTGAGATTTCACATGTGTGAACCCTTCAATCCCCTAAGTCCCCGTGAAGCAAGTTCTGTCATCAATCCCATTGTACAGATGCAGTAACTGAGGCTCGGAGACACTGTGGAACGTGGCTTTGGTCACACAACTGGAAGCGGCAGGATCTGAGCCCAGGGTTGGGACCCAGAGCCCTGCTCCTGCCTGGTCTAGAATCCTGCCACTCTGCAAGGTAAGGGCCCCTAGGACTGCCTCCCAACTGGGTAAAATATATAAAGAAATTAGTCAGCCTTTAAAAATAAAGCAGCTCACAAAATGGTCGCAGCAGCTGTTTGCCTGCTGGAGGGAACTCTCCTATTCTGTGTCAGCTGCTCTTTGGAATGTGAGGCTTCAGGGCCTGGTTATTTCAGCCTGGACAGCTGGGGAGTCTAGAATCTGGAGGCAGGGGATTTAGAACTCCAGGAGTGCGCGCCTGCTCAGTTTGTCTGTTCAGAAAAAACTGGCATCAAACCGTCTGTCTGCTGGAGCCAGACGGGGCCCGGGGTGGGGGGGTCCCCTGGGCTGACTTCCTATACTCCGGCCCCTCCACAGACCTGTGTCTGACCGTGGTCTCCCCTGTGACTTCGCCTTGCTAAATCCAACACTGAATCCTCGGCCTTCGTCCTGCCTGAGCCCTGGCACCAGGCTGCCATCTCTCCCTCCCCTACCATCTGGTTGGCACTTCGCGCTGGGACCCTGGTCTCCCACTTCCCGTGTGCAAGGCTCTTCCCCACTGGCGGTGCTGAAATGGATCTGCCCAGCCCTGGGAGCTGCACTCAGACCCCACGTCTGCCTGGCCCTCCACGGCAATGTCCAACAGGCCCGGATCTCCCACCTCCCTACCCCCCACTTGCTCCTTCTCATCTCGGGAAATGGCAAGGCCGCCTTCTATTTGCTCTGGTCCAAACCTCTCTCCCACTCCCAACCTGGGGACAACACTACTGGTTCCACCAGGCTGTCAAGGGGAGATGAGTGAATGGGCAGAAGTGCCCAGAACAGAGCTTGGCACAGGGTAAGTTCTCAGTAACTATTACCATCATTGTTGTGGTCAGTGTGACTCACGCGGTCACCAGCTGTGCTCTGAGGAACCCGAGAGCACGCTGTTTGCACGCCGTTCACGTGGAGGCCCTGGCAGCAGAGGGTACAAGAGCAGAACAACTCAAGGGACCACATCCCTGATACCTGTGGGCAGTGAGCAGCCGTGGGAAGCCCTGACGCAGCTGGGGAGCACTGTGGGAGGCCCCCCACCGCTGAAAGCCAGCGGTCACACAGGAGGCTGCCGGTGCGTGCAGCCTCGGACAGGCCCAGGCTGGGGAGCTGCGGGGGCCTCTGGACCACTCAGCTTTCTCAGTCCAGACCCTGCTACCAAACCCCTATGGGACCTCTGGCAAGTCGCTGCCCCTGCTCTGGGCCTCAGTTTCCCCACGTATACACCAAAGGTGCTGGATTTGAGTGATCTGGGGCCTGCCATGCTCTGACAGGCTGTGGAGTCAAGGGTGGGGCCAGAGCAGAGTGGCCTGGCTCGGGGGGGCTGTACCTCCCCAACCCCCAGTACCTACCCGGTTAAAGATGTTATCAAAGCTGTGCGGGCTGGTGACATCGAAGCAGAGGAGCAGGACACTGGCGTCGGGGTAGAAGAGGGGCCGCAGGCGGTCATAGTCAACTTGCCCTGGGGAGAGTGGGGGTGGGCATTCCCTTCAGATCTCCTCCAACATCAGGGAGGTCATCCCAGCAGACGGGGGAGCCGGGATCAGGGCCTGGTTGTATGCCTCGTGGTCTGATACACATGTGGTGCCCAGCTGGCCTCAGCACGCGGACATTTCCCTCCCGGCGGTGTTCCCCCAGCTTGCCCGGGCTCTGTGTTAGCCCTGGTTAGCCCTGGTGTTAGCCCTTGCCAAGAAAGCCCTGTTCTGGAAGGAGTGGGGAACCAGCCTGCAGGGACTGGGGCCATCGGTCCGAAGTCTGCTTTGCCCTGAGCTTGGGAGGTGAGGAGTAGGAAGCAGGTAGGACTCTGGACAAAGGCCCCTTAACCCCTGCATGGCCAGGGGGCTGCGGGGATACCCTAGGGTGAGCTTTCAGCTCTGGTGTGGATTTGACTGAACCCTATGTGGGTAAGGTCAGGAAGCCGGGAGGCAGAGGTCAAGGTCAGGCAGATCTTACAGAAGCTAGAGCCAGGATGGAATGCTTAGGAGGCCAGTAATAGCTCACCCCTTGAGAGAAAAGAGCTATGAACTCCCCCTTGTCTCCGGGACATAGCTGGCTACCCTCTGTTGGGGGAGGCGGCGGACGTAGGTGCAGGAGCAGAGAAGCTTCAAGTTCCTGGGGACCCCAATCGTGGCCAGTACCCTCCCTTGGAGATTGGTGAGACTGCTGGGCTTCTCTGGTTCGGAACGAAGGGAGCAGGGCTGGGCTTCTGGGCATGGGGGGCCCCCTCCTCCCTCGTCCCTCCTGCAGCCCGCACACCCACCTGCCGTGTCCCAGATTTGGAGGTTCAGGGGTTTCCCCTTTATTTGCAGGTTAACGGTGAGCCGCTCAAACACAGTGGGGGTGTAGCTCTGAGGAAGAAGGGGGCAAGGCAGAGGCTGTGAGGACCGCTTCTGTAGCAGGGTGTGCCCGGGTGCCCTGGCCAGAGCCCGGATTTGCCTGCAGCACTGCTCCCCTCTCTGGGAGTCTGACAGTCTGAGGGAGGGTCTCTGCGAGGTAGGCAGCCCAAGGGGGTAAGGCCTAGTGCTGCCGCCTCCAGGCTGGGGGCCCCAGCGAGGCACGGAACCAACCCGGCCTTCCCACCTGTAAAGCGGGACTATGGAAAGCGCCTCCCACATGTGTTGCCCGAAGGATTCCGTGAGAGGCTAGCTCTGTGCAGAGCCTGACGCACCGAGCGGTCCCCCACACGCCAGCTACTGTTATTTTTATCTCTGTCCCCCTGGATGGGGGACTGTCCCATTTCTGAGTCTTCCTTCGCGTTGTCCCCTCCTCCTGGAATGACATTTACCTACATTTGTTTGTTTGATTGATTGTCCATTCATTCACTCCCTCATATATACATTCAGTAAACACTGGCACCTTCTCTAGTCCTGGATGCTGGGGAGAAGTCATGAACGAGACTCACTGTCTGCTCTGGGGAGCCTGTAGCTTTCTGGGGGGGGGATCCCTGCTTTGCCTCTCAACCTCTCATAATCTAACCAAGCCCCCTGCCCCATGCCACCTCCCCCAGGAAGCCCTTCTGGATTGCTTCCCACATCCTGTCTGTCTGCCTTTCTTATTAGCCTCATCTGGCATCAGGAGGAAGTCACTCGGGCCACAGGCCCTTCCACCCAGGCCTAGAGGCTAAGGGCACTCCCTCTCCATGGAGGCTGGATGTGTGGAAACAGGACGCGTTTGGTGCACAGACAACGCGCAGGAATGGGAAGGGGGAACGTGTACAGATGCGGTCTGAGCAACAGGTTAGGAGGTTTCCAAAGCGCGACAATGCATGCCCTTTGCTGGAGTGGCGTGCTGGACCAGCTAGGGTCCCCAAGGCGAGCTCACTTGCTCAGGGCTGGTGGGTGGAGCCACAGCATGGGGAGACCCTGGCCTCCTGGCCTCCGCCCTTCCTAGGCCAGACGGAGACTGCACCTGCCTCAACTCCGGCCGACTTCAAGCCTGCCCGCCTGCCCGCAGGCTCTGAGTCAGGCCCTGGGCTGCTGGGAGGGGCAGCCCCTTAGCGGTGGGTCAGTGCGGTCCTCCAGGCCACTTGGGAAGGTACCGGGGGAGGGTGGGCCAACGGAGAAGGTGAGGACGGCCCTGGGATGGGGTTTAATTTGCCCTGGACTCTAGCCACCCGTCACTCCCTCTACCAGTAGGTACAGACAATAGCTCTACCTACCCCCCACCCCCACCTCCTAGCACCCAGCCGGCCCAGGCTCCCTCCCCTCAGGTCCCTTGCCTGGCGGGAGACAGTGTGACGTGGTGGCTAGAGCAGTGGCTGTGGTCTCAGATGTTCCTGGCTTTGGACTGGCTCTGGCCCTCACCAGCTGCATGACCTTGGGCCCGTCCCCTCACTGGTCAAAGGAGAAGAGTGTCCCTTTAGAGTGGGATAGGGGAGACTGGCTGGCAGGGGAGGCCCGGCATAGACGTCCTCCGCTTAGAAAGCGGGGCGCCAGCAGCAGTGTCCATGCCAGCTGCTGTCCATCCCTCCAGGTGGTATGCCCTTCCCCAGCCTGTCACCGAGGAAGGGACTGACACCTGCTGAGCTTCCATGCACCCACTCACCTGGGGCGGGGCCCCTCCTGATCTGAGGTGGAGGGCAGCCGGCCACAAAGCCCTGGGGAGATCTGTGTCACTACTCAGGGAACACCTGTGGAGATGACACCGTCATCCACATTTTCTAGGGATCTACTGTGCATGGCCCTCCCCTGTCCTCTCTGGGACCCCCACAGCCTCGGGAAGTTAGCTCTATCCCCGTTTTCCTCATAAGGACAGAGCCGGGAAGGATGGAGCCAGGTCGTTCTGGCTCAAGAGCCAGAGCCTGGCCTCTTGAGGCAGAAAGACCTGGCTCCATCCTTCCCGGCTCTGTCCCAGGCCACTGGCCTGTCCTGAGGTCACTGACTCTTGAGCCCCGGGTATCCGGAGTGGGCAGGCAAGCCCCATCCCAGGCTGCCTGGCTGGGTTGCTCCTGTGGCTTGTAACAGCACAACCCTCCCCCCAACTCTAGAGACTTTGTCTACATCTTCTGTTGTGTTCTTTGAACCACCAGGCAGGGTCACTCTGACCAGTAAATGCCTAATCTTATCTATTGAGCTGTCCTTAGTCAGAAAGGGAGGGCCAGGTCTGAGCCAGACCAGGGTAGAGGTGACTCGGGCTTGGGTCTGCCCTCATAGGGCTCACAGACAGACAGACGGAGCATTACAGGATGGGGGAACATAGTTCAAGAAAGGAAAGTCCCTCTGTGGACCAGGAGGGACTGAGCTGGTTCTGGAAGGCAGGGCTGGTCCTCCCTCCCCCCTCCCCTTCCCATCCTTCTGTGGGACCCCTGGGCTTTGGAACGGTTGCAGATCCAAAGGTTAGCCAGTACTGGGCAGAGGCTGGTGCCTGGACTTTCCTCTACCTCAGGAGCTTTCTCTACTCTGCTCCCTTGCTCTGAACTTAAGGCTGGGCACAGCCAGACAAGGGTCCCTGAGGTTTGAATCCCAACCTACTGTCTGCCCTGTGGGGGACTCCAGGTCTTCTAGCTGCTGGTTCCCTGAGTTTGGAGGTCTGCCAGGAGGAGGAGTCTCAGGGCCAGAGCAGAAGGCTGGTCTGGCAGGCAGAGCACTGGGGACTGTGGAGAGTGCCCTGGTCAGGGGCGGGGAGATCTGGGCTCCCGACGTGCACTGTCACTGCTGGACCCTGCTCCCCAAGGCAAGACTCTCTCTCTAGCTTCAGTTTTCCCACCTGTAAAATGAGGCCTTTACAGTGCTTGCCGTTCTTTTAAAAGAAGAGCTCTTCCTTGTGCCTGGAGGTAGAGGGGTCCTCAAACAGATGAGGAGCTTAGACAAGGACAGCTCTATCTCCCTGGTGGCAAGCATGTCCTCCCTTCCCCTGGCCAGCCCCAGCATGCCCTTCAAAAGACACATTCCATCAACTTCCAGAAGCCCACTTCCAAGCTGCAACCTCTCTGGAATCAGGATGAGCCTTGCCATCAGTGACGTCTCAGAGCCTAGGACACCCCTCCCAGCCAGTCTCCTGGACCCTGGCTGGCCTGGTCCCTCTCCCTGCCATGCCATAATTGTTGGGTTCCCTTGGCAGCATCTGGGGGCCCAGAAACTTGTCCCACCCAACTTTAAAAAAGTGACTTCCCAAAGGAGGTGACGTCAGCTCCACAAACCACAAAGCAAGAGCTGGCTTGATGCTGCCATAGTGGAAAGGAAGGTCTGACCCTGTTACCAGCCCTCACTTCTCCTGCCTCCTCCATCAGACTCCCCAGGGCCTGCAACAGTCCAGGGGTTTGGAGGATGATGGGACAGGCAGGAGGGAGACGAAATGCTGGAAGCAAACCCACAGACTCCCAGAACTGGGCTGAGAAGTGAGTGGGCCGAGCCTCTGTCCTGGTGCCTGGGAGCCCGCCTGGACAGTCTGAGCGCGCTAGCGAAGGACCGACAGCCAAGGCGCCCAGAGCGTCCCAGATGTGCCTGGTACACACAGGCTGTCTCTCAGCCTTGCCCTAATTCCACCTCACCGGGTCTCCGGCCCTCTGAGGTTGTGTGAGGAAACGGAGGCTCAGAGAGGCTAAGCAAGGTACCGAGGGCCCTACAGTTTATTAGAGGAGAGCTGAGGTGCCAACCAAGCTATCTGACATGAGTCTGGTGTGTTCTGACCTCCAGGACACAGCCCACCCCCGCACAAACAAGAGCTGGTGGAGAAGAGATGTTAGCCAGATTCCGTGGGTCCTTCCTGCTGCAGATTCTGAGCTGAGCTCTTGACCTGTATTAATTCACTCTTCACAGAGACCCTGGAAGGTGGGCACCAATCATATTCCTATTATGTGGTCAAGAAAACAGGCCCAGAGAGGGTAGGGGACTTGCCCAAGGGTACACAGCTTTAAGTGGCAAAGCCGTGATTCGAACCCAGCCAGGCAAGTCTGGCTCCAGTGTCCTCAGTCCTTCCTAGCCATGCTGGGTCGCCAAGTGCTCTGTTAGGATCTAGGGGGTACCCAGGTTGCCTAAGTCAGTCCCTGTGGCACCTCTCCCAGCGAAGTGCCCTTCTGGCCACTTTACAGATGATACCACTGAGGCCCTCGCTCCCGATGGCGGAGCGAGAACTGCCTCTGAGCACACAGTCCGCCGGGAGACCCCTTGCGGGACCAGGTGGGCGCCCCGGGGAGCGCGCGCGGAACCCGACCGGGCGAACGAGCGCGCGAGGCAGGGTCCGGGGCGCGGGGCCCGGAGGGGGCCGGGACTCACCTCGGGGAAGGCCCCCTCGGCGAAGACCATGAGCAGCGACGTCTTCCCGCAGCCGCCGTCGCCGACCAGGACCACCTTGACGGACCGCGCCCCCGGCGGCGCCTCGGCGCCCGCGGCCTGGGCCGCCCTCATCGCGAGCGGGCGAGCGGCGGCGCGGGGCGGGCGGGCAGCGGCGCGGGCGGGCAGCAGCGCGGGGCTGCCGGCGGGGCAGGAATGTGGAAGGGGCGGGGCGGCGGGAGGAAGTGCGCGCGGGGCGGCCGGGGGCGGGGGCGGGGGCGGGGGCGCGGGGCCAGGTGAGAGCCCGGGGGCGTGGCGAGCGGCGGGGCCCGCCCCTGGGGAAACCCTTGGGGAGCCGCTACTGCTGGCGGGCGCGGGGAGTGGGGGAGCGGGAAAGGGTCCCGCGCTCGGCCTGCGTCCTCTGCGTCCTCTGGGTCCGATGGGGAGAAGACAAGGAGTCGGACGATGATTGTGTGTGTGGGGAGGGTGGACAGGGATGGAGGAGGCCCCTGGCCCACTTCCTCTGGGAGGAAGGAGGCGGGGTGGGGGTGAGGGGCAGCCAGGGGAGCCTACCAGCTTTGTAGGGACAAGAACTGGGTCCCTGGTGCCCAGCGCCGGTCGGCCGCAACAAGAGCCACAAGAGCCGGTGACTTTGGGTGAATGAATGGATGCCTGAAGGGACAAATGTGCGTTTCCCCAGGGCTCTGGAATCAGCGCCCACCACGGTCCTCCCTCCAGATACGTAAGGCCAGATGGGAAGGGGATGAGCCGGGCATACCCTTATGGGTCAGTTCCCTGCACTGCTAGCCTGGCCTGCCCTGCCCCAGCCAGCACCAGGAAGTTTCCATGCAGGTAGGTCAGCGACCATCTGCTCACCTCTGGGAGGGCATCATCTAAAGAAAGTGAGGGAACTTCCCACCAACAAAGTGATGAGAGCAGGGTCTGGTGCATGGTTGTGCATGTGTTGTTAGTCCATGTGTTAGTGATCCTTACTATTTAACCAATACTGATGCCTAAGGGCCTGGGAGGACCTTGAACCCTTCAAGATGAAGTCCCTATTTTGAGAAGCTCATGTCTAGAATGGGAGACAGGTAGGGCATTGGTGTGGTAGGAGCTACAACAGAAGTGGGGGCAGGCAGCGGGGCAGAAGTAGGGAAGAGAGGCTGGCTCTTTACTGTGGGGAGGGGGGCATCAGAAAACCCTTCTGAGGAGAGGGGCTAGAGTCTTGAAGAAAAAGTGAGACAGTCAAATGGGCGGGGGGTGGGGGAAGGTGGTCCAAAGTGAGAGAAGCCCAGGCAAAGTATGGAGGTGAGAGATGGGGTACTTTGAGGGGGCGCTGTGGTCCTTCTCTGTGATGGAAGGTGAGATCGGGTTGAGGAGCTGGTGCCAGGAGAGGCTGACGTTCCAACAGGGCTTGGATAGCGGAGCATTTTCGGTGCCGGGAATAAATACAGAACTGAAGTGAATTGAAATCTTTTGAAAATGGGCACAAGGTTCTCCCCAGGTCCTGGACTGAGTGTTTGCAGTGAAGCTCAAAGGAATAGACAGTAGAATCTTTGGGTTCCCCACACAGGTCATGACATCATCCCATGTGGAGTTCGAAGCTGGGCAGGGGGAAAGGCACCCTCAACCCACATTGAACCTCACTGTGGACCAAAGAGGCAGCTGGGGCAGGAGTCGCTGTCCCCACTGCAAAGAGGCAGAGCCCAGACCCCTGACTCAAGCTCAGCCAGGGCCACAGTCCACAGGAGGAATGGAGCCTCATCTGGATGGAGGGAGCATCTCGTGACATCCCCACCCTTCAGATGCTCTTTCCTCCCCGAAACTGCCAAAGGGCTGAGCAATGACTTGGCACTGAGCAGGGCTTCCCGCCCCAAGGAGTGGTGGGAGGGGCCCCGTCCCCCAACGATCAGCTGTCAGCTTTGTCATCCTCTATTCTCTCCACTGCTGCTGTCATCAGGCCTTGTGTGACAGGCTAGGAGGCAGGTGGGGCCAGACTGGCGGTGGAGGGAGCTGAGAGTCAGGCAGAGGCGTTTGGCCTTGGTTGCTATAGGGATAATCATTATAATGACATCCTTGACGTGTGTCATGCCTTGCAGTTTCACTGAACATTTCCGAGAATAACAGCGCCCATTAATGGCTAGCTCACTGTGTGCCGGCTCTGTCCCCTAGCAGGTGGGAATTGTTAGCCCCATTTTACAGATGAGGAACCCTGGGCGGGCGGGCAGAGAGGTTAAATTCTTGCCTAAGACCCGCAGCTAGGAAGAGGCAGAACTTGAGTTTGAACCCAGGTCTGGCCACACGGCAGGGCTCTCTCATCTATACTTCCTTCGGCCGGGAGACTCCGTTGTGAGCCCAGCAAGTGATCTGCTTCCTTCGTTCCACTGGGAGCTGAGGCTCAGGATGATAGGTCCGATTGACCGCCTGGCTGGACAAAGAGGGCAAAAGAAGGGAAATGGAGCAGGGACAAGAGGAAGGAAGGTTGGTTGACTCGAAAGAATAAACAAACCGAAGAAACAAGAAAGGGATAAGCGACCGCCCAGGTGAGATTACAGTGCGTGACCCAGTGGCAGGGTCAGCAGGCAGGGGACCGCCCTCCTGCTTCCTTCCGCTCCAAGGACCCCTGGCCTTGGCCCCTTGGCCGCCTCTTAGACCCCCTGACCCCACCCTCCCCGAGCCCGGGAGTCCCCTGCTGCCCCAGCCGGGTCTCTGCTGCCGCCGTGTGGCTCCTCTTCTCCCTGCACCATTCCCACGGCGGCTTGCCCGGTGGCTGGGAGCTCCTGGCTTGGGGTGTGGGGTGCTCACGAGTGGCTGGCAGATGGGGGAAGTGGGTGCCGGGGGTGGAGTGGAACTTCAGAGGTCCAGTCATGCCCCTTGGAGTGGCTTGGCAAGGTACACAGGCTCTTTGCTCCTCATGCTTCCCTACGTGCCCTCCCCCTCCCTTTTATCTCGAACCCAGGTCCCAGGAGGTCTGTCTTTGGCCAGAACCCTTCCACCCAAAGCCCGGACCTCTTGTTTACGGAGCATCTCCTGAGTCCTGGACACGTGGCATGTATTGCTTTATTCCCTCCTATTACGTATAATTCTTATCCTCCTTTGACAAGTAATGAAACAGAGGCCCAGAGAGGACAGATGATTTGCCCAAGATCCCACAGCTGGTGAGTGGGTGAGCTGGGATTCTAACCCAGGCATTTGGGGCTGCTACGCACGGAATTCCTGAAAGTCAGAGGTGCGGGGGGTGCCTTTAGAGGCCTTCCTGATCAACACATTTATTCTTCAGGCAGGGAAACTGAAGCTCTCAAGAGGAAGGGACCTGTCGCACAGTGAGAAAGCTGCAGGCCCAGTCTGCGGCAGTGGGAGCCCGGAAGAGCCTCTTCTCCCATTTCCGTCTGTCTGTCTGTCAGATCCATTCCACTCCAGCCGCCGTTTAACTGGACGGAGCTCAGGGCTGGGAGCGCGGGCCTCCGGTCCTCGGCTCCTCTCCCCGACCTGTCATCATGGATCCTGGTGGGCGGAGCGAGAAGGTTGGTAATGCGGTGGGAGGGGCAGAGAGCCAGGGGGCCCTGCGGCCCAGTCTCGGGTTTATTTAGCCTTTCCGGTTGTCACTTGGGGCATCTGCAGGCATAGTCGGCCCCGGGCAGGAGAGAGGAAGCCAAGGTCTGAGCGGAGGTGGGTTGTGGGCGGCGCAAGGACGCAGCCCCGCCCCCTGTAGACGTGGGCAGGTGGACAGGCCCCCTCAACCCGCGTTGAGCCTCACTGTGGACCAAAGAGGCAGCTGGGGCACCCCCAGCTGTCACTGTCCCCACTGCAAAGAGGCGGAGCCAGCGTGGTCAGGTCAGTGACCTCCATACCTGTCCTCTTGGATGCAGCACTGCCTATCCCTGAAGTCTCCCCGACAAAGGAGGTCTGGGACCCTGGAGGCCGGCCCATGGGCCTAGGGCTGGGAGGAGGAAGAGGCAGGAAGAGATGCGGGTGGTGCGGTGCGGGCTATGCCCAAGGAGGCTGACGCCTCAGGACAGCTCAGGCTGGCTCTCACTGAGCAGGAGCAGTGCTGGCTCACGTCCCCTCCTCATCACTTCCAAAGCTGTTCAGAAGGTCCCCTGTCTCCCTCCCCTGACCTGCGCCTCTGACCCAGCCCGGGACCCTCCGTGGCTCCTCACTGCCAGCCGGACCAGGACCTTTGACTTTACCCTGAAGCCATAAAACCTCCCCAGCTCCGCCTCATCTGGCCTCTCCAGCCTCAGGTGTCACAAAGGACACCAAGGAGTTCCCATGCCCAGAGGCCCCTCTCCCTCCTCCGTTCGCATGGTCCTCCCTACACTGCCAGGCTAGTGCTCCTGCTTCCACCTCCTCCAGGAAGCCCTTCCCTACCCTTCCACTCCTATCTCACCGGTGTCCTCTGTCTGTCCAGTGTTGGTGGGAGACGTGGGGGGAGGTCCACAGAAGCCTGCACAGTCGGGCTCTGTGGGAGGCAGGCCTCCTCAGAGCTACTAGTAATTCCCACCTAGATCATCCTTTGATCCTTGGTATGATCTTCTAGGGCAGGGGAGAGACTAGAGCAGCCTGGGAGAGTCGAGGAAGGGGGCAGTGTGGCTTGGGGGTTAAGAGCATAAACTTTGGAACGAGACAGCCAGAGCTTGAATCCCAGCTTTGAGACTTTCTGGGGCTGTGTGATCTTGGACTAGTTACCTAATTTCTTTAAGCTTCCATTTCCGGTTCTTCAAAATGGGATGATAACTGAACCTCCCCCGGGGCAGCGAGGGTTACAGGGTGGCCCGCTGGCGCCTGCATTCATTGAACGTGTGCGACCCTTCTCCCCTCTAAGCCTTTCTTTGGGCTCCCTTGTCCTCATCCTCCCCCAAATTTGCTCTAGCAAGGTTGACTAATTGGCCTCAATTTTTGCCCACTCCCGCCCCTTTGTGTCTTGTTCCCTGTTCCAGAAATGCTTTTTGGGCCTTGTCCTACCTTTTTTCAACCCTACGGTTCTTCTTTCCCTGAAGACGGCTCAGTGACACCACCAGGGAGCCCTCCATGATATTCCCTACTGCCATCCTCCCTGCCAGGCCTGGCTTAGGGCCCCTTATTAGAGCCTCCCGAGCAGTCCGATGGCATTGCTCCTTGTGCTAGTCTCCCAGCCAGACAGAGACCTCCTTCCCTTCTGGGTACTCAGCAGCAGGACAGTCCGCTCAGAGTAACCCACACAGAGACCCAAGTCCCCATTCCTGGAGTAGAGACAAAAGTGATTTGGGGCCGAGCAAGGCTCCCCGGAAGCCCCCTCCTTCCTGCCCCAGCTTTATTTTGGTTCTGGAATCATTCCAGTCAGCAGACTCGGTCCCCACCATGCCCGTCCCGGGTCCACAGTCCACATTTCATGCAGTTAGAGGGAGGGAAAGAGGGGGAAGAGAAGGTGGGTGTAAAGGCTTGCCTGTGCTGCCGAGCCCCTGGGGCAGAAACGGTCTGGGTCTCTGCTGTGCCCCTGGCCTCTGTGGCGGGTCATGCAGACCTTCCGGTGCTGGCCACAGGGCTGGGCCACAGTTCTGCCTCCAGTCCCATGACTGGGCTCTCCCAGAGGCACTGGGGGTAACAGGTTGGGCCTAGGTCTCCGTAGCTCACCAGGGCCTGTGGCAGCCCCAGAGCCCCTGCGCTGACCTGTGGGTGGCCCCGGGAGCGGATGCTGCTGCAGGCCACCCTCCCCACCCCCACCCCTCAGCTGCCTGCTTCTCACGCGAGGGGCTGCCCCAGCCCGTGACAGCTGGAGAGTGTGCGCTCTCCTTCTCCAGCTGGGGTGGGTGGTAGCCCAAGCCCTGGTGGGGGGCCAAACAGTCCAGCCCCTTGTTTTCTGGTCAGGATCCCTCCAGGGGGCCAATCACACAACAGGGCTCCTCAGGCCATCAGGCTGGACACTCCGGAAGCCACGACGGGCTTGGAGTCTGCCCCTGCTCAGGGCTCTCCTCTCTCCCCTCCAGCTTTCTCCAGATGGAGGAAGGCGCCCTGCTCTCCTAACCAACCCCTTGCCTAAGAATCTCAGGGTTCGCTTCTGGAACTTGACCTAGGACCCCCAGTGCCCCCTCCTTCCCAGTCTGGCATTCAAACCCTTCCTTCTCGCCACCCCCCCAATCTGGATGCCCCTTGACTTCCCCTCCCTGCCCCTGCCCAGGCCACCCCTTTCCTGCCATCCCTGCAGTCTGTCTTCCGGCCCCACTACCCACCGGCTACCCACAGGCTGAGGCATCTCTCTTCCCAATAGGGTCTGGCCTGGAGGAATCGAGCCAATGCCTAATCCAGAGGGGACCAAACACAGGGACCTGGCTCTGGGCCTCTCGGGACCTCTGGACCTTGCCAGGGTTATGGATGGAGGGAGCAGATTCCATGGAGCATGATTCCGGAGTCAGCCTGGTCTCCTGGTCACTTCTCCTGCCCAGAGAAAGGTCGTTGTGTCCACTCCAGTAGGCTGAGGACAGTTAGTGACAGGGAAGTTCCTGTCCCTGCCTTGCTGGGGCTGGCTGCCTGCATGGGACACACTCTGTTCTTCTCCTGTCCCTCAGGGCATGGCTCCCATCCTGTCCTCACAGCCCCCAGAGCTCTGCCACGGGGGCATTCAGCACTGAGCAGATCCCCAGGACTGGGGAGTCCTGTCTTCCGGACATCCTAAGGACCGAGTCCTCTTCATGTCATGTCTGTTGGTGTCTAGCACGGCATCTGGCCCCCGAGACTCACGCGTCTCCCCGTACAGGACCCCGCTTAGCACTGGTCTCCCAGCAGGGTGGGATGTGGAGAGCCCTGAGAGGCCAAGCCGCAGCGCCCCAGGCCGAGGGACAGGCTGCATGGGGATCTCAAAGTGGAAGCAGGATGAGCCAGTGCCAGGCTGCCTTCCGTGGGTCGTGGCCCAGCCCCAGCAGGCCCTCTGTGGGAGAAAACCCTGGGTCCCTAGACACCTGGCCAGGCCCACTTCTCCACTGCAGTCTGGACAGAAGGACCAAGATGGCTCATGGGGGCTCCGGCAGGGGACCCCAACATCCATGGCTCCTGCTGGACTAGGGAGGGGCATCAGAGCTGAGCATGGGCCAGGCTCGGTGCCCACCCCGGCCCGTCGTGCCAGCTGCTAGTTTCGCCGAACGGGGTGCCACATGGACACGGGCCTGCGCAGAGTGGCCAGCATCTGGTTCCAGTGCGTGGTGCCCATGCCGCTGGCGGACGGCCCAATGATGACATGGCCCACGTTGTCCCCTCGGCCATCGCTGCTGCTCTCAGCCACTGTCACGCGGAGAGACAGGTCCTGGGGAGGAAGTGACATGGGGCTGGGGACAGGGTGCCAGGCCCCAGCAGGGGGTCAGGTGTGGCTCCCTGAATCCTTAGCCCCGATCTGCGTAGCCCCCAGGCTTCTGTTGCTGTCTCCCTACACAGCGGCAGTGCTGGACTACCAGGTTCAAATGCTGGCCTCCCCACGCGCCTTGCTTTGTGACCTTGGGCGGTGACTTGGGCTCTTCCTACCTTAGTTCCCCATCTGTGAAATGGTAATCCTATTAGTTCCTACCTGTTCTGGGGGGAAAAAAAGGTTAAAATGTGTCAAGTGCTTAGAACAGCCTGCACACGGAGCATTTTAGATGTCTCATTATTCTTAATATAATCACATGTTGGACTCAGAGCTGAGGAAGGAAAAGAATGTGCTTGAGATCAAAGTGGTTGAGCTTGAAACTAACACCCAGCCTGACCGCCTTCCTCCTCCTCCTCCTCGCGCTCCCCTCTCCCACCTTCCCTCCTGGTCCCGAGAGGTCTCCCCCCCTTGGAGGCTGCGGCCACTGGGGGTGGGAGAAGGGGGGGCAGGTGGACAGCCTGTCCTATGAGGGTGGCAGGAAGGCAACACCAGCGTCAACCAGCGATGCTGGGATGTTTGCCTGCCTTGGGGACTCTGGGAGTGAGGCCGATTTCTGGGCTTTCAAATTCCAGGGGGCTGTCAGAGTAGGCGGGTTCCCACAGCCCCATGGATAAGGGGCAGGTTTCTGCTCAAGGCACAAAAGGCCATTCTCACTGTCAGGGATGCCTAGGGACAGAAGGACATAGTGAGGGGAGGTGGTAAGCTCCCCATCCTCTGCCAGCAGGGCCACTGGTGAGGCACAGGCCATATCCTCTGTAGCCCCCCAGGTTCGGTCTGTGGTATCTGTACGGGGGTGGGGGAGAGGGCGTGGTCTCCCTGGATCATATGACCTTCTGAATGCCACTACCGAAGTGTGGGCGGGGTTGAGCAGGGCCTCTGCGGGTAGCCTCCAGAGAGTTAGGGCCAGCACTGTGGGCCCTTGGCTTAGCCCTGGCTCATCTCCAAGGCCTTTGTTGCTCCTACTGGAAACTGTCTTAATTTAGCTCCCCCCTCCTGCAAAAGCCTCCCCTGACCACCGAAGTCTGGCATGCTCTTGGTGGATTAAGATTGTCTGGGGACTTTCTGCCTGTCCCTTGTGAGCACCAAGGAAGCAGTGCCTGTGTCCCCAGCACACACCATAGGCCCCGTAGCTGGCGGGTGCTCCATAAATGCCTCACCACTAGAAAGGTGATGGCTTAAGGCAAACCACTGGCATCTGCAGGAGCCCTGAGATGCAAGGTCGGTGTGGTTGGAGTGGCCCCAGAGTCCCGGGGTGATCAGGCCTGGCATCTGCAGGAGCCCTGAGACGCAAGGTCGGTGTGGCTGGAGTGGCCCCAGAGTCCCGGGGTGACCAGGCCTGGCATCTGCAGGAGCCCTGAGACGCAAGGTCGGTGTGGCTGGAGTGACCCCAGAGTCCCGGGGTGACCAGGCCTGGGCTCCCACGCCTGAGCCGGTCCCCGCCTCACCTGGAGCACGATGGCTGGCACCGAGAAGATCATGGCTTCGTTGAACACCGGGTTGGGGTCATCCCTCTTCACAGCCGTCTTCTTTTTGCTCATCTTCCTCCCATCCTGAAGCAGGTACACCTTGACAAAGGGGTCTGTGGGCAAGCGAGAGGCAGGGGTCAGGGCCACACTCCCTTGGCATAGGCCTGCCCAGTCCTAGTGGCCCACTGGCTCCACACAGCCAAACCTTCATGGCTGCTACCATCCCCTGCCATCCTGCCATTGGGCCTTTAGTTCTTTCCCATTTTACAGATGAGAAAACTGAGGCTCGTGCATGAATCAGGAGAAGAGCCGGGCTTGGGGCTCAGGCAGCCTGCCTCCGGGCCCCCGCACACGCTCCCCGCCCATGGCGCTCGGCACACTCTGCAGACCCACCACTTCTCATTCTATAATGAGCACAGACGTCAGCCCTGAGTCACCCTGCACCCGTTCTGTGGAGCCTGACTTTGAAATAACAAGTCACTCACTGCTTGTCACCCTCCACCCACTGGGTGTCCTTGCTGTACCCGCCTGGACCCTGGATTCCCCCTCCCCGCCAGCTCCCAGCAGGTCGGGCTCCAGACCCCCGGCCCTCTGTTTCCAGTTCTGTTCCTGCAGATGGTGGGGGGCAGCAGGTCCTGCCCGGCACCCAAACCATCCTGGGGGCCCTGGGTCCTGTCTGGGATCTGGGACGCAGCCCAGCTCCTCATGAAGTCTAGTTCTGGAAAGCAGGCATCCACCTTGGTTTCTTCCCCCGCCCCAGCCTCCTGCTCAGACTCCCGTCTGCCCCTCACGGGGGTTCCCAGCCACTCTCGCTGTGCTCAGCCTTCCGCAGTCAGACTGCTTTCCCCGCTGTGCACGGCTCCTGAGCTCAGCCAACACCAGGGGGTGGAGGGGCCAGGCGCTGTACCCCCACACCTGCTGATGCTCCCGGGGGCCCCCTGCTTAGCAGCTGGGCCACCGCTCCCACCAGCCCACACGAAGGAGCCGGGCCGCTGGCCAGGCCTTACCTGCTGTGGTCTTGTCATTGGTCCAGATGAGATTTTTGGCTTTCACCACCACGACCGTGAGGCGCTCAGCTGTTGGGAGGTAGCTCAGGGACAGCAAGATCTCACCCACAGCGTCAGCAGCCTGGAGGACACGTGAGTGACTTGAGGGGCCCAGGGCAAGGCAGAAGCTTCCTTCTCCATTGAGAACTTGCTGCTCCTGCCCTTCCACCAGGCACTGGGCCAGTGGGATTGAGAAAGGGACCCCAGTCCCCCGTCCCATGAAGGGTGCACGATCCCTCCTCCTATAGGGGGTGGGCCCTGCCTTGGAAGGAGGGCCAGAGGGCAACTGTCAAATGTGGCCACCCAACGCAGGCAGGGTCCCTCCTTCCAGCCCATGGAAAGCATTCTGTGGAGTAGCACACAGAGGTCCCAGCGGACCAGGACGGGTAGACCATTTGCTTGAGTAGCAGTGATGGTCCCCAAGCCGTCCTATGCTTATAAAGGTAAACCAGCAGCTCGGCCTCTGTCTGCAATGACCCCCTTTAGCGCCGGAGCACCTCCCCAGCAGAAACCCTCTAGGAGGAGAGCGTCTGAAGGTTTGGTGGTTGGCGCAGGGAACAGCGGTGAGAGCATCTTCATTTCATGCAGTAAACAGAGTTTTCCTGAATGTGGCACGGGCCTCTTTTTCTCATCCCCTAAAGAACGGCGGGGTGGGGGCTGTTGTGGACGGCGGGGTCTCCCCGCGGCAAGAGGCATGTGTGACCCTCTCTCCACGGGCGGACTGACCTTGTTCTGGTCCTGGAGGTAGAGCCAGCCGCTGAAGGGCTGCAGGGGGAGGTCGAGCACCGAGAGCTTCAGCTCGACCACGCCTGTGCTGACCTTCCGCTCGTCCTCATCAATGCCAAACACAGAAAACCGCAGGCTCTTCTCCTCCAGGGCGGCAGGGTCCAGGGGAATGGAGAACTTCTCATCAAAGAAGATGGAATAGGCATTCCTCTGGATCTGCAGAGAGAAAGGGACACGGAGGGAGCTCTGACTCTGGGGAAGGGGTGGCAGTCAGGGGCCTGCGAAGCCATGGTGGGTGGGGAGAGAGCACCGGACAGAGAGTCCAGAAGCCTGGGCAAGCGCCCTGGCTCTGCTGCGCACCACCCCCCTGCCCGGCCTCAATGCCAATTCTTCCTTTGGGGGTTTAGCCCTGAGGACTTTTTTTTAAGGTGGGCTCCATGCCCACTGTGGGGCTTGAACTCATGACCCTGAGATTAAGAGTTATGTGTTCTACCAACTGAGCTAGTCAGACACCCCAGCCTTGGGGATTTAAAGGTCCCCATCTTCCTCTCTCTGGTGGCCAATCTGGTAGCCTGGCATTCGAAGCTTCCATAATCGGACACCAACAAATTCCCACACTCAGTGCCCATGGCTCCATATAACCCTTGTGATATTTGCTGAAATGGTCTCCTCTTTCTTATACCAATTCAGGTCCGGCTCTGGGCCGGGGTGTGCAGTAAGTACAGAACATCGTGGAGCCTAGAACCACTGATGTCCCAGCCCTTCAGAGCCTGGCCCCGGATGGCCTGAACGTTGTGGGATGGGTGCATGGATGGAGTGCCGAGGCGAGGCTGGGCAGACTCTGCTTCCAAGACCAGTCCTGCCTGGTGGGTGACTTCGGCCTCCTCCCAGGAAGCTGTGGGCAGGCCCCCTGGGAAGGTGCCCTAGCGGGCACAGCTCTCCTGTCCTCTGCGGGCTGCCTTAGTCACTGCCTGGCAATATTCAGGGAGGAGCTCTCATCCCTGGAAACTTGCCTGAAGCTGGGGGGTTGCCCAGCCTGGGGGCAGCCACCTACTTGCTGGGACTGGCTGGGCTGCAATGCTGAGAAGCCTGCCTTCTCGGGAATAAATCCGCCAACAGCTCCAGGTACACTGAAGCATACTCTTTGGTCCCTGCCTGGGTTCTGGGAAGGTTCCTCTGCCACTGCTCCCTGGGAGCCACCTTCCCCAGCCAGTTCCCTGCTTGAGGATCTTCACGGACTCCTTCCCCTGTGGGATAAAGTCCACCCCCTGACCTTGACCTTGGCCTCCAGGCTCTTCATGATCTCCCTCCTCCTGCCAAATGAGCCACTCTGCTGTCCCCTGCCTGCAGGGGCTTGGGTTCCCTGACCAATGTGCATTCTCTGTGTGTTGTGCTTTATGAGCACATGCGGGGAGGAAAATGGGAACTCCAGGGCCAAGTCCTGGATCTCCAGCTCACTTGCTGGCGTTGGGCAAAGCACTCTCTTGAACCTCTTCATCTGTAAGATGCCCTCGGTCCATCCCACTGGGGCTAATGAGAGAGTCACAGATGTAGGGACTTGGTGAACCAGATTCTCAGCACACACCAGGCTGTGGTGGTTCCCGTCCACCAATGTCCCCCCTCAAGGAAAGTGTCCGGAACCACTCAGGATCTTCTAGGCAGTCCAGGCCATCGGCAGCCTGGATCCAGGCTCAGCAGGGACACTCCATGGTCCTGAGATACAATCTATTGTATCCCCTCCTCAAGGATTACGGTCCCCATTTGAGAGATGGGGAAACCGTGTCACAGAGAGCTTACGTGACTTATCCAAGGTCATGCTGCTAGGAAGTGGAAAACGGCTACTGGACCCAGACAGCGAGCTTTAGGGTCTTGCTCCTCACCACCCTCTGGACGGCCTCGCTTGGGTCCCACACGTATGGGCTGTGGTCAGGGCCCAGGAGTTGGTGGGGGGCGGCGTGCGGGTGGGAACGGGATGACAGTGTCCACCACAGAGGGACAGTCAACTTCAGTGTGGTAAGAGTGACTGGACACGGGCCTTGGTCCTGCAGGCCCGCAGGTTCCTCCTACTCCAGTTAGAGGCCACGGGGCATCTACCTTGCCCACCTCAGAGGACTCCCAGCCATGGCGTCTGGAGCCCTTTTACCCCTAATCCAGCCTGGAGGGGAGTGAGTCTCATGAAGGCTTTGCTCCCTCCTGGCAAAACAGGTAGCCTGGTGTGGGAGGGTGCTGAGTGTCTCCCCCAACTCTCCCCACCCTGTTCTCGACCTCCATGGGCTGATCGACAGGCTCCCTTAGCCTCTGGCTCCTGGTGGAGTCAGACGGGGGAGTCACTCAAGGGAAATCAGAGGTCAGAGGTGGGGTGCTTATTCCCTAGGTCCTTCTCTGCAGTACTGCTGTGGTCTGACCACGTGTGTCCCTTGACCAAAGGCCACAGAGCCTATCAATGTGGCCCCCTCCACATGCCTTTCTTCCTTTGGGGCCAGTAGCCTCCCCTTCCCCTTATCCCTTCAGAAAAGGGAGCCACTCCATCTTTGAGGTCGCCCTATACCCCACCCACACCATTGTTTTATGTGTGTGTGTGTGTTAAAGATTTATTTATTTATTTTAGGGAATGGGGGCAGAGAGGAAGACAGAGGAGCAGAGGAAGAGAGAGAGACAGAATCCCAAGCAGACTCCCCACTGAGCGTGGAGCCTGACACGGGGCTCGAATCCACGACCCTGAGATCATGACCTGAGCCTAAATCAAAAGTCAGCAGCTCAACCGACTCAGCCACCCAGGCGCCCCTCCCCCACATGATCGTTAACAGTCCTATTATTGAGCTCCCTGCAAATAAGCCAACTTGAACATGTCATCCCTCTTCTGCCAGCACCCTAAGCTGACCCAGGGGACAGGAGCGGAAACGGACAATTACCACACACTGGGCTGCTGGGGTAGGACTGCCGAGAACCGCGCCTGGTCCTCAGGTCCTTCAGCTCTGGCATTAGCATCTAAAGCTGCCCTGTGGCACCCTCCTCACATCCAGCCTGGCCCTGCAGACCCGCCTGCCCGGGGAGGACCCCCGAGAGCCCAGAGCGCACCCCACTTACCCGGGAGATGCCCACGATCTGCTCGTCGGGCAGCAGGCTGACGCGCATAAAGCAGGACTCGAAGCCGGCTTCTTCCCGCTCCAGGAGGTCCTTGCCCTGCAGCACGGCCACGTGGAGGGTGTGCGAGGCCGCGTCGTAGTCCATCCTCACCTCCACCTGGCCCAGCGTGAAGTCCTGCCCGAAGGTGTTGCTCACGGAGGAGATGGAGTTCAGCGAGTCAGCCGACTGCGACTTGTGGAGGGTCCCATAGGGGGCCAGGTCCAGTTCCCGGCCCATCAGCTCCAGAGGTCCCAGCTCGCTGATGGTCTCAAAGGTGTCCTCAATGCTGAGGCTGCCTTTGCGGCTGGGTGGTCCCCGCATGCTGGCCCGTGGGGCATTCCACGCAGGCACTCTCTGAGGGTGAGAAAAAGGGACACGGGAGCCTCACGAATGCAAAGGCATGGTCTGTGAGCCTGGTCTATTCGAGGCACCTCTAGTTCCCCTTTTACAGGAACGATGCATGCCTTAGTCAGGTGTTTTTAAAGATTTACTTACTTCTTTGAGGGTGAAGAGAAAGAGAGAGAGAGAAGAGCACAAGCAGGGGGAGGAGCAGAGGGAGAGAACATCCACGCAGACCCCCACTGAACATGGGGCCTCGTGCGGGGCTCGATCTCACAACCCATGCGATCAGGACCTGGACCGAAACCAAGAGTCCGACACGCAACCAACGGAGCCCCCCAGGCTCCCCAGGAAGGTCCTCTCTTAATGCTCTTTTGTGTCACTCCGTTTTCTTTCCCTAACCACGAGGAAGAAAGCTTTTTCTCAAAATTTTTAGTGATGCAGACTGAGTTCTGTACATAAAGATGTTCACTGCAGTAATGTTTATGAAAAACAAAAGTAGTTCGCAATCTAAGTTTCCAGCGCAAGAGCAAGGGGTAAGAATACTAGAGCAGAGCCGTTCAACAGAAGATCGAGCAGCCTCAAAGGACGTTTACCAAAATGTCTACAAAAGGGGAAGTCTTCCAAGTTGGGTAACGTTCGCCCCAATATTCAAAATTTTCTCTAAACTGACCTTGGGATTTGAGAACACAAAAGCCTTTGTGCCATCAGCATCTCCCAAGCGGCTGCACAGTCTTCGTTACCATAATTTTTAAAGGGCCCCCAACCTGTCATTGAGTGGAGAGCTGTGATTTACTTTACTGTGGACATTTACATTGTTGCTTATTTTTCCCGAAGAGAGAGAATGCAGCATCAAACAGCTTTCTTAAAATCCTAGCTCAGAGGACACGGTCCTTTTGCAAGCGGTTGACCTATGTTGCCAAAATGCTTTTTGGAAAAGTTATGCCAAGGTACAGTCCCCCCAGCAGAATGGGAGATAGTCCCCTCACAACCCAAATGAATGAGTGTGTGGGGCCCCTACCCAGTAACAGATTCTGGCTGAGTTCACTGGAACTCGACATGATGTTAGAAAAATTCTCTGCCAAGTGTCTAATGATGAAACATTCAGCAATATACACTGAGAGCCCTAAAAAATGTTTGTGCTCCCTGACACAGGAATTCCACATCAGGGCATCCACTCAAAGTACATAATCCCAATGAAGACAAAGTTTTATATATAAAATATTCACTGCATTATTTATAATGGCACTTAGGAAATCATGGCACATACATAAAAAGGAACCTGAACCGGCCATTAAAATGATGTTTACGGGGCCTCTGGGTGGCTTAGTTGGTTAAGCGTCCGACTCTTGGTTTCGGCTCAGGTCATGATCTCAGGGTTGTGCGGAGTCTGCTTAAGACTCTCTCTCTCCATCTGCCCCTCCCCCCTGCTCTCTCTCTCTCTAAAATAAATTAATAAATCTTTTAAAAAAATGATGGTTTATGACGGGGGCTCAACAATATAGGAAAATGTTTTAGCTGTGAGATAAAAAGAGCAGGGTATAAAATTTTATGTAGAAATGACACCCATTGTATAAAATCTATGCATGAAAAAAAGACTACAGGGTATATTACAAGTACTGGAATGAGGGGCGCCTGGGTGGCTCAGTGGGTTAAAGCCTCTGCCTTTGGCTCAGATCATGATCTCAGGGTCCTGGGATTGAGCCCCACATCGGGCTCTCTGCTAAGCAGGGAGCCTACTTCCTCCCCTCTCTCTCTGCCTGCCTCTCTGTCTACTTGTGATTTCTGTCTGTCAAATAAATAAATAAAATCTTAAAAAAAAGTACTGGAATGAAGTAAAAATGTTAGTGGTTAAAATACAACTCATAGTTATTTGCCCCTGGATGGTGGCATGTGGGGAGAGGTTTTCTTATTTGTATTTTCCTGTAATTTTCACAGGATGGTTTTTATTTTATTTTATTATTTTATTTTTTAAAAAAGATTTATTTATTTATTCGACGGAGAGAGAGAGTACACAGCAGGGGGTCAGCAGGCAGAGAGAGAGGGAGAAGCAGGCTCCCCACTGCACAGGGAACCTGATATGGGGCTCGATCCAGAGATCATGACCTGAGCAGAATGCAGATGCCCAACCGACTGAGCCACCCAGGTGCCCCATACAGGATGGTTTTTTAAATTGAAAGCATTCATTCCCTCATTAAGTGTCCTCTGGTTTCGCACCACTGGGCTGTGGTGGAGACACGGAGTGGGACAAGGGTCCCTGGTCACCGGAGGAAGTTAGCCAGGAGAGAACAAGGGACTGGGTGGGGGGGGGGACGCCGTCTCGAGAGAGCGGAAACCTCACCTTCTGCTTGGCCTCCGCGTAGGTCTCCCCGTACTTCTGCTGAAGGTACCTGTAGTCGTAGTTTGGGAACGGGGAGGGGCTGGGGAAGCTCCCCGATGTCCAGAGCTTCCACAGGCTCACAGCTGCAATTCCCAGCAGTGCCAGGGCCCCAGCAGTGTAGACACCCACCTCCCAGCCAGGGGGGCTCTTGATGACTGCAAGACAAGGGCAGCCTCTCATTAGTAGGCTCTGGGGCTCCCCCGTGCTTACAGACTCCCACCCAAGGAGCAGGGGGTTCAGCACTGACCTCCTTATTCACTGCACAAATATTTACTGAGCCGCTACTACGCGCCAGGCTCCATGCAGGGTGCTAGGGGATCCAGGATTGAATAAGACATATGCACGCTAGGATTTCTACTTCCATCTCCTTTTCTACAAAAGCACCCATTTCTACTGGAACAGGATGGCGGTGGGGACTAGCTTGGCTAGATCAGATGAAGAGCTGTGAACGATGGTTAAACATTCCCTAGGCTTTGAACAAATAGGGTTATTCCCCCCCTTTTGAGTTCTCTGACCTTAGAGCCTTCAAAAGGCCTCTTGCTGCCAGGTAATCAAAGCCACCTTTTGAGGTCTGAGGGAAGAGGGAAAGGGTTCGGGGAAAAGAAGAAATGACCCCGTTTTTGCCTCACCGTCATGTAGAACAACCCAATGTCTATCAATTGATAGACGGATAAATCTCCATCCACACAACAGACTATAATGTGGCAACACAAAGGTCTTGGTTGCAACATACATCTTGCAACATACATGACCCATGAAAACATCATGCTAAGCGAAAGAAATCAGACACCAAAAAACATGTTGTAGGATTCTATTTACATGAAATGTCTAGAATAGGTAAATGCCTACAGACAGAAAGTTGGTTAGTGATTGTCTAGGGGGACAAGGGGGAAATGCAGAATACAGGGTTGCTTTGGAGAATGATAAGCAGATTCTCAAAGTTGAAAGTGTTGATGGGTATAAAATATGTTAAATCCACTGTATTGCACACCTTAAGCGGGTAAATTGTATTTGAATTTTATCTCAATAAAGCTGTTATTAAAAAAAAAAAAAGGCTCAGCCAGGAGTGAGATGTAGATTTCCGGCTGTGCAGGGCTCGGGGACAAATCCAGACGCTTAATGCTCTCTCTCCGCTGATAAGTAAAGAACTTTTCCTATCTGAGCCTCACTGGTCCCAGACATAGTAACAAACCGCCCCTCACCTGTGTTGGGTGAGCTCTCACCTATCAGAAGTGACCTTCTGCCAGCAAACATCATTCTCTGCACCATTGTCAGGGCTGCATCTGTGCTCAGTTCAAATGGGGAAACTGAGGTGCACAAAGGATAAAGAAATTGCCCAAGGTCACAGAGACAGGAGGGGGTGGTCCTGGGATTTCAACTCTGCCAGCCAGACTTGAGAGCAAGCAGGAGTCACCACTGCACCACCCAGCCTCCACCCAGTACAGCTCCGAAGCAGCAGGGCGGAAAGAGTTGGGGAGGGCATTTCACGGGTGGAGATTTATCACTACAACTTCTGTTGAGCACCTACTGTGTGCAAACACTCTGGAGGGAGTCAGCCCCAGGCTCAGTCCCTGTCCTTAGTAGCTCACAGTCTAGGGATGAGATAAGTAGGCAAATAAATAGACAAAAATGGAGTGATGAGCACAATCCAGGAGGGCTTCCTGGAGGAGAGACATCCAGGCTGAGATAAGAGGGAGGAGCAAGAAATGTGCCAACGCGCCAGGGACTGGGAGTTTAGGACGAGAAGAGGAGAGGGCGTCCAAAGCCCGGAGCGTTCAGAGTGCCCAGTGGGGGAGAGAGAGTGGGGCATTTGGGGCTGGGGATTTCCTTGCTACCTCTTCCCTGAAGCCAGGTTGTCCTGTGCTGCCACACGGCAGCAGCAGTCCCTCTGGCCGTGGGAGGCCTCAGCCTACCCCTGCTCTCCTGACACCCGCCAACTCTAGCCAGAAGCCATAACACCAACGCGCTCTGGAGAAGAGCAGGGCCGGCCTGTAGCCCCGGCATTTAACCAGCATGCACATCCTCTGAGCTCCAGACCTCCACCTGCTAGAGGAGGAGCGCCGAGGCTGGGAGAGGCTGAGAGCCTGCCCAGCCACCAGCCCAAGGCCCTGGGGTAGGAAACACAGAGCCTCACCAGAATGAGCTGGAGCCTTCCCACCCAGAGAATGGAGATGACCACCCCGCCGGCGCCCCTCCCCCCAAGCAGACAGACGGTCCCGCCCTGGGGAATTTATCTTGCGGAAAAAAAATCCCAGGAAGTTTTATATCTGGTGTGAATCATCGAGGCTGTATTTATAACCGCAGAAATCTGGAAACAGCCTGCCGGGGTCACTGGGGCCGGGTGGTGCTAACTAGGAAGGGAAATACCACTGGCCTTTGAGAATGGAAGTCATTAGGATGTCACTGTGGCAAAGCAGGAGGATGTGTCACGCATTGTCAGAAGAAAAAAAGATGAATTCATGACATGGTCCAGCCACACAGTTTTGACGTGAACATCACACAGCCTATGGACAAGGGCTGGGCGGGGCCAGGGCCAGAGGAGAGAGGCAGGAGGTCAGGACGGAGGAGCTGTGAGCAAACCCGGAGTTCTGACCTCTGTTGGCAGAATATCATTTGTGGGCTGACCAAAACCACAACAGAGATCTACAGAGGGCCCCAGGCGAGCCCTGCAGAGCCAGGAAAGTTCTGGGAGTCTGGTGAATAAGGGATGGCCTAGGAATGGGCCTGGTAAACTGGAGAGGGAGGGCCCACATAAGAAGCTCTGGCCCGGGATGCTCCAGGGAAGGCTCCCAGCAGGGTCAGTGGTCGTGGGGGCGGGCAAGCAGGTGGGCACTGAAGTCTGAGGTCCCCGTGGATGATGGGCAAGGCCACGTGGCACAGCAGAGCCAGGCTCCCCTGAGAGGGAGGATCCCAGGGGGCTGAGGGCCTGAAGCCAGAGCCCTGGTTGGCAGAAAAGGGGGGCAGGAGAGGAGAAGCCCCAGGACGGTGACGCAAAATGATGCCTATTAATGCAAATTTGTTTATTCATTTTATTGCCCGCCAGCCTCGGGGGCATGGGGGGAATGCCCGAGGGAAGCGAGCGCTCTGCTGGGACCGGAATCGAGGAGGAGGCAGCAGCAGCAGGAGTGGCAGGTAATAAAAGCTTCCTCGACTGTCGACTATTTGCCAGGCCCCTGTCCAGCACTTGTTTGTAGATTAGCCACTGAGACCCCAGGAGATGGGGGGCCGAGGAGGTGTTGGCGGCCTGCCAGTCTGGAGCTAGATCTGCCTCTGGGACATCCACACCAGTCTCGAGGGCTTAGCCAGGCGGAGGCAGGGAAGGACTCTGGGCAAAGGGAAGGGCACATGCAAAGGCCTGCGTTGGCACTAAGCTCGGTCACTGAATCTTCCCAGCGGTCCTTGAGGGAGGCCTCACTGCCCTCATTTTGCAGATGAGTAAGTAGAGGCCCAGAGAGGTTTTTGTCACTTGTCCAAGGCCATGCCAGGTCCTAGCCCAGTGTCCCCAAGGCTGTGTGACCTTGGGCAAGTCCCTCTCCTTACTGCTAAAATAGGGCCATTACTGGCATCCCGCTGACACCCCCACCCCGGGCCTTGTGGGAGGGCCCGGTGAGGTGACAGCTTCTGCTGGGACTCACCGCTCAGGTGGTATTCAGCCACGTCCATGGCCATGGTGATGCCTGCTGCAGCAGCCGGGCCTGCAAGGGGAAAGACAGTCAGCAGAGGGGACTTGGGAGGGCCACCAACCCCAACCCTATGCCTTGACCTCCCTGATGCCTGTGGGCCTCACATTCACCTATGAGGAGAGCTCAGCCAAAGGTAGGCTTTTAAATGGCATTTTCATTTTTTTTTTAACTTTAATTTTTAAAATTTTATTTTCAAAAAAGATGTTATTTAGGGGCCCCTGGGTGGCTCAGTGGGTTAAAGCCTCTGCCTTCAGCTCAGGTCATGATCCCAGGGTCCTGGGATTGAGCTCCATATCAGGCTCTCTGATCGGCGGGGAGCCTGCTTCTTCCTCTCTCTCTGCCTGCCTCTCTGCCTGCTTGCGATCTCTGTCAAATAAATAAGTAAAATCTTAAAAAAAAAAAAAAAGATGTTATTTATTTATTTTTGCAAGAGAGAGCATGCATGAGCTAGAGGTGGGGAGTGGGGAGAAGGGGCAGAGGGAGAAGCAAGCGCCCTGCTCAATGCCAGGAGCAGGGATAGAATGGCCTGGGAACGAGCCAAAGATAAACGCTTAATCCAATCACCTATTAAATGGCATTTTTTTTTTAAAGATTTTATTTATTTGACAGAGAGAAACCACAAGTAGACGGAGAGGCAGGCAGAGAGAGAGAGGGAAGCAGGCTCCCCACTGAGCAGAGAGCCCGACGCGGAACTCGATCCCAGCACCCCGAGATCATGACCCGAGCCGAAGGCAGCGGCTTAACCCACTGAGCCACCCAGGCGCCCCTTAAATGGCATTTTTTTTTTTTAAAAAATGGTGTTTAGGGTGCCTGGGTGGCTTAGTGGGTTAAAGCCTCTGCCTTCCGCTCAGGTCACAATCTCAGGGTTCTGAGATCAAGCCCCGCATTGGGCTCCCTGCTCAGCGGAGAGCCTGCTTCCCCCTCTCTCTCTGCCTGCCTCTCTGCCTACTTGTGACTTCTCCTTCTGTCAAATAAATAAACAAAATCTTTTTAAAAAAATGGCATTTAAAGCTCTTTCTAACCACTCTAAGACCACCTTAATTTCCGGATTGCAAGATAAAAATGCAAGATGCCCAGTGACATTTGAATTTGATTCATTTTTAGTATAAGTATGTACCAAATATTGTATGGGACATACTTATACTAAAAAAAAAAATTATTCATTGTTTATCTGAAACTCAGAATTTCCTGGGTATCCTGCATTTATATTCACTAAATCTGGCACCGCTACCTCATTTCCATCCTACCAACCCCATCCAACCAACATCCTACCCGCAACTGTTCTTTGATTCTTTGCTACTTATAGCGTGGGCTTTTAGGGTGTTTGCTAAGGCTTACTTCAAAAGCTTTTGTTTCCACTGGAAAGGCAAGGCTGCATTTCTGCAATATTCTATTATCAGTCCTTTCACTGCTCAGGATGGTTTTCTCCCCACCCCACCCTCCAATTCCAAGTTTTATGAATGCTGAAGGTCTGACTCAGTTGTTCTAGAAAGGTCTGGGAGTCATACAAGCCATTAACTGAACCCCAGTGACTGCTCATAATTTTATTACTGCGTTGCTGAGAAGTACTTTTGTCTCACAGACATGAGCTAAGGGAATGGACAAGGGAGGCTGGGATAACCCTATGGGCCTCAGCTCCAAGAGTCACGGGAAGACAGGACAGACCCGCCCCCGCAGAGGTGGGGGCAAACAGGTCAGGGTGTTGCTCGCCTCCCCCCCACCCCACCAAAGGCCACTGTTGTTTCTGTTCCCGCAGGAATGTCAACCTAGCTGCTGGATCTTCTGGCTTTTCATGACTTTATTTTATTTTATAAAATATTTTATTTTTAAGTAATCTCTATGCCCAATGTGGGGCTCAAACTTACAACCCTGAGATCTAGAGCTGTAGACTGTACTGGCTGAGACAGCCAGGGGCCCCAATCTCTGCACATTTTATTTTATTCTATCTATCTATTGATCTATCTATCTTCTGGCTTTTTCAAGAAAAGCCAGGTAGGGGCGCCTGGGTGGCTCAGTGGGTTAAGCCTCTGCCTTTGGCTCAGGTCAGGATCCCAGGATCCTGGGATCGAGCCCCACATCGAGCCCCACATCGGGCTCTCTGCTCAGCAGGGAGCCTGCTTTCCCCTCTCTCTGCCTGCCTCTCTGCCTACTTGTGATCTCTGTCTGTTAAATAACTAAATGAAACCTTAAAAAAAAAAAAAGAAGAAGAAAAGCCAAATACCTGGATTTTTTTAATGTGCAGTTTCTTGATTTTTTAAATGTTGTAACCAATTCACAAAAAAATGTGAACACTGTTCAGCCACAGGGTAAAAAGCTCCCAGACTGTGGCTTGGCTACCCTTTTTGCAACCCCTGGATAGATTCTGTGGGTTCCCTTGGGGATTGGAGTCCAATCAGAAGGTAAGCATTTTCTTGAATCCTGGGGTTCTCCCCAGTCTGTGGCTCTACAGCCCAGAAGTCTGGTTCGGAAGGGGTTATCCAGCACAGGGGGGAGTGCCAGAAGCCCCAGGGCCTGGAGAAACAGGGCAGGACAGAGCCCTGGGGCAAAGCTCTGTCAAGTGCGGGACAGCTCCTTGCTCCCAGCTCTGCTGATGGTGATCCAGTGAGATGTGGGTCTTTCACGGTGGTAGAAGGGAGGCTTCTCCGGGAAGGCTTCACCTATGCTGACCCGAAAAGGGAGCTCACTCCTGGGACCCTGGGCTGTAGACCTGATGACAGTTAGCCTCGCTGAGCACTCCGTAGGCGCGAGAGCATGATTCTAAGCATTTTACTTATACATGACCTCATTTAATCCTCTAACCACCCCAGGAGGTAGATACTATTATCATCTCCAGTTTGCTGAGGAAGAGTCCTGAGGCCCAAGGGGAAAATCATTTGCCCCAGACCACACGGCTAAGAAACCGGTCCACCCAGGCCCTCTGGCTCCATACGCCTAACCTCCGTG
Organism: Mustela erminea; assembly: GCF_009829155.1. Classification (NCBI taxonomy): domain Eukaryota; kingdom Metazoa; phylum Chordata; class Mammalia; order Carnivora; family Mustelidae; genus Mustela; species Mustela erminea. The sequence continues at coordinate 108,719,852 of NC_045622.1, read as the reverse complement.
CCTTACTGCAGACGGGCACATGGTTTCAAAACTTTCCTGAGAACGTGCAGGCCAAACCGGTCCCTGTGGACAAGTCCAAGGTGGCCCTAGTTCCTGGCAGAATGGGGTCTGGACACACCAACACACATATGTTAAGGGGTACACACCTGTCCCAGCCTTGCTGGGAATCCAATAATGCCATCAGCTTTCTTTCCTGCTTACTTGGCACAAGTTGACTTCCAGAGTGAGGTTTCACGGGGATAGCCAGTGCTAGCAGCAGGCTAGCGAGGACAGGGTACACTCCCGTGGCAAGTACCACCTGGTATGGGACAGAACCCCGTATCTGCTGTGCCAGACTTAGAGCTGTGGAGGGGCCGCCAGCCCTCTGAGGCTGGTCCAGCTCCAAACCCCGACTATCACACAGCCCACTCTTCCCACACCCCTTGCCCGGGAGGTGTAGTTTCCGTGAACATGTGGATGATTCGAGGCACACCCAAGCGCCAAGTTTCTGCAGTGGGCCCCAGAGAGGTGGCAGAAGTCTGACCGAATCTGCCTAGACAGAGGGAGGGAAGGAGGAGAAACCTGGGCTGGCGGAGGAGGAGGGCAGCCTGAGCACAGCTCTGAATCTCAGCTCTGCCCCCTGACTAGCTCTGAGCCTCAGTCGTCCCATCTGTAAAATGGGGCTCATGACTGCCTTATCGGGGTGCTAGGAGGGCAGACTAAGAAGTGTAGTCTGGCTTGGTAAACATTAGCTGCTGTGGTTACCAGCCTGACAATCGTCCCAAAGGCTCCCTAACTAAGCCCTCGTTTGAGCAATAGAATCGTGTGGGCAGTAAGCTCAATTTACAGCTTCCCTTAAAAAATGAGGATATCTGGGGGCCGGTGGCCCGGTCTCCCCTGAGCCCTGCAAAAATGCCAAAGCTGGAATAGAGTAGGCTCTGCCCCTTGGGACGGGGCGTTTGTTCTTCAAGCCCAGCCCCTCCCACCCCTCCATTCAGTTCCAGAACCTGCTGGCCCCTGGAGCGCATTCTTGGGCCTGGGAAGCAGGCTCTTGGATGAACGGTGTGAGGGTTATAAAGGTTCAGGGATTTGCCCAAAGCCACACAACACAGCCAGCAGTGGGAGAGCTGGTCCTGGGCAGCCACGCCTGCTGCCCCATCCGGTGCCTCTTCCACTAGCAGCCACAGCCCCCAAGGATTTCACAGGTGTCTTCCCCAGCACCTCCCACAAGACCCCTATGGGATATCCTACCACAGAGGACGAAGAAGAGGCTCAGAGAAGGGCAGTAAATTTGTCCAAAGTCACCCAACCAGGACGCAGGGAGCAGAGACTGAGCTAACGGTGCAGTGAGTGTCCTTCTGCATGGCTTTCCTCCCTAGTGCTGGCCCCTCGCCCCCTCATCTCACCGACTACAGCCTCTGGCAAGCAGGCTCCCACCGCCGCCTGTCTGGAGGTCCTCTGGGCAGAGGGGCTGCGGCTTCGGCCGTCTGCTGACAAGGCATGTCAGGAAGCCAGGGCAGCCTATGATAGAACTCCCCCGAGCTTCTGATACAGAGGAAATGAGCACACCAGGGATGAGCCAGAGCTGCCCCAGACTCACACCCGACCTCCTCAGATCCACGTCCCCTTCCTGGCACCCTTTCCCATCCATCCATTCTACTCATTCTGGTCCCAACCCTCCCCCGCCCCCGGCCGAATCCAAAACTGCATGGGGCTTGCTCACTGGAAACAGCTCTAGGTTCAAATCCAGACTTAATCAGACCTACACGGCAGTGGTTCCCGACTGCTGCAAGCATTGGACTTCATACCTGCGAAATGCTCAGCATAGAGCCTGGCCTGGCCGAGGCTCGCGATACAGCCATGATGCTTGGCTGGATGAACGGGTCCCTGTTTTAAAGATGAGGAAGAGGGGGCCCCAGGTCACTCAGCATTTGAGTAGCAACACTGGGACCGGCGCCAAGGTGTGATGGATCCCGGCCTGGGCTCTTGGCCGTGATGCCACCTCCTGACCAGGCCTTTCTGGGGGTGGAGGTGGGTGGGAAGAACTGTCACTGGCCTTTCTGGAATCTGACCACAGTTGAGGCCCCCTCCTGGGCTTGTCGGAGGAATGGCTTTCCAGGAATTTTGTGCCTCTCCAGGGGAAAGGAGCCCCGTGTCTCTGCTCCCCCCCACCCCATTTCCTTGCTCACTGTGTCCCCACATCACATTTGTGGCTCACAAGATGTTGCCTGCCAGCCTCCCCCACCACCCCTGCGGTTATCAGATATTAGGAAGGATTCTGATGTGGGCACAGGGCAGTCCTCGCCTCCCAAGCTGTAAACCTCTTTAGGATCTTTAGGTTTGAAATCTTTTTCAAGTGCTTCCCTCCCCCCGCCCCCGAAATAACCACATCCTGCTACCATCCCCCTAAAGCCTACAGAAACCGTAGGGCAGACTGGCTAGGGTAGCGGCTGCTGGCATCTACTGGATACCTACTATGTGCTGGGCACCATACCAAGCACTCGCTGTGTTTTATTTCAGCAAGTCCCTCCCCGCTGCCCTCTGAGGGGGTGCTATTCTGCCCATTGTACTGGTAAGAAAACTGACCCGCCAGAAATGACTTGCCCAGCGTCACCATAGCTGACAAGACACAGAATCCAAGCTTGAACCCTAGACTGGGAACCTGCTCTCTCCCAAGCTAGAGGAAGACTCTGGATTTCAGAGTGGGAATACAGAGGGCTTAGGTACTTGTCTTGACCCTTCTCCAGACTGGCTGGGTTAACTTGGCTGGAACTCCTGTCTGTTTTGAGCCTCAGTTTCCCCATTTCTAGTAAGAAGCACAACAGAAGCTGCCCTCCAAACCTGCCCCCTCTCCTTAGCTTGGAGAAGGAGCTGACATTCCTGGGTGAAGATTTCCCAGTCGTTCTGGGGTGGCCCCACTGACGGGGGAGGGGGGCACGCTGTCCTGCAGCCCTGGAAGAGGAATCACCAGGAGGGCTGGCTCAGGGCTCCTCCACCCACAGGCCTGGCTCCAGGTCCCCTTGCTGGGCCCCACTCCCACCCCTCAGCAGCCAATTCTACAGTCCGAGGCCCTGAGACGCGGCAAGCTTCCTCTTGCAGAGAGCAGCGGTACCAGAGGTTCCCAAGAGCCCCCGGAAAGCCCCAGACCCAGGCCCTTGACACGGGGATCCTTTCCCGAGCTCCCCGGGCCTCCCGGCGACGCGGTGCGACCTGCCTCTTCGGATCGGAGCATTTCCTGAAGACCCAGCACCCCTGCCGCGGGAACCCCCCAAGGGTATATGGGGGACCCCCTCGAGAGCCGGGGACTGAGCCGGAAGAGTCGGGAGAGGGTGTGAGGTGGGGCAGGGGGCAGTGGGGCCAGTCAGGACGCTGAGTGTGAAAGTGAGGGGCGCTCGCGCAGCGCGGGCGCCGGGGAGGCGTGTAAATGCCCGGGTGAGTCGCGTGTGTGCACACGCGGGACGGGCGTGCGGGCGCGATGTGATGCGCAGTGCGCGGAGTGGCCGGGCCGGGGAAGGGCGCCCGGCGCGCGTGTGCAAGCGCGGCGCGGCGCGGGTGTGCAGAGTGCGCGGAGGCCGGGGTCCGCGGCGCTGGCAGGGGGCGCCGCGTGCGTCCCCGCGCGGGACCGGATCCCGGTGGTGCGCGGGGGCGGCCGGGTGCTACTCACCCCGGCTCCGCGGAGGGGCCGCCTCTCGGCTCCCGCTCGGGCTCCTGGCTCCCGGCTCCCGACTCCCAGCTCCCGGCTCCCGGCCGGCCTCCTGCAGCGCGCACGCACCGGCTCCAGGCCCGGCCGTCGCCCGCAACGCCACCCCTGCAGTGTCGCCCGGCGGCCCCTTCGGAGGAGCGCGGCGCGGGCCGGGGGCTCAGCCCGGCCGGGGCGGCGGACGGGAGCTGCGCCGCAGTCCGGGCACGCTCCCAGGAGCCCGCCGCGCGCTCCCTCGCGCTCGCCCGCCCCCCTCCCGCTCCCTCTTTAATTTAAAGTGACAACCCCGAGCGCTCTCCGCGCTCCCGGGAGCCACGCGCCGCTTCCGGGGTCTGAGCCCAAGATCCCCAAGCGCACCCGGCAGTCCCGGGAGGTTGCCCGAGGCCGAGCGCAGCCCCTCACTTCCCAGGTCGGGGGACGAGGGTCGGGTGGGGGATGTGCTCTCCAGTGGTTTTGAGAGGCAGGCGGAGTACTGGACGCAGAGTGGGCAGGCCCGGGTTCCAGCCCCAGCCTGCGGCGCCCCAGGTTATCCTAGTCCCTTTCTGGGCCTCAGTTTCTTTTCCCCTAAAACCGGCCTGATACCGCGTGCCTCCTAGACACCGGTGAGAAAACAGGTGGAACAGCCGGAGGTTTCCCAAGGCGCTGAATGGATAATCACCCCTCCCAAGGTAACTGGGCTTTTGGGCAGGCCAACATCATCTCCATGCTCACAATGACCTAATGGGGTCGTGGTCCCACCATTTTTTAGATGAGCCGATAAGCTTCAAAGAGGTGCAATGATCTTCCCAAGGTCACAGAGCCAAAGGTCAGAGCCAAGACTTGAACTTAACATCTGTGTGACTTCAAAGCCCATGATCTTAACCTCTTAGAGGTCGTGCTTTCCTCCCAAAGGGATGAATGAATCATTCAGGAGCTATTTATGACGCCCCCGCTGGACTCTAGGCAGAGTGCCAGGTGTGGGCGATCTTCCTTGTTCCCAGAACAGGGGGACAGGTCCCCACCCTACCCTCTCAGTCTGGCAGGGAGGCGCGCACGCATCAGGAGGGGCCTGGGTGTGTGTGGGAAGATGCCACCTGCCATGGGCACAGTGATCAAGAGAGCAGGCCTGGTGGGCACCTGGGAAATCCTGCAGGAGACCCAGAGGACCTGGTATGAGGTGAAGAAGGGGAGAGCATCTCAGTGGGGGAATACGTGTGTAAAGGCAGCAGTGGTTCCCAGATCATCTCTCCTCTGGGCCTTTGGGGCTGAGAGTAACCTGTGGGCACTGACCTCTCAGTAGAAGGCAGGTCTGTGCTAGGGTCCTGGGGTGGCTCAGTGGGTTAAGCCTCTGCCTTCAGCTCAGGTCGTGATCTTGGGTCCTGGGATCAATTCTGGCATCAGGCTTTCTGCTCAACCAGTTGCCTGCTTCCCGGCCCTGCCTGCCTCTCTGCCTACTTGTGATCTCTCTCTGTCAAATAAATAAATAAAGCTTAAAAAAAAAAAGAAGAAGAAGAAGCTGGGTCTGTGCTGGCTTTGTGGGGAGGGGACTTAGCCTAGAAAGCAGGACCCTGGGGAATGAGGGATGCAGCTTCACCGGTACCCACAGGGGGCGCCCTTGTTTTCCGCTCGCTTTCTGGGTAGCACCTGGGGCCCGGACTGTGGGCTTTCACTGCTGTTTCTCATTTAACTGACTCTTCACAGCCACCTGCAGCTTTAGAATGATTGAACCCATTTTCCATGGAACATCATCAGCCTAAGAATAGTATCTTCTTAAGACATCAAAGCCTAAGGGAATGACAGAGTTCCTGGTTTGGGAGGGAGTGATGAGTTAGACACGCCATCAGCGCATAAAAGGGCAACGGGGATGTGGGCTTCTATGAGAGAAGCAAAAAGCAGAAATTGAGGCTCATCGGGCTCTGAGGGCTGATGCAGGAACTCGAGTGAGCTTGGAAGGAGCTCTTGTAGATGTCATGCGGAAAACCCCTCCCTGAACAGAAGCGCGGGAGCACTCACTGTGCACCGATGTCAGGGGCTGCGAGTGCCCGTCAACAGCCAGGTGTGTAAATGCCCCGGGGGCATAGTCACGTGGCAGGTGCACAGCAAAGGGAAAGGAAAACTTTGGCCCCCTGCAACAAGGTGGGTGAATTTCACCGGCAGGTGATGCCGAATGGTGCTTATAATGTTGAGCGAAAGAAACCAGACACAGAAAACAGAGCTGAATGATTCCATTTATAGAAAGTAAAACAACAAAAACAACAAACCAGGCAAAACTACTCTGTTGTGAGCAATCAGGATGACGGTTACCACAGGGGTCGTCGCTGGAAGAGACCCGGGGGGTGTCTGGGGTGCCGCTCCTGTCCTGGCTTTGAGCTCAGGGTTGGCTCCTGGGTGTGTTCACTTTCTGTAACTTCCCAGCATTGGCCGCTTAGATTGTGTGATTTCTGCACACACCATCCGCTTCTGCACACAGAAACGAAGTACCTCGTTTGACTGTCCACCATTCTGGAAAAAAAAGCCAAACTTCTTTCTGTGGTCCATACGGCCTTGCTGGCCTCTCGGACCTGTCGTGCTGGCCTCCTCCACACCCACTGATCTCCCACCTCTCAGGCCTTCTGGTGTTCCTGACACCTGCCAAGCCATTTTCCACTTCAGGGAGTCTCGCTTGCTGGTCCCTCTGCCTGGAAAGCACTTTTCCTGCTCTTGCCAAGGCTGCTTCCTCTATCCCCTAAACATTGCCCTAAACCAGTCACGGAGAGTCCCTCCTGACTACCCCACAGGGAGTTCTCCACCCCACAGCATGTCCTTTATTTCCCTGAAAACACCAGCCATAATCCGCAATTATTTTATTTATGTGTTTACAGTTAATTTTCGGCATCCACCACTAGACTAATAATCGCAAACACACGGCACACTATTTGCCAAGTGCTCTTCTAACATTATATTAAGGCACTGAGTCCTCATCCCAACCCCGTGGGGAGATACAATTCTTAGGCCAATTTTACAATTGAGGCAGCTGGAGCTCAGAGGGCTTATGTAACTTGCTCATGGTCACACAGCTGGAAGGCAGCAAAGCTGGGGTTTGAACCCAGGCAGCCTGGCTCCAGAGTCTCAATTCCCCACTCTTCAGACTCCTTCCCACCCCAGGAGAACCTTCCAGTTCTATCTGAGAGTTCTGGAAAGTGCTCTGGGCTCGGTCTCAGTTATCCCACTCCCTTCCATAAACTGGGATCATTTGCCCCAATATCACCAACTGTTGGGAGGATTTCATGGTGTAACAGCCAAGAAAACACCTTGCACAATGTCAAGTAGCATATAAATTCCAGTTCTGTGTAATTATTTCAAAGAAAATGCAGGGGCAGGTGGCGGCAGCTGCTCCCGTTTGCAAAGGCTTGCTGTATGTTGTGCACACGCTCCTTTAATGCCCCTCCAGCCTTGTGAGGTTCGTCCCCAATTTATAGATGAAGACACTGAGCTTGGAGAAGGAAAGCTGCTCACCCATGATGGGAGTTTAGGTTCACATCTACCTATCCTCAGAGCTCATGCCCAGGGGCATTGGGCCCTCGGAGGTAACAGGTCTCAAACGAAGGGCACAGATCAGCCAGCCAGGGCTTGGGAGAGAGGTGCTGGGTTCCCTGCCAGAGCCCCCAAACTGATTGGGCGGATTCATGCCTCCTATTTTCTTATTCACTCTGTCATGCCCCAAGGCAGATGGGGAAACAGCCTCAGAAAGCAGGAGAGGAGTCGGGCTGTGAGTGAACAGCAGGTGGGGTATGTGGCACCCTCTGTCCCCACCCCACCTTGCAAAGTTCAGGCCCTATAGGGTGCCTGGCATGCCTTATACCGTTTCCCAGGCTACCTACCCCTGGTTCCCTCTTGGCCACACTCTCTTCCTTCTCTGGCCTCTTCAATCTCAACCTCACCTTTGCTGTGACCAACTACGGGGCTGGTCTAAGGGAAGAGGGAACCTGGGAGACCAGCAGGGACCCCAAGCCCCCAGAGCTGGGTAAGGTGTGGGGGGACCCGGTCAGCACTGTGTTTGGACTGGGACCCCTTGACCCCTCAGCGCCAGCAGCCCCTGGGTCTGGGGGCGGGTGCCAACACAGACAGTGGCCAGGATGTTGGGGGATGGGAGGTGTGCAGACTAAGCAACTGAGGAGGGGGCAGAGCTGGTGGAGGGGAGGGGTGCTGAACAGCAGGAGGAGGCCGGGTCCCTGAAGTGGGAGGGTTAGTCCTAAGGCTCTCACAGCCATTCTGGTGATTTGCAAACTTTATGCCCCAAATACTGTCTGTCTTTACTCTATGAAACAAATCAATGGGATCCGTTCCCCTTGAAGCCAGAGCTTCCCCCCAGCCCTGGGGCTCTGGGAAACAGAGTTTGAGGTTCCACCCATTGAGGTCCGTGTTTTGGGGTACCCAGGTCGCAGCTGAATAATGACCCTCCAAACATGTCCACAGCCTCAACCCCAGGCCATGAGTGGTTCCTCACACCGTAAAAGGGAAGCGCATGTTGCTTGTGTTGATTAAGTCAAGGAGCTTGTGATGACAGCGTCCATGATTATCACCATGAGCCCAGGGTAATCACAAGGGTCTTCACGGGGGAGGCGGGAGGGCCAAAGCTGGAGACTAGTGGAGTGACAAAAGACCATGGTATGCGGGGCCATGAGCCAAGGAATGAGGACAGTCTCTAGCAACAGGAGAAAAGCAAGGAAATGGATTCTCCCCTCAAGCTTCCAGAAGGAACTGACCCTGCTGAGGTCTTGATTCTTGCCCTGTAAGACCCATTTCAGATTCCTGACCTCGAGAACCGGAAGAGAATAAATTTTCTGTGGTAATTTGTCATAGCAGCATTAGGAAACTAAAGCACTCAGGTGGGTCTTGAGTAAGCAGCTTCGGGAAGGCCAGAAACAGGGTGGGGGATGGGGGCCCAATGCCCTCTGGGGAGGAGTCTGGGAGGAGGGCTGGCTCGGGTGTGAATCAGTCCCCAAGATGCTGTGGGCCTCTCCCTGCAACACATACTTTTCTAGGGCGGCTGGGAGCCCAGTCCTGGCCTCTTTCTTGTCTATCTCCTTCCTCATCAGCTTGTAGCTGGAGATCTTGTAGCAGGAAGACGGAAACCTCATTTCTTTCTTTCTTTCTTTTTTTTTTTTTAAGATTTTATTTATGTATTTGACAGAGGGAGCTCACGAGTGGACAGAGAGGCAGGCAGAGAGAGAGGAGGGAAGCAGGCTCCCCGCTGAGCAGAGAGCCCGACTCGGGGTTCGATCCCAGGACCCTGGGATCATGACCCAAGCCGAAAGCAGAGGCTTTAACCCACTGAGCCACCCAGGCGCCCCGGAAACCTCATTTCTAATGGCTCCCATACCTGGCCACCTTGGGATCATGTTGTCACTCATATATGTCATAATATGATATGTCATATTATGATATGATATGATGATATGATCATGACATATGACATCATCATATGATGATATGATATGATATGATAATATGATATGACATATGACTGATATGTCATAATATGTCATAATCATATATCACTCAGCATAGTGACAGATGAGTATGGCCTGTGCCCTGGCTGGGGGCTCTACTTGCCGCCTTCGTGGACCAAGGAAGGACAGAGCCAGCCAAGGGTCTTCTTGTCCCGCAAGGCAGACATAACCATGAAAGAGGCAGATGGGGCCCTGGGCTTATGCTCTAGTGATGAAGACAGGAGATAAATGGGTAAACCAATAAGGAAATGAGATGCTTACAAACTTTGGTAACTCTAATGAAGACAATAAAGCAGGGTGACATGACAGAGGGAGACTAGGTGGGCAAGGAAGGCTTCTGAAGAGGTGACATTTGAGCTACACCCCCCGTGCTAGGACTCAGGGGCAGTCCGAGCAGAGGGAAGAGCCGGTGTCAAGGCCCTGAGGCAGCAGGGAGCTTGGTGAGCTGTGCAGGCGAGGACCCCGTAGCTTTAGACGGTGGTAAGGAGAGACGGATCAGCAAGATGCGCCGTGGCAGATCTGGGGTGACAGGAGCAGGGACCACCACTGAGGTCAATTTTCATGACTTCTTTTCTGGCCACTCTGTGGAAGAGGGATGGGAGAGAGTTTGAAAGCTCTCGCGGGATTCAGGTAGAGCAGGTGAGAGCTTGGAACAGAGTTTTACCAGGAAGAGGAATAGACAGATTTAGGGTCTCTCTTGGGGGCACAACAACCAGTTAGGAAGAGGAGACGCTATCGTTCCTGCGATGCCATCCACGAGGCTCATAAACTAGAGCGTAGTTCCAGAACAAGCTTGCCTTGGGGAGGTTTCGTGATGCTCTTTTTTGATAATATATGCTACTTGGAGACGCTGTCTTACACATTTAAAGAAACACTAGTCTGGCATCTGAAATGGCTGAAAAGTTATTTACATTTTTCCAGAAGCCTCTCCAGAAAATGCCAAAGCAGCGCATTCATAAATGCTCAGCAAAATCCCTTTCCTCCTGTCTCCTACCCTTGCCTGCTGCTTCCCAGATTTCTCTACCTGGCTCCAGCTGCCTGAACATTCTGTTGGGGCTCCCCCACAGCCCGTCCTCATGCCTCCTTTCTGTGATGGAGAGAGATAGCATCTCTCTCTAGCCGTGAGCTCCCCAGCTTCCCAGTGAAATCCAGCCCCCCCTCCCCACCCCCCCACTGGCTTCTCCAGCCCCCCTCCTCCTGTCCCCACCCGCTTGAGATCCAGAGCCAGGAAGGAAGGAAGGAGCGACTGGACCCTCCTGTGTTCATAGTTTTTTCTGGTCACATACAGGGAGGAATTTTCTAAAGCTCCAAACACGCAGGGATTCCAGTGGTGACGGCCACAACAGCTGGGATCCTTCAGACATGTTTCAAACCCTCTTTATATTCATTATCTCGTTAATCCCAGCAGGTTGATGCTGTAATTAACTCTTGTTGCTGACAGAGAACCCAAGTCCAGTGAAGCTGAAATCACATCCACATAGAGCCCCTGAGCCTAGCCCCCAGTCCTGAACGCCCGCTCTCCAAGGAGCCGCTTAACTTCCCTTTGCTCCCAGTTGGGGATCTCGTTGTACCATAGCCCAAGGGCACCCACCATGCCTGGCCCTGTGTGCCTCCCTCCCCCACACCCCAGTGGGAAGTGGCTCCTCCAGCATGAGGGGCTGGGATTCAGCCTGGAGAGGGCCTGGGGATGAAGTGCCTTTTGTTGGGGCAGGACTCATTCTCCCAGCTCCCCTGTTGTAACCCTCCAAACAGGCACCCACAAGACACCCGGTGTGCCCCATTCATGGGTAGCTCAGAGCCCTTGGCTGGGGGCGGGGGCTGCCACTGGCATTAGGGCAGAGGAAATTCAAGTGGAGGCTGCAGCTCTGGATGGAAGGCCAGGTTGCGGGGGGAGGGGGGGTGCTTTCCAGCCGCCCAGGATGTGCCCAGGGAGACCTATCTGCCAGCCGCTTCCCTCCTGATGGGTGTCTGTCCATCTGCCTCTGTGGCCCAGAGGCCCAGGTTGGCTGGGACCCTCCTCCCCACGTCCCACCCCCTTCAGCTCCCAGGGCCCATGTTCACGGGCTGGGAATGTCCTTGTATTACCCCCGCCCCTGTCTCTGGCATTCCCAGCTGCCAGAAAACACCTGTGTAGGAAGAGGGAGACCACACAGGGCTCAGGTGCCTGCGGAGGGCAGGATGGACACTTAGGCCCATCTGTGTCCCCAGACCCTCAAGCCAAACCATGTCACTGCCTCCATTCAAGTGAAAACAGGTGTTCGATCACCCCAGCACCCACCCCTCCCCTCCCCCTGTGGCAACCCCTCAGCCTTTATTCTCCAGCCTGGGTTCTACCCACAAGGCCCCTGGGGACATGCCTTCCTCATGGTCCAGCCTCAGTGTCCAGGCAGAGGGCAGGCCGGCAGGGACCCCTTCTCTAGCCCTCTCCAGAGAAGCTGGTGCTGGGGAGGCAGGGAGGCGAGCCTATGGTGTCTGTGGCCCCCCCGTTCCATCTGCTCACCCCCTAGCCTCCCCCTCACACCTCCCCAGGCATCTGCCCTGGGCACACTGTTTGGATTCTCGGTCACTGCGTCAGCCAATAGTCTTCTCCCAACAAGCATCTTCTGTGGCGATGGAGAGGCAGAAGAGATGCTGTTCCTGACCCCTGACGGCGATTGTAGGGGGTGCCTCTGCCTTCGGCTCAGGTCATGATCCCAGGGTCCTGGGATCCAGCCTCGCATCAGGCTCTCTGCTCAGCGGGGAGCCTGCTTCCTCCTCTCTCTCTCTCTCTCTCTCTCTCTGCCTGCCTCTCTGCCTACTTGTGATCTCTGCCTGTCAAATAAATAAATAAATAAATCTTAAAAAAAAAAAAAAAGAAATCAGGTCTTGGCTGAGATAATTAAGGATCTCAAGATGAGATCACCTTGGATATAGACGGAGCCCTAAATCCAGTGGCTGGGGCCCTTCCAAGAGAAGAGAGAGGAAGATCACAGACACAGAGACACAGAGAGAAGACGGCCCTGGGAAGACGACACGGGAGCCCAAGCCAAGGCATGCCAAGGGTAGTTGGTCGCCACAGGAAGCTGGGAGAGAGGCCTGGAAGAGATGCTCCCTCAAGCCTCCAGAGGGAACCAGCCCTGCCAGCACCTTGATTTCAGACTTCTGGCCTCCAGAACTGTGAAAAAATAAACTTCTGTTTATTTTAAGCTGCCGTGCTTGTGGTCATTTGTCACAGCGGCCCCAGGAACCTCATACAGATGGCATGAACCCCGACGGGCCAGAGCATGGAGCAGAGCGCCCCGGGAGTCTGCAGGCAGAGAGGCCCTGACCTGGAGGTCAGAGGACGCTTCTCAGCCAAGACCACACTTGGCAGGAGCCTGGAACCTCGCAGGGAAGAGAAGGGAGGACCTCACAGGGGAGGGTCCAAAGCAGGAGCATCTGGTGCGCTCAGCGCCCTGCTAACTGGCCGGTGGGGCCTTGGCCCAGGGAGGGAAGCTGTGGGCCAGGAGCTGGCAGGGGGCGGGGTGTGAAGGGGATGGACGCAGGGCCTGGAGGCCTTGAATGTTAGGGTTGGGGCAAAGAGGAGAGAGGCAGGAGTCTTGGCTGAAAACCAGAAAGGTCTGGATGGCTTGCTCGGCTCCCGGAAGCACGGTAGGGAGAAAAGGGAGGTGAGATCCAAGTGGGCCTTGAGCACCACCTGTCAGAAGAACGCTGGGAAGCAGAGGTCGGCTCAGCATAAACAAGAACTTTCTCATGGTCAGAGTCCCCCAAGTCGGAAGCATCCCAGAGAGGGACCGAGCTCCTTGGAGAACAGAAACATGAGTGCCGGGCACAGAGCTCAGCACTGGGTATGGCTGGTTCCAGCTGGTCCCTAAGGGTGTCTTTCCACCGGGACACCCCACACATTGCCTGGCTGGGCCCTTCTCCCATCCCCACTCAGTGACTCGATTACCTTGAATTACTCTGCCTCAAGCCACCCACACCCACTTTCCGGCCAGACTCTATAGCCCATCACCTGTGAAGACATGGGTGTGATCCCTCGAGGCTCAGAACTCAGGAACAAGTAAGATTCTTGCTTCTACCTCCCGAAGGAGAGACTGACTCTCCTGGACCTCAGAGCCCCAACTCCTGCCCCAAGAGTCCCCTCTCCTCGGGGAAAACCCCTCAGGCCCTTTCTAGCACTGCCTACTTTGCACTAAGTATCTGACATCCGAGAACCTTCTCCACAACCCTCAGAGGCAGCACACGTGGTTAAGGACGCCAGAGTCACTTTGTGAGCTTGGGTAAGTTCCCTACCTTCTCGATGCCTCAGTTTGCCCAAACTGCAAAGCAACCAGAACTGCCTCCTTAGATGGGGGAGAACCTGGAACATGGCTCTGTGAGCGATGGCTCTTATTACCACTTTGCAGCCAATGGGGAAACCTGATCTGGGGCTGACTTCAAGGCTCCTTTGCGCCCTTCACCTGCGGGCATTTTAGGTGCATTTTCAGATGAAGGTGGGTCTTAGGGCCCATGAATGAGATAGGCCCTACCCTCTCGAAGCTCACAGCCTGACGGAGGAGGCTAACTAGTAACCAAGCGATGTGATGAGGGAGTTTAAGGCATGCAGGGAGCACAAAGGAGTATGACTAGCCCAATCTGAGCAGGAAGGGTTTCCCAGAAGGCTTCCTGGAAAGGGTGACCTTTAAGCTTAGACCTGAAAGATGACCAGGCATTGGGCTAGACAAAAGTGGTGGGAGAAGGCATTCCAAGCAGAGGAAACTGGCCATAAGCTCCATGAAAGCAGGGAGGCAGGCTGACCTGATCAACCCTGCATGTCCAGTACCATATTTACTAGGAGGTGCCCAGTAAGTATTTGCCGAGGGAACGAAATTTACTTGCAGAGGGGAATGGAGCAAGACGGGGCTGTGCAGGTGGAGAGGGACCATGCAGGGCCTTGTGGGTCCCGGTGATCTGGGCTTTACCTCCAGGCCTTAAATGCACATCCAGAGCAGTATTTTCTGCTGGGATGAGAGGGGTATATGGGGGAGGGGCAGATCTGGAGTTTCTGCCACCCAGCACCCTTACCTGGGCTTTAGTTCCAAAGCTCCAGCCTCCTGACCCACCCAGCCCTGGGGCCTCCTTCCCTGGGCCTGGGCCTTCCCCTGACTTCTCCCGCCCTTGACCCCCGGCCTATCTCTCCCAGGCACCCCACCCTTGTCCTGACCACAGCCCGACACTGAGTCTTAGTGTCTGAGTCTTAGTCTGGCTGCCAACGCAACCAGCCACTGGGGCTCCCTCTGCCTTTTGCAGCTGGTTTTTTACCACTACGGACCCCATCTAAGCAGCTCAGTTTTCCCATCTGTACAGTGGGCACTCTTCATCCTTTCTATCTCACAGTCTTGCTGTGAAGAGCAGTGAGATGGGGGTTAGCCACTGGGAAAGATGGGACATGAGGTCAGGTCTGTCCTGCAGGCGCAGGCTCTCTCCATCTCCAGGCCCTGGGAAGAGAGTCAAGGCCCATTTATTAAGCACCCGCTGTGTGCCTGGGCTGGACTGGGAGACAAGTCCCGCATACCCAACGAGAATGTTGATTGTGTGGGAGGTTCGTCACAAAGGGTGGAATTGTGATAGGGGACACTGTGGGGTTTAGAGCGGGAGGCCATCAGAGGGCCAAGGGGTTGGGGGACTTCTGTGGGAGGCTCTTCAAAGACAGCCCAGTGCTTCCAACCCAGTTTGCAAGGGCCTACAACATGAAAAACTGGGGAAATTATTGCCTTCAAACTAAGATAAGAAAATCAAAGTTAATATTTGATCATGCCGGAATATTCTGCCAACTAGTAAACTGCACTTCAATATGGTGTGATTAAGAATCAGTCCTCTTCATCGTGACATGTGGACACATTTTGTGTGATGTGTTATGGGATGAGGCCTTCAGGAGAAGGAGAACCTGGGGCCTTAGGAAAGTCTTAAATGAACCTGGGGCCCAAACCCTTTCCCTACTTCCCCAGACCCGAAATTCCCTTGGCTCAGCACATTCGGGGATAAGACCAAAAAAGTGTGGCACCACTGCCAACAGCCCCTGTTAAAGCAAAAGAACCACAGGAAAACACCTCCTGATATCTCCCCAGAGCCTGAGTCACAGCTGAGGCCGCCCTCCCCCAGAATGCCCAGGGACAGCTGTCAGGGCCTCACAGGCACCAACAGGAGGCAGGGCAGCCACGAAGAGCATTTGGAGGTGGTGTCAGCGGCACGGTGCTAGGCAAGCAGCTAACACAGAGCCAGAACAGTCCTGGCAGGATGAAGGGCATGAGCCCAGGAAGGGATCTAGGGGACCTCAGGTTGGAAGGGGGGTTAGCACTGCACAAGTCCAGCTAAAGCATGATGCCTACAGTCTAGACTCTGACGCCCATCTTGGCTCTCATCTGTCCTACCCACCCCTGGGGACCCAGCACAACAGAGGTGGATGGAACCTGGACCTGGGCAAGGCTGCTAGCTCCAGAAATCATGCCACACCCTCCCCCTCAAGGGCCCCTGGGATATAGTTGGCCTGGACACTCCCACAGAGGAGAAACGAATGTCTGAAGATTCTTCATCTAGGTAATTCTCAAGACTCTGCTTCTTCTTCTAGCCTGGGAGGTGGCAAAATATTTTCTCTTAAAGTCTTGGGAAGCCAGAAACCAGGGAAGATATTTTTGTGGTATTTTCTCACCTGTATCTTCAGCTTGTTATCTAGCCCTTCCTGTCCCTTAGGGCCATCCATACATTTTAAGCTTCAGCAAGATACCTTACTAACTATTCCCCAAACACACCAAGCCTTTCTAGTCTCCAGGCTTTTGCTCAGTGCAATTCCTTTGGCCTGGAATGTTTTTTATCTGCTTCCCTCTGTATAAAACTCCTGCTCATTCTTCAAAACCCTCTCCTGCAATGCATTCCAGAACTGTTCCAACAGGTCAGTCATTTTCCTTTCCCACAGAAACTTGGCCTTCCTTTTAGTGTAACAACATATAAAGTCTGTCATGAAAGTATTTCTTGCTTCCCTTTTTTGGGGGGGAGAGGGGAGCAGAGGGAGAAAGAGAATCTTAAGCAGTCTCCATGTCCAGCATGGAGCCCAAAGTCATGACCCTGAGATCATGATCTGAGCTGAAATCAAGAGTCCAAGGCTTAACTGTCTGAGCCAAGCAAGTGCCCCGGAAGTATTTATTTCTGTGCCTGTTTCTATGGGATGCTGGTCGGCTGAGGACCAGGTTTCATTTCTCTGACATCTCTCAGTCCTTTAGCGCTTTGTCAGTGGCTCAGTGGGTTGGGCCACTGCCTTCGGCTCAGGTCATGATCTCAGGGTCCTGGGATCGAGTCCCGCATCGGGCTCTCTGCTCAGCGGGGAGCCTGTTTCCTCCTCTCTCTGCCTGCCTCTCTGCCTACTTGTGATCTCTCTCTCTGTCAAATAAATAAATAAATAATCTTAAAAAAAAAAAATCAATGGGATGCCTGGGTGGCTCAGTAGGTTAAGTGTCTGCCTTTGGATCAGGTCACGATCCCAGGGTCCTGGGATAGAGTCCTGCATGCGGCTCCCTGCTCATCGGGAAGCCTGCTTCATGACCCGAGCTGAAGGCAGATGCTTAACGAGGGAGCCACCCAGGTACCCCTGTTCTTAGTGTTTTATATAGTTTGACTCATTTAAGCCTCCCAACATTCCTCACCCTAACTCCCAATACTCCTACCATGAAAGTTCCCATATCAGACCACTTGGTGCTTGTTGGGGAAGAAAGAAATGTGGCCAAGGGCAAACCCACTAGCAGGTAGCTGAGGTGGGATTCGAACAAGTGACTACGGAGTAGTAGCAGTAGTAATAGCAGTGAGGAGGAGGAGGAGAAACAGGAGGAGGAGGAGGAGGAGGAATGAGTTGATGAATGAACAGATGACTAAAAGGACCCACAGGAGAAAATCCAATGCAGAGGGACTTCTTCAGGATCAGAAAGGAAATGTTCCCCCTCAGAAATGAAGAGAAACCCTTTGATTCATACCCAGTCTTTTAATAAATCTATCCTGCCTTCTCCCACTCCCTCTTATCATTGCCTCTCACTTGGGAACCGGGAGCGCGCTGGGTAAAAATAGCAAACCCGAGGGAGTGGGAAGGAAGCTCTCGGCAGAGCACCCACCAGGAACCCCCACTCTCACACCGTGTCATCCGCTTCCTATTTCCTGCTCATCCCTGGAAACCCGGCTTCCTCCCCCTCCTCTGGGAAGCCTTGCCCCACCCCGGCAAGGAACAGAATCCCACTCAAGCTCGCTGAAGCCGAAGAGGGGGACGACTCAAACATGTTCTGCATCTCGAGGCGCCCCGCCAAGGCAGCCAGATGTCCACCAAGGACAAGGATCAGGGACGTGGAACCGCCATGAACCCTACTGGCTTCCCTCTGTGGCCCCCTTCTTCCCACTCTGCAGACCCCGCACCAGGGAGAAAGGCCACCCCAACTCCCAGGGTAACAGTGTCTAGAATCCCAACCTGGGCCACCTTCCCTGGGAGAGCTCTGATTGGCTGGCGTGGGTCAGGTGATCGGCCCTGCTCCAATCCAGTGTGGCCAGGTGTGCTGTCACGTGATCCAACAGGGCTGCGCAGGCCTGCTCTTGGGGGGGGGGGCGAGTAAGGGATGTTGACGTCACCGCAAAGGGGGTCCGGGCCGCCTGCGTGCTCCTTTCTTAGCTTTACGCCTCCTGCAGAATTGATCTGTGTGTGTGTTGACCGCCCTTCCTGGGCAGTGCAGTTTAAGTCCGACCGCCGCCTTTACTTGCCTTCTGAGTCGGTCGTGTGTACGGGTCTTTGCGCACAAACCCACGCGAGGACCCCAGCATGGGGTTGGGACAGACCTCCTCACCCTTGCGTGTGTTGGTTCCAGGCCTCCACCCTAACCCGTCTTCTGGCCTGTCTTGCTGGGTGTACAGCCTGTGCATGGTTTGATGCTCTGCTGTTGCCGGCTTGCAATTCACAGTAATTTTTCAAAAAAGTCCGCATTAACATTTTGCATCAAGCCCTGCACATTATTAGCGGGTTCTCCTCCTCTCCTTGCCTCCCCATGAGATCATCTTTCCACCGGGACCATCCTAGTCTGCTTGGGCAGCCATAACCAAATACTATATAGGCTGGGCGGCTCACACAACAGTAATTGAGTTTCTCATAGTTACCGAGGTCGGAAGTCCAAGATCAAGGTGCTGGCAGAGTCCCTTTCTGGGGAGCCCTCTCTTCCTGGCTTGTAGAGGGCCACTTTCCACTTTGTCCTCACAAGGCCTCTCACTTTCAAGCGTCCTGTGGACAGAGAAAATGCTCTCCGCGGTCTTTTCCTCTTATAAAGAAACCAGCCCTAACTGATTAGGGCCCCACCCTTACAACCTTATTTAACCTTAATTACTTCCCCAAAGGCCGGATCTCGAAATACAGTCACCCTGGGAGTTAAGGCTTCAACATAGGAATTTGGAGAGGACACGATCCACTCCAGTCTGTAACACCAGCCTTCTAGTGGGCTTGCATGTCCTGCACAGACTCACACCTGCCCCTTTAGATCGACCAGGTGGCACTGTCCCTTGGAGCTGACCTCCAGTTTCGCTCTCGGTCATGGTTCATCTGGCCTTGGCTGCTTCACCCTAGGCAGCGCCCTGTTCAACTCAGTCTACCCTTTTGTCTGACCCAGCCCTTCAGGGCAAAGAGCACTCACGCCCTTCAGGGACGTTGGGGCTGTCTGACTGGTGTTTTTCACACCTGCCAAACTTGTAATCTTCAAGCTTTTTAGGACCCACGCTCGCCCTGCACGCTGTTTCTGCCCACCGCTCACTGCTCCCATGACTGGCCTCCGAGTTCCCTCCCGTGTGTCTTACCTCACCCCATTAGAGCTCCCCCCAAACCCTGTATAGAGGTCGCTTTTGGGCAACAGGCTTGTGCAGTGGAAACTTGAACAAGGCTAAGGACCACAGTGACCACGGAGATGAATGCAAACAGGTACATTAAGCCATAGGCCCTAACCAGTCAATGCTATGGATGACCAGGCACAGTTACCAAAAAAGGGAAAAAGCCATACATCCCCATACTGCTTCCCTCCACCCTGTAACGGTGGCCGGTCCCCACCACCCGTGGCCGTCTCCCCTTTGCTGTCCTGCCTCCTGTTCCCTTGCAACGAATTCAGTAAACTTCTATCTCTTTAGTTCTGCCTTGGGTGACCTCTTCCCTCACCTGCTAGACTGGTCCCCACCCAGTCAGGACATCCCACACATGGACAGTTTTGTGCCTGTTGGGCCACTGGTCTCTTCACCATGATAGCGACTCTTACCACCATCTTCACCCTGATGCACAGGGTTGGCGCCCAGTGGGTACAAGAAATGATAAGGTGCTCTTTGAAGGTGGGGCTTGGTCCCGTCACCTTTGATCCCCTTCTGATCGTATCCAGTTGTGCCGTGAGGACCACCCACAGGGACAGAAAGGGAACCAGCCACTTCTAAGCCAAATGGGAGAAGAATCTATGAGGTTCTTAATTCTTTGGCTTTAAAAAATTAGAGCTGCCTTGGGGTGCCTGGGTGGCTCAGTTGGTTAAGTGTCTGACTCATGATTTTGGCTCAGGTCATGATCTCAGGGTCACGGGAGGGAACGCCCGCCACATCGGGCTCCACGTTTAGTGGGGAGTCTGCTTGAGATTCTCTCTCCTTCTCTCCCTCTGCCCTGCCCAATCTCCTCCCACACCAGCTCTGGCGCGCGCTCACTCTCGCTCTCTCTCTATCTCGCTCTCTCTCTCAATAAATTTTAAAATGGCAACAACAGCAAAACTAGAGTGCCAAAGACCCCAGATAACCTCATGGCCCTTGGTCCTTTTTGCTTTTCATTCATGCATGTGTTTAAGAAATACACTCATTAAACTTTTTCTTAAATTGCAGAAGCTCTATCAATGTACCAAACATCAAACAAATGGCTGTCATTTAGGATCTGAAACACGAAATTTGGTACGAAAAACCAGAATCTATAACTCTGTCAAGCTCAGCTCCCTTTGCCCACAGTTCTGCTCAGTGGCAGCAAAATCCTAATACTGCCAATTTAGCATTGGGCACTTTCCATTTACACTTAAATCTCATAGTCTTGGAGAAAGTTTGGCTTCTATTTTTGACCTTAGCTCAAGGCAGAAAATTCACGTCACTTTGAAACCTAGTGCAGTTGAGACAAGGAAACGAAACGGACCCCATGAACAATTGCTTTTTTGGCTCCTTTTCCTGCTTCTGTTCTAGCTCGCCCTACCTTCCCGCCTCCTGCATGCATTGTAGAACAGATCATGTGTGTCCTCCTCGTAGAGGTCAAGGATTTAATGGTCTCTTTAGAGTCTTTTCGCACAACAGATAACATATAAGGAGTGACTGGGCATATTCCAAGACTACTGACTCGTGGAGAACCCTAGCTCCAGGATCTAAGTGGCGTACAGGGAACGCGTATATACCTGTCCTTGCTCCTGGATGCCTGAGAAGACACAGGCACCAGGCCCAGGCCACAATCCTCAGTAGAGAGCCCAGGCCCCAAGCCAAGCGGAGAGTCACGCTTACTTCCTTTCCGAGCCTCCCAGATGCTCTGTCTCTGTCTGCAGCTCTTCATGTCTTCAAAAAACTCTGCTCTCGCTTCCTCTCAGCTCACATTTGATTTCTATCCTGTGTGAAGCCAAGGACCTTCTTGGCTCATCCTGTGGGACACCCGCTAAAGGAGAGCACATTAATCAGCTGTTTATTTATGCATTTGCATAAACACACAGATCCGTGTGTACACTGTTTTTTTTTTTTTTTTTTTTTTTTTTTTTTTGCCGTTTCGAGCCAGCTTGCCTGGGTTCAGATCCCCACTCTGCTATTTACTACATGTGCAACCTTGGGAAAGTTACTCAGGCTCTGTGACTCAGTGTTCTCATCTGCAGAATGGGAATAACAATAGCGATGAAGTCACAGAGTTGTGAAATTTACACTGAGGGAGAGGCTCGCCCGCGATGCATGGTACGGGGTCAGTCGTGACCGTGGCACTGTTTGTGCCAAAAGCTGACCTCATCCTTTCACTTTGTTGCAGTCTATTTTATTTTCCGGGAGCATCGTAGTCTCTTGTCGATGGGCTAAGGCTGTTTCTAGTTTTGGTTATTACTAATAATGCTGCAACAAACACATTTATTTTTATTTTTTTTTAAAGATTTTATTTATTTATTTGACAGAGGTCACAAGTAGGCAGAGAGGCAGGCAGAGAGAGAGGAGGAAGCAGGCTCCCCGCTGAGCAGAGAACCCAACGTGGGGCTCCATCCCAGGACCCTGGGATCATGACCCGAGCCAAAGGCAGAGGCTTTAACCCACTGAGCCACCCAGGTGCCCCCCAGACACGTTTATTTTTAAAATTTACAGCCCAATTGCCTCCTCCAGAGGTTGCACCAGGGATTGCACACCTGCGAACACTGATTCTAGCCCTGTGCCCTCATCACCACCGGTTTCCCTTCAGGTGAGAAGATGGTGATTCATTGTTGTTTTAGTCGGATTCCTTCTGGTTACTGCGTATAGAAGCTCCTGTGTATTTTGGCCACAGATCTTCCCCTTGCTTTAGAGGTTTATGTATTTTTTCCCCCACTGTCTCTTGTCTTTTTTCTCTTTTGATACTCTTTTTTAAAAAAGATTTTATTTATTTGACAGAGAGAGAGAAAGTGTGAAGGTACAGGCAGGGGGAGGGGCAAAGGGAGCGGGACAAGCAGGCTTCCTGCTGAGCAGGGAGCCCAATGCAGGGCTTGATTCCAGGACTGGGGGATCATGACCTGGGCTGAAGACAGACGGTTAACCGACTGAGCCACCCAAGTGTCTCTCTCTTCTGATACTTTTTTTTTTTTTTTTTAAGATTCCATTTATTTGACAGAAAGAGACGCAGCCAGAGAGGGAACAAAAGCAGGGGGAGTGGGAAAGGGAGAAGCAGGCTTCCTGCTGAGCCGAGAGCCCGATGTGGGGCTCGATCCTAGGACCCCAGGATCACGACCCAAGCAAAAGGCAGACGGTCAACGACTGAGCCACCCAGGTACACCTCTTCTGATACTCTTTAACGCAGAATCATTTCAGGCTTACAGAGAATTTGCAAAGGTCCAACAGGGAATTCCCAAGTACGCCACACCCGATTCTCTATTAACACCTCAGTGTGAATTAGTACGGTACAACTGCCACAATTAATTAGCCAACATTTACACTTTATTATTAACTAGAGTTTAACCTTTTTCAGATTTCCTTCCTTTCTAAGCCATGTCCTTTTGTCCCAGAATCCATCCAGGATGCCACATTACCTTTAGTCCCCTTGCCTTCTTATGCTCCTCTTTTTTTCGTTTTAAAAGATTTAGTTATTTATTTTAGAGAGAGAGAAATAGAGTGGGAGAGAGAGCAGGGGGAGGAGCAGAGGGAGAGAAAGAACCTCAAGCACGATCCCTGGGTGGCTCCATCAGTTAAGGGTCTGACTCCTGATTTAGTCTCAGGTCCTGAACTCACGGTTGAGGGATTGACCCTCACATCAGGCTCTGCGCTCAGTGTGGAGTCTGCTTGAGTTTCTCTCTCTTCCTCTCCCTCTGCTCCTCCCGTGTGTGTGTTTAATGACCTTGGCAGTTTTAAGGGCAAATGGTTAGCGTTTTGTAGACTGTCTCTCAGTTAGGACTTGTTTGTTTTCTCCTGTTTGGGTAGCATCTGGGCGCTTTGTGGGGAAGACCACAGAGATAAAGCGCCATGTTTGTCATACTGCTTATCATCACTGATGTTGACCTCACCGAGGTAGTATTTGACAGGTTTTTCACTGTCAAATTACTCCTTTATTCCTGTTTCCTGTGTGTTAACTGTGTCTATAGTGTCCTCTTTTTTTTTTTTTTTTTTTTAATGGTGTCTTTTCATATGGAAGATTTACCTGTTTGGTCTCTTCAGAGCTGGAGGGACCTTCACCAAGGCATAGCATGAGTGACGCCAGCAGGGCTGATGTAGTGAGTGCCTCTGGAGCATCCAGCCCCACGCTAAGAACTTCCTCACTTGTCTCACGGACCCCTGAGGACAACCTGTAATGTTGGTCACTTTATTGTCTCCATTTTGTAGTGAGAAAGTGGAGCCCACCCGCCATTAGCCACACCAGAGCCAGCAAGTGGCAAAATCAGGATTCCTCCCTGGGTCTGCCTGACAATGGACATACTCTTTTATTAGTTTTTAAGTTTATTTATTTTTCGTAATCTCTGCAGCCAGCCTGGGGCTCGAACTCAGGAACCTGAGATGAAGAGTTGCATGCTCTTCCACTAAGCGAGACAGGTGCCCCTGGACAGAACTGCTTAAATGTAGAAACCAAGTTCCAGAGAGAGGACGCTTATCTGTGTCCACCCAGCAAGTTGGTGGCTTCTCCCAGGCCCTCCCCACAGCCGGGCCACCTCTGAGCCCCTTGAGTCAGCAGCTAAATTGCAGCCAGGAGCCTGCCCTGTCCTCAGTCCTAGCCCAGCCGCCCACTCCCCAGCCACCTCCAGGACATATCCTTTGGCCACTGTGGCTTCAAGCACCCCCAGGGGAAGGGACCCAGACTTCCCAGCAAATAAACACCGCCCACAGATCTCCAAATATACGGAGCTAAGTGTTCCTTCCCCACTCAGCTGGGCCTGGCCCCAACTCCAAACATCCCGCCTGGCTTCCGCCACTCCCCCGGGTCAGGTTCTGGGTCTTTTTTTTTTTTTTAATTTTATTTATTTATTTGACAGAGAGAGAGATCACAAGTAGGCAGAGAGGCAGGTAGAGAGAGAGGGGGAAGCAGGCTCCCTGCTGAGCAGAGAGCCGATGTGGGGCTCGATCCCAGGATCCTGAGATCATGACCTGAGCTGAAGGCAGAGGCTTAAGCCACTGAGCCACCCGGGCGCCCCAGGTTCTGGGTCTTGAGCCCTGCTCAGAACAGCACGTGCCCTCTGCTGGGGCGTCTTGGCCACCATCATCAGTGGTCTTAGTTCGCAGCCACTTCCGGCTCGCATGCCTCATTCACGCTTCACGTTTCACAGAATGATCGGGAACAAAGTCTTCCCAGTCCTCCTGGACACAGGTGTCTTTGTTATCAGAGCACTTTGGGGGTCCCCTTCCAGGGCTGTCTCGGGCACCCCGCACCCCTAGGGGAGGGAGTTGGGCTGCAGGGCTGGGCGGGTGTGTTAGCGACTCTTGCCGCCACTACCAGAGAGGGCTGCTTTGCCAAAGCTCTTGATTGTGGAGACTTTTGAACATAAAACCAGGCAGTCTCCACCCTGTTGCCTCAGTTCCAGGCTGATCTAGCTTGGTCTGCATTCCCATCCACACCCCTCTCCTTTAAAGCAAATCCCAGAAGTTCACCCACAGAAGACAAGAATCATCTCAAGGATGAGGAGTTTCTCATTAATATAATAGTATAATTTCCCCTCCCCTCCCCCACCCAAGAGGAATAGTTCTATAGTATCATCAAATGTTTGGTCAGCACTCAAAGTGCCAGTTACTTCCTAAAGAATTTCCTTCAACAGGGCACCTGGGTGGCTCAGTCGGTTAGGCGTCAGCCTTCTGCTCAGGTCATGATCCCAAGGTCCTGGAATTGAGCCCAGCATTGGACTCCCTGCTCAATGCGGAGCCTGCTTCTCCCTTTCCCTCCGCCTGCCACTCCCTCTGCTTGTGCTCTCTCTGTCAAATAAATAAATAAAATTTAAAAAAAAAAAGAATTTCTTTAAAAAAAAAGTCTGAGTTAGTACCCGAATAAGGTTAATACACTGTGATTGGTTCGTGTGTTAGGTTTCTTTTACTCTAGAGTGTCCCTCCATCTCTCTTATTTTCTTTGTAACTTATTTGTTGAAAAACAGCTTGGCGGTCTATCCTGTAGGGATCACCCATGCCTGGATTTTGATGATTGCAGCCCTGTGGTGTAATGTAACATGTTTCTCTGTCCCTGTGGGATCTTATAAGACTGGGAGTTGGATCTAGAAGTTTCAGAAGACGCAGACTCGATTTTTTTTTTTTTTTTGGCAAAATTGTTTCATAGGTGGTACTTTTTTTTTTTTAGATTTTATTTATTTATTTGACAGACAGAGATCACAAGTAGGCAAAGAAGCAGGCAGAGAGAGAGAGGAGGAAGCAGGCTCCCCGCTGAGCAGAGAGCCCATAGCTGGGCTCGATACCAGGACACTGGGATCATGACCTGAGCCGAAGGCAGAGGCTTTAACCCACTGAGCCACCCAGGCACCCTGGTGGTACTGTTTTTTAAATCAGGAGATGTATGCTGTCCAATTGCCTCCCCTTTTGCAATGGTGTCATATTGCTTTATTTGTAAAAATTCTTATTTTGGGAAAATTTCAAAGTTGTGGGAAATTGCAAGGATGGTTGGTATACCTCCACCTTGATTTATCAATCTTTGTCACACTGATTTTGTCATTCGTGCGTGTATATTCCTATATACACATTAGTTGAGAACGGGCTGTAAGTGTTATGCCCCTTCACTCCTAAATGCTTTTGCTGTGTCTCCCGAGAGCTCTCTTTCATAACCATCTAAGAGAAAAACCGTTTCTCTCTATATTCACAATACTTTTGAAACCAAATGTGTGGTTTTCCCTCACATTAAACAATTTGGGGCATCTGGGTGGCTCAGTTGGTTAAACATCTGCCTTCAGCTCAGGTCATGGTTCCAAGGTCCTGGGAGCCCTACGTCGGGCTCCCTGCTTAGTGAGGAGTCTGCCTCTCCCTCTGTCTCCCACTTCATGCTCTCTCTCTCTCTCTCAAATATATAAGTCTTTAAAAAAAAAAAAACCCAAAACAATTCTCTAACTCTTTAGATACCAACTAGGTGTCCTTCAATTTAATTCTCACACTAGCCACTTGGATTTAGCACGGACCCTACAGGTGAAGGGCTCAGTCCCACAAGATTGTCCCCACAATCTAAACAAGATTGTTTAGAAGCCAGTGATAGGTCACAGGTATAAGGCTAAGTCACACCTGCTTCTGACCAACTGGCTACACATCGGGGGTTCAAGTTCAACAGTTCGCTAGAAAGGCTCATAGAACTCAGGGAATCCCTGTTTGCCGGTTTATTATAGAAGATATGATAAAGGATACAGATGAACAGCCAAATGGAAGAGAAGCATGGGGCAAAGGATATGGAAAGGATGTGGGGCTTCCAGGCTCTCTCCAGGAGAACCACCCCTCCCACTGCCTTGATCTGTTCACCAACCAGGAAGTTCCTGAATCCCGTTGTTTAGAATGTTTGTAGAGGTTCCATTCATAGGATGATTGATTAAATCATGGGCCATTGGTGATAGAACTCAGTCTCCAGTCCCTCTCCTCTCGCAGGGGTCCAGAGGTGGGACCGAAAATTCCAACCCTTCCAGTCCCAGGGCTGCTTCCAACTTCCAGATGTCTCCTCGTTAGCACAAGCTTGGGTGTGGTTAAAAGGGGGCTTATTAGGAGTAGCAAAAGATGATCTACCCACCCACCCAGAGAAGTGGGATCCAGAGAAGACTCCCTCTGACAACTCTGAGGCTGGGTAGAGTGGCAGGCTCCCTTTTCTCCCATCCTTGCCAACACTTGTTATTTCTCATCTTTTTGCTAATGGCCATTCTAAAGGGTGTGAGGTGACATCTCATTGTGGTTTTGACTTGCATTTCCCTGAAGACGGGTGACGTCCCCCACTCTCTTTGTACCTGTAGGCCATCTGTGTGTCTTCTTTGGGAAAATGCTGATTCAGATTCTTTGCCCATTTTTAAATCAGATTGTATCTTTGCTATTGAGCTGTGTGAGTTCTGTATGCATTTGGGATATTAATCTCTGATAAGGGGTTATGTATATTTTCTCCCATTCCATTTTCATTTTATTGATGGTTTCCTTTCTAAGCAGAAGCTTTTTAGTTGACATAGTCCCACTTGTTTATTTTTGCTTTTGGTGTCAAATCCATGGAACAGCTACTATGCACCAGTTACTGGGGATATAGCAGGTCCCAAAGCATATCAAGTTCTTGACTCATGAAGTTGATATTCTGGTCGCAAAGAGAATAAGAGTAAGAACATATGTTGGCCAGAATAAGTGGGTAAGGTAGAGAGAGGAAGGATGGGAGAGCTATTTTAGGTAGAAAAGTCAGGGAATTCCTCTGTGATGAGGCAATGAATGAACAGAGATTGAAGAGAAGTGAGGCAGGTTTTGCAGGAAAACATTGCATGGAGTCAATAGGAAGTGCAAAGGCCCTGAGGTGGGAGAGTGTGTCAATATGCTTAAGGAACGTCCAGGAAGTCATTGTGATTGAGCTGAGGCCCAAGGCTGTGGAGGTGGGGGGGGGGGCTCCTGATGAGGTTGGAAAGGTAGCCAGATGGTGTCGGGTGGTGTATGCCATGGGATTTGGTGTGCAGGAACAGGAAGCCATTTCCAAGTCTTGAGAAAAGTGCCCAGATCTGACTTCAGTTGTAGAGGCTTAACCCTTGACACATGTGGAAAGTAGATGGCAGGGGGCCAGGTTGGAATGGGACCACCAAATAGAAACCATGAACATGGTCCTAATGAGGGGAGATGGTGGTTAGGCCAGGGCTGTGGTACTTACAAGGGAGGCCAAGTTCTCTGAGTTTGGATGAATTTGGAAGATGAGGCCAACAAGATTAGCTGGGGGAAGTGGCATACAGAGAGTGGGGGATTTGCTATAACAGTTAATATTCCCTATAATGGTTAATTTCATGTGTAATTGGGCCCATGGGAGGCCCAGACACTTGATTAAACATTATTCAGCCTGTGTCTGTGAGGACATTTCTGGATGAGATTAACATTTGAACTGGTCCACTGAGTAAAGCAGATAGCTCTCCCCAATGTGGCCAGGCTTCTTCCAATCTGCTGGAGGCATGAAAAGAACAAAACGCAGAGTGAGGCCGAATTCTCTCTCTGTCCAGCTGTCTTTGAGCTGGAACATCAGTTTCCTCCAGCCTTAGCACTTAGATCCAGACTTGGATTGGGACTTACACTGTTAGCCCTGCCCCTACAGTGAACCTATTTTTATAATAAATCTGTATGTGTATATGTCTCACACTGGTTCTGTTTCTCTGGAGGACCCTAACTGATGTGCTGACCATTGAATTTTCTGGTCCTGCCTGTGGAAAGCTTGGCGTTGGCAGAGTGGACCAGATGACTGGGAAGACGGTTTGGGACGTGTAAAAGGGAGGCTGTGTGACATGTTAAAGGGGGCTGTGTCACCTTGGGCAATTGACTATTTCCTATAAGAGCTTTATATTTTAGTTGGAGAATCCATCTTGTCCCATGTGATTCCAGGGAAGACAACTCAGACCTGACCAGTCCGAGCTTTGCATTACCTGTCAGCATTGACTGGTTCGGAGATGAGCCTATGGACAGAGATAAGCATTCTTTCCCTGCGTGCTCCTGGGTATAGGGGCTGAGAGATCCGCAGATCCATGAGGAGACCATGAAGAAAGAATGAATCTGAGAGAGAGAGATGGAGAGAGCGAGAGGGTGATAACATAGGTCCTAGGCATGGCTTTGAGCCCCTGAGCAAGCTGTACCTGAAGCTAATCTGTGTTTAAACTTTTTTGTTATATGTACCAATATATTCTTTTCTTCCTCAAGCTGGTTTAGGTTGAGTTTCTTGTTGATTGAAACAGAAAGAGGGGTACCTGGAAAACTATTCAATCCTTTCATTTTCCAGGTAAAAAAAGGCACAGCCCAGAAAAGATGAAGGACTTCCCAGAGGTCACATAACTAGTGAGCAAATGGATAACTGAGCCCCCTGAGCCAGCCAACCAAACCCCCTACTCCACGTCTCTGAAGATCCAGGATTCTTGGTTGGGAACAGGCTTCCGCAGCGCGCATCCCAGGAATGGAGTCTCCATTGTGGAGTGACTCGGAAGTTGGACCAGGAGGACCGTCCTCTCTCAGGGACCCACTGGCTGCAGGGAGCCCACTAGGCAGGCTCCAGCTCACTTTACCTCCCCATGGAACATTTACACCAGTCCCCAGGGCCCTTCTGCTGTGGGAAGGTGAAGTGACAGACATTGGAACAGCTTTGGATGCTAGCCCTCCAAACATCCTGGTCTATGACATTGATCTAAGCACACTGACCAGTCACGGCATCTGGTGTCTGTGCGGTCCAGGAGGCAGCAACTGTGCGAGCAGAGATGGAGAGGTGGGTTGCTCGTTTCTAGGGTGGAGCTGAAGACAGAAGTAGGAGGAGGATGTGGAAAGATCGAGAGGGTGTCCAGCGCCAAAGGCAGAAGCAGGGGCCCAGACCTGTGGTCAGCCTCCCTGGCGCCCGTCCTCACCAACCAATCCAACCCCAGCTGTCAGGATCGCAGCCAGCCCTGGGAAGTGGGGGCCAAGCACCCCGCCCTCCGGGAGCTCCTAGCTGGGGTGGTGCGACCCAGCAGAGGAAAGAAGACAGAAGGTGGATCTGTGCCAAGGCATGTGATGGGGGCCCGGGTGTGGAGTACGGAGCGCCCGGCCTCGTCATCTCGCTGGGTGTGACCCATCCAAGCCCGCCTCCCCACCTGCCTGAGAACTCTCATTTGTAAAATGGGAACAGTCCACCTGCCCTCCGCCCGGGGAGTCTCCACCATCCTCTGGGCTGGAGGGTCACAGGGAATCTTTAAGCTATCCCTTTTCCCCAGCTACTGAAAACCCTGTGACGGCTCCCCAGGCAAAGTGGTGTCCTGGTCCTTTGCGCCTTGTCCCTCGTGGACCTGTCCTCACCTCCCCCACTCTCACCTGTCCCCCAGGAAGACGGAGATGTGCCTGGATCTCCCAACATTCCAGCTGAGCCATATCCCCGTGCCCTTCCCTCTGGGAGGGTAGGGAGTCACCCTTGCCCTGTTCTCCGCTGTTCGAGAAGACTTCTCTGCTGCCCACTCTCCAAGAGCCCGTCTCTGGGCACACCTGCTCCCCAGCCAGCTCCTGGAATATGGGTTCCCTTCCGTGGCTGTGGCCGTGGTGGATTCCAGGGGCTGTGCCTGTCATCCTGCCTGAAGTCTTCCCAGAACAGGGCTCTGATTTTCATTTTCTAAGATTTCCATTTTACAGAGGGCTAAGTATTGGCTGAGCTGACAGCTTGTTTCTGGAGCTCTGAGAAGGGAGACAGGGCCTCGTGGGGGTGGGGCAGGAAGGTTCGGTGACAACCACAGTGCAGGGTGATGAGAGACCTTCCTCCCACGCCCGTTCCTGCCTTGGCACTAGAGGAGAGACCGCGTCCTGGGGAGGCCCTGGGGCAGCTGTCTGGTCTGCGGCTGGGCCCACTTTCCTGGATCCTAATGCCCGTGGCCCTGCCAAGGCCCAGCCAGGCCAAGGTGAGGTGAGGACACACTGGGCTCTGAGCGCCAAGTTCTCATTGAACAGGCACTTCTGTGTGCTGGCCCCGTGCTCAGTGCATGTGCGCCTTGGCCTATCTCATCCCCAGGATGCCTTTAGTCTGATGCTATTATTAGCGCCCCCATTTGCCAGAGGTGGCCGCTGAGGCTCAGAGAAGGGACCCACCCCGGGTCACATCAGGTGAACCTTCTGGAACTGCTAGGAACCGAGGACCAAATGCTCTTAATGCTTTGCGTGCGTTCATTTGGGGGATACAGCAACCAGTGAGGAGGGATCGGTTTTGTATTTATTGAACAGATGAGGAGACCGAGGCAGAAAGAGGGGTTAGCATCTTGCCCAAGTTCACCGAGCTAGTAAGTGGCGGAGTCAGGGCTTTAACTCAGGCATTTGGCTACAGAGCTTTTATAGACTTTGCTCTCCTGCCTGATGACGCAGGTGGGGAGGAGGGGGCGGCGACGCTGTTCCTTTTCAGAACACAGCATGCCCCGATTTGCAAAGCTTTTGTGCACTTGGTGCTTGGTGTGCCCTTTGGCTCAGGGAGACGCAGAAAACAAGATTTCCATTTTACAGAGGAGGGTAATCACTGGCTCAAAATCACTCCCCAAGTTAGTTGCAGGGTAGGGGCTGCGGCCCCAGGCTTGGTACTCAGGCTCGGCCTCCAGCCCTTCTGACTATCTGGGTCCTCTGGGTTTGCGGTCCCCACCCCCCATCCCGGAGGGAAGGGGCTTTGTGTGCACAGGGTGGGCAGAGAGTTCTGGCCTGCTGGGACCTGAGTGTCCTTGTCTGTAAAATGAACGGCCTGGATCCGTTGGACTCTGTGTGTCCTTCCAGCCGAATTCGCTGTCCTTGCTCTGAGAGGTGCTTGGGGACACGGTGTTCCCCGCTTGCCTTGTTGCCTTCCCCGTGATGGGAACCAAGTGGCCCCATTTCCCCTGCAGGATATTTCCCCCCACCTGCTGGCCCCTTCCCATCCGGCAGGGCTGGAAGCCGCAGGAAGCTGGGGGAAGAGGTCCAACCAGCCGCAGGAAGCTGGGGGAAGAGGTCCAACCACGCCCAGAGTGTCCCACTGGCTCAGGAATGGGGCCTCCTGCTTGATCTGCCTTGTGAGCTCCTACCCCATTCTGCATCGAAACAGAGCCGCTGGTCATCAGTCTGTCTGCCTGTCTGTCTCCCTCTCAAGCAGAACTGTGAGCCTGAGCACTAAGGTCCTGTGGAAGGACCTTGAGAAACAGTGTCTCTGGTTCTGGAAACGCACAGAGGGGCAGGGAGTGGGTTGAAGGGTCCCAGGTCCCTCCAGCTCCTGGATCTGAGCCCCCATGGCATGGGAGAGGCCGGGGAGGCTCTGCCCTGCGGGCAACAGGACTGGAACCCCGGGGCACAAAGCCTGCTCTGCTCTGTGTGACCTTTGGGCACAGGCGGGCCGAGGGTGGAGCCCTTCGAGAGCCGGGTGCTGGCTGCGTCATCTCTCCACACAGGTCACCCCTGCCACACACATCGGGGAGGCCTCCAATGGTGTCACCTCCTCCCGCTCAGACCTGTGATATAGGCAAAGTCCGCTGAGGTCGGCTAGCTGGTCGGCTCAGGAGCTGGCCGGCCCGGAAGCAGCCTTAGACCCCCTCCCTCTCACCTTGATTGAACCCAAGCCCCTATTCGGTGTGGCCCAGCTTGGTGTGGTGCCCGTGCCCCCTCCTGTCAACTCACCCCACCCCAAGGGTATCCTCTCTTCTTGACAGAAGCTGAGGCCCCCAGGGCCATGAGTGTGTGAGGGACAGTCACAGAGCCGGGCCTGAGCCCAGTGGCCTGCCCACCCCAGGGGAGTGAAGTCTTCACGTGCAGACAAAACCAAGACGGGCAAGGCCCAAGGAGGGCACAGCTGGGGAGACAGGGAGATGGGGAAGGGGACCGTCGGCCACATGTATGTCCAGAGCCCGAGCCAGGGACATCTGTCCTGCCATAGACCATTCACATGGTTTGCACCTCCCAGATGCACCGTGTTCTCTCTGGGCCTCCCAAGCAACTCCCCCCACCTGGAACACTCCCTCCCCACCTCCCTCGGCCTGGCTAACTCTTCCCCTTAGTGGCAGAGGACTCAGGACTTCAACAACTGTTTGCTGAGCACCTTCAAGGAGACAGACACCGTCCAAGGTGAGCGGTTCGCGGTGAGCAAAGAGAATTGTCCCGCCTTCTGGAAGTTTCCCGTCCCCAAGGGACCACACAGAGCTGACAGAAAAGAGCAGGGATAGACTCGCGGCTGTGACGAGCAGCCCCCAAATCAGAGGCTTCACACGAAGCCTATGGCCTATGTTGAGGTCCTAGCATGGTTGAGATGGGTGATGGGGACTCTGCTTCTGTGCCACTGTCATCCCCTAACTTCAGAGCACCCTTGGGTCCTCTGCACTGGGCAGGCCTGTGAGTAAAGAGGGAAGCATTGAGGGCTGGGCGGGGAGGCTTGGCTACTGGTTCTGGAGGGGCACGTGTGCCACGGGTACGCATGCTCCACTGGCCAGAGCTTGGCCACAAAGCCACACCAGAGTGCAAGCAAGTCTGGGAGCTGTCACCTAGCCAGCACGTCGGGTTTCAACACCCGGCCAGTCTCTGCCAGGCAGAATCACACAAACACTGTCTTAGTTTCTTGGGGCTCCTGTAACTATGCCCCAAATTCTGTGGCTTAAGCAATAAGAATGTATTATCTCGTGGGGCTGGAGGCTCCAGGGGACGATATTTCCTGACTGTGCTGGCGGCCACTGGGCGCTGCGGGCGACCCTAGCCTTCCTGGGCTCGTGGTCACTTCACTGCATTCCACGCCGCCCCCGCCTTCACATGGCCTCGCCCTCTGTGTCTTTTCCTTTGTGCGTCTCTCTAAGGAAGCTTCTTGTTGGAGTTGGGTGCCTCCCACCCCAAGAATCCAAGAGGACCTCCTCATCCCATGATCCTTAATTTTTTAAAGATTTTATTTATTTATTTGGGACAGAGAGAGCATGAGCAGGGGTCATGAGAGGGAGGGGGAGAGGGAGAAGCAGGCTTCTCGCTGAGCAGGGATCCCGATGTGGGACTCGCTCCCAGGATCCCAGGATCATGACCTGAACCCAAGGCAGACGCTTAACCAACTGAACCACCCAGGCGCCCCGCTCTTCCACTGAATTGTATCTGTAAAGGTCTTTTTTTCCATAGCAAGCAAAAGTCACAGGTTCTGGGGATTAGAATATGGACGGATCTATTTCGGGGCCACTTTTGGGGCCGGATCATGTGGACCCCTTCCCATGGCCACTGGCCTCCAAGAGGCCAGACACAGAAGCAGCAAGGCCTCTTAAGGCCCCAGCTCAGAAGTCCCCCATCATGACTTCTACCGCATTCAGTTACTCTGAGCAGGGCAGGGCCCGCCAGATTCACGGGAAGGGAAAATAGAATTCCTCCCCGGATGGGAGGCATGCCTCACTCACTCAACAACTTATTGAGTACCTAGTATGGGCCGGGCTCGGAGCCGGGCACTGGGGTCCTAGTGGTGAGCAGGCCAGGCCCCCACAGAACCTTCTGTTTTGTGGATGATGGAAGTTCATAACTAGACAAACCGGTCACAGAGCATGACGAATAGAGCAGCAAGGATTCGGGCTAGAAAATCCCTGGGGACACAGAGGCCAGGATGAGCCTAGAGGGCAGACACCTGGAGGGTGACAAAGACACCTCCCCATTTCTGGGCCTCAGTTTCCTCCTCTGGATGAGGGTTTGCCACAGCCATGGACTCAAACTATTCTTCCTGGAGTTCTAGGGCTGCCCAGAGGCGCCCAAGAGGCTACTGCAGAGGGTGGCAAAGCAGCGGGCTTCTAAAGTTTGTGACTCGTTGGTCTGGAAGCTTCTGATCAGCTCCCAGATTCCAGACTCCAAGTTGGGCACCCCAGTCTCTGATCCCAGTGGCTGTCTAGAACAGATTTCCCCAGGAGCCCTCTTGTTCCTCAGTGGCCCTGCCGGGGTTCTGGACTCCGTGGAAACAGGGAACCTTCCTTTCTGTCTGGTTGGACCCTCTTCCCACCATCCCAGGACAGACCTCGCTCTGGGACACCCCTCACCTTTGACCTTGGGTCTGTTTCAGCCAAGGGACCCCACAAGAAGTGCCAGTGTCTCTCAAAGAGCTCAGACCCTTTGGGGTAAGACTGTCCCTTCGGTGTAGCCTTGAGCCTCTCGCTCTTTCTGGGCCTCGGAGGGAGCCCAGCCTCATGACGGTGGGCACAAAGGCAAAGCACTCTCCCCAAAGCTAGTGGGAGGGGTGGCAAGTCCTCTGGGGAGTGAGGTCAAGAGAAGTGGCAGGAAAGACCCAGCCTCCTGGGGACCCATGGGGAACCCATCCCTGGTGCCCCCGGTCCACCATTCTGGCAAATTCTGAGCCAAGCCTTTCCCTCATCAGGCAAATTAATCACTAGGCACGTAGTTTACTTCAGCTTGGCAATCTTTATTCCTAGGTTCAGCCCCAAGGGTGGGAACTGGGTGTGGGTGGGGCCAGAGATGCCAAAAACAATAATTCCTTCCTCACTCTGGGCCTCAGTTTCCATTTCGGTCGCACAAGGTGGGAAGGGATCCCCTGCTTCCTTCACTGGGACACTGAGGGTTCAAGTGACCACATACAGGCCTGGGCCTTTCAGCCACACAGCTCCGGTACTGACAAGTGCCCTGACTCAGTCCTTGCCCCTGGAGGGCTCGCTGTCAGGGAGGGAGACCCGTCTCGCCCCCCACTAGCTGCTGACAGGCGGGGCGTGGGGAGCGTAGGGGGTCAAGAGCCTCTCAGCCATGGGTCTGGCTTCACTGAGCTCTGTCCTGGAAGTTCATGACTGGGCTTGTGTGGGGCGAAGGGTGTCAACACCCCTACTTCTAGGCAGGTAAGGCCCTCATACCTGTCACTGTCCAGGGATGCCCCCTTGCCCAGAGGGCAGAGTCCACCAGGAAACAGAGATGAGCCCCCTTCTTCGCAGCCCTTTTGGGGTCTTCCTTGCAGGCTGGCCTTGGAGTGGAGGGCCAGGGCCGAGGGGCAATCACAGGACCCTCGGGTGAGCTGACGGCAGAGGCCTTGGTGCACCGTGGAAGGAAGGCACGAGTGGTCCACGCAGAGGGGTCCAGAAGGCCGAGACGTGGTGGGTCAACAGACATAGCCATGCCGTCTGGGTGCCCCAGAGGCCTGCACTGCTTCCGACACCCTTAGCTGGTGGTGCCCTGAGGGGGCTGTGGGGAGGCTTGCCGGCTCAGGGTCACACCAGGGAAGCTGGAGACAAAGCTCTTCCATCTTCTCCTCACCTGCGGGAAGACAGAGGAGCGGGGAGATCAGGGCTCGGTCTCAGGGCTGTGCGGTGGGCTTCAGTGTTGTTCCACCTACTGCCACGAGGTGGTGGTAGACCGCAGAGACCGGGGCACTGCCGGGGGGGGGGGGGGGGGGGGGGGGGGGGGGAATGGGCACCTCGTCCAGAATAAGGAGGGAGGGCCAGGATCCCGCAGCTCCCACCAACGAGGTCAGGATTCCCCCTTTCCTGGGGCAGAGGAACACAAGATGTAACCCTGGGGAAGTTGTATTGGCTGATCTCCTTGCCTCCAGCGAAATCCACCCATGTAACCACTGCCAGATCGATCATTTTAGAACAGCTCTGACCCTATCACCAGCCGGCTCTAAAACCTTCCGTAACTCCCCAGTGCCTAGGGGATAAATCCCAAATGCCTTTAGGGCCCTCTGAAACGTGGTGACTGGATACCTCTCTTCCAGCCTCATCGCCAGACAGTTCTGCTGTCTTCTTGGTCCTTGGTCCCCCATGTTTCTACTTCTGAGCCTTTGCTGCCCTGGGTCCCTCTCTGTGGAGTCCCCACCATTCCCCTGCAGTGCTCCTCCGTCCATCAACCCGCAGCCAAACCTGCTGATACTGCTTCCGCCACTGCTGCCTTTTTCCTTGCTGGGCCTGGATGAGCCGCTCCGTGTCCTCCGGGCCCCCTGGCAGCCACTCCTGACCGGGCATCTCCAGCCTTTCTGAGCCTTCGATGGAGGGCCTGGACTTCTCATGCCCCTGCGTGAGGCTCAGTGCCCTGCGCAGTCTGCTCTCTCGAGGCTTCCCCCAGGGCTCCTGGAGTTTGCCGTAGGTGGGCCGTGGTCCTCGCAAGGACTGGCTGCGTGGGCCCGACCCCATGGTTCTGGAGGCCGAGAGCACTGGACAGCTGCAGGCCCCTTGGCTAGCCAGTGGCTTCTGAGATGGCCTGGAGTCTCTACCCTTGTGATGGGAACTTATTTGGGGGCAAAGGTTGGTACTGCTGAGGTGGCCATCATAAACCAAAGGGCAGACCACAGGGTACAAGCATCCCTGAGTCAGCACCCCCACTGCCTCTCTCTACCCGAGGGAAAGTCGTCCAAGAAAGACAAAGACCTGGTGAGCAGACCTGGGGCCAAGGCCAAAAAGAAATCGTCCTAAAGTATGGTTCTAGGCATGCTCAATGACCTGGTCTTGGGCGACAAAGGAACATAGGACAAATTCTCTAAGTTCTCAACTCTAAGCTTAGAGCCCCAGCTGTTGTGTCTGAGAGAAGACTTGAGGTCCCCTGGCCTGGCTCAGCCCTTCAGGATCTCCTCAGTAAAAGGACTTACTAACCTAGTTTCAAAGCACAGAGCTCGAGTCATCAATGCTGGTAACACTGAGGGCAGAGATGCCCCTCCTGCCGGCGGGGACACATGAACAGATCCCACCAAGGGGGCACCCTGAAAAAGAAAACATTATTAAATTTAAAAGGGAAGTAGGAAACGGGACAGTTCTGGTCTAGAAGAGTCAAACTCATAGAGACAGAAGGTGGCGCGGGGGCTGCCAGGGACTGGTTGTTTCCCGGTTGTAGGGCTTCAGACCCCCAGAAGAAACGTTCCAGAGATTGGGGGAATGGCACCGTGAACACTGGTAGTGCTACTGAATTGTACAGAAAAATGGCTACATGGTAAAATGTACGTTTCTGGATATTTTACTGCGGCTGGACATGACTCAATAGCCCAGACGAATCCCTAACCCTTCTCACTTGGTCTTATCAGCTGCAAAATGGGTCGCTGTGAAAATCCGATGAAATCGTGGATGTGGAAGAGCTAGACCACCAGCAGCGGCTCTTTCAGCCTCATGATAGCCCTGTGAGGGGGGCACTGTCATCCCCATTTTGTAGATCGGGAAACAGAGGCTCGGAGGTGACGCACCTGCGGGAAGCACGCCCAGTAAGAGGCTGAGCTGGGACTCGCTCCTTGGTTAGAACCCATGCTGCGCCCATTCTGGTCCCCCTGCTCTGGTGTTGGTGGCCGAGGTAGGACCCAGAGCCGGGGGTCCTCCTCTGTGTTTGGGCTGCTGCCCAGGGCCCCCTGTCTGGGGTCAGGGAAGCGCTGGCTGCAGCTCTGGGCTCATCCTTGACCTCTGCCGAGGGCTGGCCTGGCTCTCTTTCCTCTGTCTCTCAGGGTTGCTAGGCCTTCCCGGGGTGAAGGGTCTTGTCATGTCCTCCAGGCTCGTCTCTCAGCCAGAGGAGCTCAGGCAGGGCCACGGTGAAGAGGAGCATGGAGAAGAGGGGCCCTCTTTTTTTTGTTTTTAAATTTTTTTTAAAGATTTTATTTATTTGACAGACAGAGATCACAAATAGGCAGGGAGGCAGGCAGAGAGAAGGGGGAAGCAGGCTCCCTGCTGAGCAGAGAGCCCGATGTGGGGCTCGATCCCAGGACCCTGGGATCATGACCTGAGCTGAAGGCAGAGGCTTTAACCCACTGAGCCCCCCAGGCGCCCCAAGAAGGGCCCTCTTTACTCCAACCCAGACCAACCCTCTAATGTCCAACCCAGAGGCCAGCCCTGGTGCTGGATGAAAGGCAGCACAGCCATTGTTTATCGATCAGGACCCTCACCCCCATGCAATGGGCTCAGAAAACCCCTCCCCCCAAACCCCCACTTTCACTGAAGCCTGGTCCAGGAAGAGTTCGCTGACTCAGACTTCTGGGACGTGCTGGGGTGAATCATACTCACTCTTGTGTCAAGCAGGCAGCGGCTCGATATCCTCCTGCCAAGTGTGTCATCTTACAACTTCCCCAGCCCTTGGACAAAATGTGTTCCCTTCCTTCCCTGCTGCCCCCCTGCCTTCATGTCAGCTGGGAAGCACTTGCCTTTTCCAGACGCTGCTGTGCTCGGGGATAACCAGCCTGGGAGCCCACTGTCCCCTCTGCATGGCTGAGGGAGGCAGCCCCCCTCCTGCTCCCCAACACCAACCCCCCAACACAGTTTAAACACAGAGATTGTTGCAGGATTTTTCTTTCTCCGCTGATGCCCACGGTTCTTGGCCATGCCACTGGGAAGAACAAAGCGGTAGACCGGACAGAGGGGTGGGCAGGATGCGAGGTTACCGGAGGGATTTACTGAGCAAAAGTGAGAGCACAAACTTCAAGCAGGAAGGAGACCCGGAGGGGTTGCCGCGGGATTTCTGAGTCCAGGGGTTTTTACTGGCTTGTGGGTGGGCCTTTTTAATCTGATTAAGCCTCTGGGCCGGTCAGCCAATCAGATTTTTATCACTTATCTATCCTATGGAAAGGATGGAGGGCTCCTTCCCCAGCGTGTAAAATCCTTTTAAGCGTGGTTTCCTCTTGAGGGCAGGAGCGCTGGTCCCTGCCGGCCGCCTGCCTCCCAGTCACCCTCCGTCACAGTCACACACTAGGCCTTCCCTCCCTCCACTGGGTGTCCCTTGAAGACTTTCCATCTCTGTGTTCCCAGGACCTGATGCAGTACATATTTTGTCTTAAATATTGGAGACTTTTCAATGTTGCTGCCTAAAAAAATTACCCCAAAACCTAGTGGCTTAAGGCAACATTCATGTAGCACCTCCTGTGGGACAGGAGTCCAGGCCTGGCCGAGAGCGGGGGCACCTCTGGCTCAAGGTCCTTCACAGGCTCCAGTCAGGGGCCTGCTGCCATGTCCAGCTTCAGCTGCGGGGAATCAGCCTCCCCGGTCACTCAGATGGCTGTTGGCATGACTCTGCTCTTTGCAGGTGGAGGGCCCGAGGGCCCGAGGGCCTGAGTTCCTCTCTGGTTGCTGGCTGTTGCCACGTGGGCCTCTCCCAAGGGCAGCTTACAGCATCGTGGCTGCTGACTTCAGCTGGAACCAGCCCATGGGAGGGCAAGAGATGGGGGCAGGCCAAAGCTAGAGTCTTTGGGGAACTCCGTCTCAGAAGTGACCTCCCGTCGTTTCTGCCCTGTTCTGTGCCTTCCTGGGGGAGAGTCACCAGGTTCCGTCCCCACTCCAGGGAGGGATCCCCACAGAGCTTGGACACCAGGAGGCGGGATCGCTGGGGGACATCATGGAGCTGCTTACCCACAGACCGGGATTTTATTATTTTTAAAAAATGTATTATTTATTATTTTTAAAAAGATTTATTTATCTACTTGAGAGGGAGTGTGTGTGTGTGTGTTTGCACGTGCACACCCACGCAAGCACAAGCAGGAGGGAAGGGCAGAGGGAGAGAAAGCGCCAAGCCGACTCGCCGCTGAGCACGGAGCCAGAAGGGACTCCATCCCAAGACCATGAGATGGTGATCCAAGCTGAAATCAAGAGTCAGATGCTTAACCAAGCCACCCAGGTGCCCCAGGTCTGTATTTTAAACCATCACGCTGCCCGAGTTTAGAGCCTGGCACTTCTGTGTGATAGCTCTGTGTTTGAATGAGTGGCTTAACCTCGTGTGCCTGCAATTGATCAGCTACAAAGTGGGGAAAATACCTTATTTCACCCAACCTAAGGTGGTATGAAAGGTAGCATTAATTCATACATCATTAAGAAAGAATACTCAGGGTGCCTGGGTGGCTCAGTCGGTTAAGTATCTGCCTTAGGCTCAGGTCCTGACCCCCTCCCTCACTCTCTGGCTTGTGCTCTCTCTCTCTCTCACAAATAAATAAATAAAATCTTAAAAAAAAAAAAAAAAGAGTACTCATTGCCCATTCATTGGAAGATGCAGTTCATTTCAGAGAGGTTAAAATGGGGGGTGGGGGAAGTGGTGTGCTGTGAAATTAATGAAACACATTGTATCTCTTTCCTAAAGTGGGTTCTGGGACTTGATACACAGGAAAGCTGCAGATGGGGGCCGCCCACCAGCTATTCTTTCTTATTAGTGAGCCAATGAAATTAATCTGGATCTACACACTTCAAGTGAGACTTTTAAAAAAATTTTTGATGAGGGGCGCCTGGGTGGCTCAGTGGTTAAATCCTCTGCCTTCGGCTTGGGTCATGATCTCAGGGTCCTGGGATCGAGCCCCACATTGGGCTCTCTGCTCAGCAGGGAGCCTGCTTCCTCCTCTCTCTCTGCCTGCTTCTCTGCCTACTTGTGATCTCTGCCTGTCAAATAAATAAATAAATCTTTAAAAAAATAATAAATAAAAAATTTTTGATGATACCTAGGAGTAAGGCCCAAAAGACAAGGGATTCTCATACATATAAAAACAGACACTGAGCGCTGATAGTGCAGGAAAGGAGGATGGAGACCACATTTGGTTTGGGGGTAGGGAGAATCTGGGCAGGCGGCCTGCAGGAGGTGGTGTTGGAGCTTAGCCTTGAGAGCAAGATGGATTGGTGCAGTAGAGATGGGGGCTGAGATCCTATGGGCGACCAGAGCCTGGGAACACACAGGGTTACCCCCAGGGTGGGAGAAGAATCTGGAAAAGCTGATGGAGTCCAGTCTCTAGGGAAGCCTGGAGATGGAGATGGAGTGTGTCTTCTGTTGCAGGAGCCTTACGTCCGTGCTTACATTTCATCTTCATACTACTCTGGAGCTTAGCCCCGTTTTTCAGATGAAATAACGGAAGCCCAGAGAGGTGAAGCAACTTGCCCAAGGACACACAGTCGGTAGTGGATCTTACATTCTTCCTTGTGGTGTCAGACCGACAAACGGAGGCCTTAGCAAATGTGTGACCACCCTTTGTGGATGGTCTTCACACACCCTATAGGATGATCAGACAGAACTATGACCCGAATGGGTAATGCCTCTAGAATCTTCCTTAAAAATATGATGCCTGCCAGAAGGGTGGCGAGAGACTGTCCAGATACACATATTTAATTTTAAAATTGTGTATGTTTCAACTGATAATTCATCTCTTTGCCTGAGCAACTCTTAGTACAGTCTGTTTTGGGGGAACTAGTTATTCTTCTGCTTCAGAATAATGGCACCAGATGTGTTCATGGTTGTGGTTTCCATTGCCCCACAGGAGGCTAGAATGCCAGGCTATCAGGTTCAATGTCAGACTTTAGCGTCATTTGCACTTGGAGAAATCAAGCAAAGGGAATGATAAATTATAATAATGCTATTGAGTATAGAAGCTCCCATGTTCTGAGCCCTCATTCTCTGCCAGATGTTGTAGGGCTTCCTACATGTAGTCCCAAAGAATCAGGGGAAGATTATTTTTACGTTACATACAAAACAATCGGGATCAATTGGTGTAGGGTCCCGGAGCTCACAGTATAGGTGCTTTTGTAGTTTTTCTAATATGTGGGACCTGATGGCTGTTGATGGTGAGCCTGTCCCTTCTCCTGTGTGAGCCTCCTTCCTCATCTGTGAAATGGGTGGGTCCCGCTGGAGTGTCCCAAATGCCCCTTGTTAAAAAACACCAGTTGCTGGTCCCCATCCCAAGCCTCCTGCATGGACAGGGCCTGAGAAGCTGTCTACACACCCATGACCTGGGTGATCTGTATCTTGTGGGAAATCTTGGAAACATAATTGCTCAAGGCCCTTCTGCCTCTGAGGACTGTGATTTTAGGACTCAGATTTCAAATCAAAGCCCTCCCTTTGAAAGTCTGAATTCTGCACATTCTTGCCTTCTCTTTTCCCCCAAGGCAACCCAGTGGAGCCAAAAGACCACAGTCTGGGAATCAGGGGACTGGAAGGCGAGTCCTGGCTCTGCCCCTGACTAGCTCTGTGATCCAGAGGGAAGTCCTTCCTTTCTCTGAGCCTCAGGGGGAGAACCAGAGGAGCTGGGGCTTGGAGTGGGGGCAAGGGGAGGATCTTA
This sequence comes from Mustela erminea, assembly GCF_009829155.1. Classification (NCBI taxonomy): domain Eukaryota; kingdom Metazoa; phylum Chordata; class Mammalia; order Carnivora; family Mustelidae; genus Mustela; species Mustela erminea. The sequence goes on along the minus strand of NC_045622.1, from coordinate 108,677,407 downwards.
CCCTCCTCTGCCTTAGCCTATGAGCAGCAGCCTTGGTCTGGGCCTGTAGTGCTGTGGGGCTGGGATTTACTAGACCAAGGCCCACCTTCATAGGTAGAAGGTCTGACCTTCTTGTAGAGATCCCATGACGGCATGGGCTCTACAGGCCCAGTGGGCCAAATAGCCAGAGTAGGAGGAGGCCAAAAAGACAGGGTGTAGGAGTCTGGTCCAGGTCCCTGTGTAGGAGTCCCAGGTCCCTAGGAGTAGGTGGTCTGTGGGCTTAACTAAGCCTGGAGACCGCAGCGGGGAGGCATTGGGATTTAGTTTCCTCCAACCCCAAAACTATATTTGGGTGGCCACGGCAAGGGTCCAGGGCAGCCTCTTACAGTTGTTCAGTTTCCACACTGCACAAATACTCTTGGCAAGCTTGGATGGCAATCCAGCCCATGCTTTGCCAGCTCAGTCATGTGCTGGCATGACTCTGCTGCTGTCCTTAGAAGGGCCTCATCCCCAGGATGCCACCAGAGGAGCATTTTTTCTTCATTGTCACAAGGTACAGCATGGGTCAACGGTGTTGGTGGGTAGGTGGGGCAGCCTGGACACTTGAGGACCTGCCCGGAGAAGAGACAGATCTTGAACCACCTCCATCCCCCATCACACACCTCAGGGGTTTCTGGGCTGCTTTGAAGAATAGAAGCCACAACTCCAGCCTGTGAAAAAGGACAGGCTTTGTCCATTCTTCTCACCTCCTCTTTCCATCCTGAAGTATTTATTTATTTATTTATTTATATTTTTAAAGATTTTATTTATTTATTTGACAGAGAGAAATCACAAGTAGATGGAGAGGCAGGCAGAGAGAGAGAGGGAAGCGGGCTCTCTGCCGAGCAGAGAGCCCGACGCGGGACTCGATCCCAGGACCCTGAGATCATGACCTGAGCCGAAGGCAGCGGCTTAAGCCACTGAGCCACCCAGGCGCCCATCCTGAAGTATTTAACCATGAGGTCTCACCAGCAGTCAAACTATCTGAGGTTCCAGCTGCTAGTATTTGGTTAATCTTTTTAAAAAGTAACTTTCTGGGCGCCTGGGTGGCTCAGTGGGTTAAAGCCTCTGCCTTTGGCTCAGGTCATGATCCCAGGGTTCTGGGAGGGAGCCCCGCATTGGGCTCTCTGCTCTGCAGGGAGCCTGCTTCCCTCTCTCTCTGCCTGCCTCTCTGCCTACTTGTGATCTCTGTCTGTCAAATAAATAAATAAAATCTTTAAAAAAAAAAAAAAGTAACTTTCTGAGGCACCTGGGTGGCTCAGTCATTAAGTATTTTGTCTTCAGGTTGGGTTGGGTCGTGATCCCAGGATTCTGGGATCAGGCCTTGCATCCGGCTCTCTGCTCGGCGGGGAGCCTGCTTCCTCTCTCTCTCTGCTTGCCTGTCCGCCTACTTGTGATCTCTGTCTGTCAAATAAATAAATAAAATTTAAAAAAAAATTAAAGATTTTTTTTTTTTTAAAGTGACTTTCTTTTGTCTCCCAGGACAGGGGATCTGGGACATCTAGGTTGTGCTTGGGAGGTCCTCAGGGAAGCCTTCTGGACTGTCACCAGCGAGAGATGGCTTCATGGTGGCTGTTACAGTTTGAGGGACCTACCTGGGTGCTTCTGCTTATCTTAACTGCTCTGGGCCTTCCGCACAGCTCCCACCTCAGGCAGTAATTCCTGAACTCGCTCCCTGCCTTCATCCTATCATGACCCCCTGCCTTTGTTTAGGCTCTGAATGGGATTCCTTTTACCAATAAATTTATCTGATAAGCTCTCAACTTATCTCTGCCCGTCTATCTATCTATCAACTATCGACTTAGCATAGGCATCGCCCCCTCCAGGAAGCCCTCTACACCCCTCTCATGGAGTAAGGAATCCCTCTTTGGGATTGCACTCTGGCCATTATCTCTAGCACAGCACTACACTGTTTTAGAATCCTACGCTTTGAGGTGTGTCTCCCCATTCTGGTCTCAGAGCAGCTTGGTGGGGGACAAGTAGCTCCTTTTTCCATTGGGTGTTGCCAAAATGGCGGTGGAGTGACTGTATCTTGTTGTCTCCTGTCTCCCCCTTCCTCCTTCCTGGTCTGGGGCACTGTAGACGCCTCCCTCCTCAGACTCTGCTCCTCCCGCCAGCCCATGCCCTCCCCCTCTTTAGCTCTCCCCTTCCGCTTAGATGTGGTGCCCTCTGAACTCGCCTCTCTATTGGTGGATTCCACTCAGCCTCAGGGGTTGGCTGATGACTCCCATTCCTTCATTTGCTGACTATTTATTAAGCATCTGCTGTATGCCACATTCAACTCTTGTAGTGGTAACGTTCAAATGTGAAAAGGGAATGGGAATACAGAAGACAAACACAAACCAAGAACTTTCCAGAAAGTGACTGATACTAAGAAGCTGTAAGGCAGACATAATCCTAGCTTAACAGGAGCCCATGAGCTGCTCTGCGGCCACCCTTGGACCCCTCTCTTCCAACTGAGCTGTGCTGCGTGGGCCCTATACACCAGAGGGAGACTCCTCACTAGCTCCTCCACATTGCTCTGAGCTGTCTTTCCTGCCTCATCTTCCCCTGTAGCCTCTTAGGAACTCAGCGAAGTCTCCCAAGGTTTTGGTGGCCTTAAAATCAGTTGGGGGTTGAGAGGTACCCAGGTGGCTCAGTAGGTTAAGCATCTGACTTTGGCTCAGGTCCTGATCTCAGGGTACTGGGATCAAGCCCCACGTTGAGCTCCACACTCAGCTGGGTGTGTGTCCCACTCCCTCTGCCCTTCCCCACTTGTGCTCTCTCTCTCAAATGGATAAATAAAATCTTAAAAAAAACAATAAAAAGAGGGGCACCTGGGTGGCTCAGTGGGTTAAAGCCTCTGCCTTCAGCTCAGGTCATGATTCCAGGGTCCTGGGATCAAGCCCCACATCGAGCTCTCTCCTCAGCGGGGAGCCTGCTTCCTTCCTCTCTCTCTGCCTCTCTGCCTCCTGTGATCTCTGTCTGTCAAATAAAGAAATAAAATCTTAAAAAAAAAAAAAGAATTAGTTGGGGCTTTTGATACATAAATAGAAGATAAAAAGATTCTTGGGCCCAACCACCAGATTTACTGAATCCTTACTGAATTAGGGATGGGGGGAGGCAGGATCTGTTTTATTTTTATTTGTTTTTAAACAATATTTATTTATTTATTTATGAGAGTGCGCATGTGCAGGGTTGGGGGTGCAGAGGGAGAGGGACTAGCACCACCCTGAGATGATGACCTGACCCAAATCAAGAATCAGACGCTTAACCAACTGAGCCACCTAGGCGTCCCCTGTTTTGTTTTTAAGGAGCCCCAGGGGGAGTATTATTATCAGAAAGCCAAGAGAGTAACTTCTCTTGGTCTCTTAGTGGGTCTCAACACTGACCCACATTAGAACCATTTGGAGAACTTCTTTTATTTTATGATTTTTTTAAAGACTTTATTTATTTATTTGACAGACAGAGATCACAAGTAGGCAGAAAGGCAGGCAGGGAGAAAGAGAGGAGGAAGCAGGCTCCTCACCAAGCAGAGAGCCCCTTGCGGGACTCGATCCCAGGACCCTGAGATCATGACCTGAGCCGAAGGCAGAGGCTTAATCCACTAAGCCACCCAGGCACCCCCCATTTGGAGAGCTTCTTAAACTAGCAACGCAATGCAGGGATCTCATTCCCCAGAAAGGGATCCAAGTAGTATTCTGCTGGTCATTCGAAGCCCTCTGGGTTGGTGAGAACGATGGAGTTGTACTCAAGAATCTGTGTTTCCCACTAGCAGGCATCCTGTCCCGAAGAGATTCCATCACTCGTGGTACAGACGCCCATACAGAGGGATGCTCAAAGTCACCTTAGGCTCTCCACTCAGGTTTTTGTCTGGGCAGTTTTCTCCATCTGGGATGGACTACCCCTTCTAACTGTCCTCTCAGGGAGCTCAGCCTGGGGGTAGGAAAAAGCCCCAATGGACAAGTGTCTTGTTTCCTAATCTAACTTGAACTAGATAATTTACATGTCTGTGTTAACTGTTCAAAACCCACACTTTTTCTGTTCATAGCAGTCCATTTTCTAGTTCTCAATTAGTTTCTTTGTTCAGACCTCTGCCCGGTGGTTGTTGACATGGGAATCACCTGAACCGGGCTGGAGCCACCCATTCTTTGCTCATTCGAACCCCACAGGTTCACAGGGACCAGCCAGGGCTGACCTGACCTTCATAGCGCCTACAGCATGGCCAGCCCTAGAGCAGGGCTTTGCCTTTCCTGAGGGACACAAGGGTCCACATTTTACATGTGCACAGTGAGGGATATAAGATACAGGCAGAAAATGTTGAAATCATGAGGTAGGCATGCTAGATGAATAATAGGGGACTCAGTGTCTATCAAGTTCATCTACTTATTTATTTCTTTATTTGAGAGAGAGAGACAGAGAGAGAACGTACAAGCTGGGGAAGCTCCAGGCAAAGGGAAAGGGAGAAACAGGCTCCCAGCAGGATCTAGATCCCAGGACTGTGAGATCATGACCTGAGCCAAGGGCAGACACTTAACCAACTGAGCCACCCAGGCACCCAGAGTCCAATGGCTTCTAAGAGGAAATTCAATCCAGAGAGGGAGGGGCCCTAAGGTCACAGTGCTTAATTCTTTCCAGCATTAATGAAGTTCTGATGCAGGAAGTGTCCTAGGACGGGCATCTAATAGAATGTAAGCTCTACGATGTGATGCCACAGGGCCCGTCTTTTCACCACTGTGCACTGGCATAGCACTAGGGTCATCATAGGTGCACAATCAAATGAATTGTTAATCGAATCACTATGTGGATCTGGAGAACTGGGATTCTAATCCTTGCTCTGCTACTAAAATAACTGTGTTGGACTGACCTATGTTGAAGTTCAGCCAGATAGGTGGAAGGAAGGACAACAAAGTTGGAGAGACAAAACAGACAGAGAATGTGACAGACATGACAGGGAATGGAGTTGTAATATTTCTCCATACTCAATCAACAATTTCTGGTTAACAAGATGTTCTCATAGTCCTTGATCCTTACCACGGTCTGGAAGCGGGTTATTTTTCCTCCATGCCCTGATTACCATCTGGTGTACCCTATATTTTATTATGTCTTTTCTCTCAATGTAAAGCAGAGATTTTGTTTGGTTTTGGTTCACTCTCATATCTCCTAATTGGCAGAGAGCCCAGCTTATGAAGCTTTCTGTTTAATCAAGCCTTCTAAACCTTCTAGGTCCCCAGGGGTCTCGATTTGCAGATTAAGAAACTGAGGCTCAGAGTGATGAGTTTGCTTGTCCAAGGTCAAACAGAGACGGACTCTTGCCCATCACCACCACTCCCACAGCTAAGGGACAAAATCACGCACACCCGTGTGGTACGACTGCCATCTCCTTCGCCCTGCCCTTCGCAAACCCTTTTCCTCTCCCCTTTTCCCCATCAGCTCAGTGCATTTAAGTCCAGGCCAGATATCTTGAGTCCCCGTGCGATCTGTTATGCTTGCGGCTTTCGGAGACACGTGCTACTCGGGTGAATGAATCGCACCTCCCCACCCCCGCCGACAGCCAATCACAGCGCGCCGGAGCCCAGTTACTTCCGCCTATTGCGGGCGGAGGCCCCGGCGGTGCGGCCCACGTGGGGCTCTATGGACAAGGGAGTAGGCGGTGGTGCGGCAGGGGCGGGCTCTCTCAGCCTCCTCACCAATCCCGGGACCCGCCGGCGACGCGAGGGGCGGGGCTGACGTGGGGCGCCAAGGCTTAAACGTGACGGGTAGGCGGGGGGTAGGGAGGAGTCCTGAGCCGGGAGCGGTGAGTGACGGGAGTCACTGTCCAATAACAGGAGGGGATGGGCTGCCTGAGCCAATAAGAAGTCTGTAAGGCGGGGCCAGGACTGCAGCAAGTTCGGTTGCGCGGAAACCGCAGCTGTTCCCTGTCAGTGGAGGTAGCGGCGGTAGAGACGGTGGCGACGACTTGCGGCGGAGGCGCGGAGGTGAGTGCCGGCGGCGCTGCGCACCTTCCTGTACTCGCGGCGGGTCGGAGCGGGTGGGCGTGCGCCAGCACCGCCGCGGGGGACGCTTATGTAAGGGTCGTGCGCGCCAAGGCGGTGCGGGCTCCACGAGTGACGGCTGGAGGAGACGGCGGCGGGCGGTGCGAGACGCGACGTGCGCCGCCCCTCCCTCCCCTTCCCTCCCCCTCCCCCTCCCACGGGGATGGCCGACCCGCGCGGGTCCACCCCCGCCCTCCTCCCTGCGCGCGCACGCGCTCCAGAGACCCTGCTCTGGGGTCCTGTCGCCCGGACCCCGGCCCGCCTCCTCGCCTGGCTCCGTCTGCCCCGCGTCCCCTTCGGCGGCCGGCGGCCTTACTCCTGCCCTCGGGCCCATTTTGCAGATGGAGAAACTGACGCGCGGAACCCTCAAATGCCAAGGGCGAGGTCCCTGAGGGTTGGAACCCAAGTCTGTCAGAATCGGGAGCCCAAGCGTTCCCCAACGTACTAGAAGTTGCTTAGCCCTGCAGAAAGCCGTGGGGTGCAAGGCGAGGGTTTTCTGTGTTCCAGGTGCCTGCACTCCGACTGCCGTAGGGATTCTCGTAGTAACCCTGTCGGGATCCTCGGTTCCATGGATTTCGGAGGGGGAAGCAGCGATTCGTCCTAGGCTGCTCCGAGAGGAGGAGGAGGTGGGGATGGACTCAGCCCGTTATTCTCGGGCTTGTAGCAGTTTACAAAGTGCACTGGCCGGGGGCGGTGAGGAGCAGCGGGCGGTCCTGGAAGTTCCCTCCTGGGCACGGAATCGGAATCGGAGCCGTGGCTTTGAGGACCTGCCCTGGCAGGTTCTTTCCAGCGGGACTTGTTTTGTGTACTTTTGAGTGAGTTGTTTCACCTCTCTCGAGCTCTTTCCTCATCAGACACATGCTGGGGTGAGGCCAAGTCCCTAGGCTCCTGGCAGCTTTGAAACGAGTCTTAAAAATCGAAACACTCCTTTTGTGAGCGAGAGGAGGCCAGGGCTGTCGTCCCCATTCTGCAGCTGAGAAAGTTGAGGCTCCAGGAAGTGCGGGTGTTTGCCAGATCCCAGTATTAGCCTCCAGTGTCTTTGCCTTCCTTGGGGCCAGGAGCCCTGGTTTCCCTTGCCACCCTTTCCCTGCCTGTGATGCAGACACTTCTGGTGGGGTTGGATGTGCTTGGCGTTTGTGGTTACTGTCAGTGACAGCTTTTCTGTTTGCCCAGTGCTCATCCTAAGTCTGGAACTCTCCATGGCATTCTTTTGCACCCCTACCATGTTGGGAGTCCTAAACTGGGCATTGGAAGAAGACTTCGGAGGTGAGGTTAATCCTTGTCCTAGGACTGCTGGCAAACCGGGGAGAGAAAAAGAAAACCTAACCAGTGAGTCAGCGTGCCACAGATGTTTGTAGAGAGCCCAGCGTGGATGCGGCGTGGTCTCTAGGAGGCCCCTAGGAAATTCAGTAAAGGCCCACAAATCAGACCACACACCAAGGCCAGGGAGAGGAGAAATAGGCGAGACTGGGGCAGGCTTCCTGGAAGAGGTGAGTCATGAGTCTTCTTCAGTTCCACTGGATCCTTCAATGAAGAAGCAGTGATTGGATTTGAGCAGTCCAGGTTTTATTATGGAGAGTTGAGTTTAAGCAACTAAAACCTGTAAGATAAAGGCTGAGGAAGGTGTGGGGGAGAAGATGGGAGGAGTCGCACTTCCCACTTGAGTAGAAGGTTTGGCCGGGCACTTTGAAGAGGCCTCTCCAGGAGATGTAACAAGGTGAGGGTGCTTGCTATGGTGCAGAAAAAGGCAGAAGTGAGATTGGGTCTGCAAGTGCAGAATGGGGTTTGGTTGGGCTCCGAGGGCCCAGCAGCTACAGGTTGTGTGTGTCTGTGTTCTGTGTGAGCAAGCGGCCTCTGGTTCTTAGTGGCTCCCCTGCCCTGCCCTGCTGGAATGGGCTTTGTTCACCATAGTTGCTCAATATCTGTTTGTTGAATTGAATTCGGTTGCCAGCCAAAGTTTCTACAATTTGTCCCAAAGTCCCCTCTGTGCCTTATTCCCTTTTTTCTCTCCCAAAGCCTGTGCCAGTTCTCACTTCCAGGATCATCCTTCTGGGAAGTTCGCCCTGCTGGGTAGCCGCCTGGACCCTTGCTGCCTCTGACGTACCAATACAGGCCACCTGCCTTTTTTTTTCTCCCCCCCTTTTCTTCTTTTTTGCCCTCTTCTTTGCTTTCTCCTTGTTTCCCTTCTGGCACCCAGTACCCCAGGTGCTGTGCCAGGTACCAGTCCTCCCAACAGTGCTCACAGAGGCCCTGGGACCATGGCAGGGTAGACTTCAGACCCAGGCCATTCCAACTTGCAGTTCTCTGTGTCCCTCTGCCCTGTGACTTGTCAGTGCTGTGGACAAATGTTTCAGGTGAATTACTGGAAATGGCTCAAATTGGAAACCAGTGAGGAAGTTGGGGAACCAGGAAAGGGTCCCATTTAGGAACTGCACTGATGACTGTTCTAGGGCAGCGAATCTGGGAGGAAGGCCTGGCCAGGCCCCAGACCATGCAGATCTGTCACTGGCACGCTGCCGAATGAGCTGGACACCTCCCTTGAGTAGACAATTTTCCTGGAGGATTAGGGTGGGCCTTCTTGTTGGCTGTCTCCCAACAGCATCTGACCCTCTTCTGATTGGGCCCTGACTCCTCCCATCCAGAGAGAGAGTGCCTGTCTGCGGGCTACTTTCTCACCGGAGGCCTCCTTTGCAGAAGTGGGCCATTTTGCCTGTTACTCTGAAACCTCATCTGGGCCTGACTCACTCTCCCTTGGTCTCTGTCCTAGTTGCTTCTAGTCTCAGTTGTAGACCTGTTCTTGAGCTGCCAAAGGAGTAGGGCGCCATAGTAGACATGGGAAATGATGGAAGGAAGAACATTCCTCTCACCCCCGAACAAAAGATGTGAGGCCATCTCATGGGTTTTTTCCTTCCGTTTCTCTCCACAGGTACCTTCTTCTGCCTCTGCCCTCATCTGAGACTGCTTGCCATCATCCCAGACTTGCCTTTTAGTGTCTTCCTTTTAGTATCCCGTCTTGTTCCTTGGCAGCCTTGTTTTCTCTAACTCTTCTGGACTCAGGCTTTCCTGCATTATTAAGTCTTGACAAGTCTGTTCAGTTGGATGTGGGCTTTTGCTAATCCCACCGCATGTATTACTTGGTGATGACAATAGCCCTACAACCAAGGGGCTGTTAGGCCCTCATGTACACGTCCGCCCCAGGCCGCCAGACTCGGGGGTCCGTGCCTGGTTCCCTCTCCTGTATTACCTGTTTTCATCCTCTGTTAGCTTGCCCTCGACAATTTGCTCTTGGGCTTTTTGGGAACAGAGCCTGTACCTTCTGGCATGGCTGCCTCATGCAAGGTATGTGCTTGATAAATATTTTATTGACTTGAATGCCCCAAAGATTTCGAGCCTTGACATAATTTCTTAAGGCAGCTGATCTTAGAACATGGATTCAATCCATTCAGCAGCTTGCTGGCTTGTGTCTCCATTTTGCTCTTTACTGACCAATGGCTAGAGCTGACAGGTGTGGCTTCTCAGAAACAAGTGGTCCAGGGGCGCTGGGGTGGATCAGCCCATTAAGCATCTTGGCTTCTGCTCTAGTCACGAGCTTGGGGTCCTGGGGTCATGGGATTGGCCCCCTGTCGGGCGCCATGCTCAGCGGGTCTGCTTCTATACCCCCTGCCACCCCATGGTCACTTGCTCTCAAATAAGTAAAATGTTAAAAACAAGAAAAACCCCAAGTGGTCTGTAAAACTCCAAAAAATGATGGGCTTCTTTGGGTCTGAAACAAGGGATGTGCTCTCTTGTGTGTATGTTAGCACTAAAGGAAAAGATCTGAGGAAATAGGGAAGTAGGAGACATATCAGCTCTCAGGTCACATAAGACAGTTCATAATTAGTGTCAAGTTGCTTGGTGAGACAGGAACCAGGCTCAGGGAATCCAAGGGGTAGGTAGCTCCTGAGGCTTGGAGACAGCTCTGCTGAGAAAGTGGGCGTGGGCTGAATGGAGGTGGGCAGGAAGAGAAAACACTTCACATAAAACAATAGGGACGCCTGGGTGGCTCAGTGGGTTGGGCCTCTGCCTTCGGCTCAGTTGGTGATCTCCATCTCAGGGTCCTGGGGTCGAGCACCGCCTCGGGCTCTCTGCTCAGTGGGGAGCCTGCTTTCCCCTCCCTCTGCCTGCTTATGATCTCCGTCAGGTGAATAAATAAAATTAAAAAAAAAAAAAAAGGTTTTTAGAACTTCTCGTTCTTGTGTGGTGGGTGCCAGCAAAGGGTTTTACTCTAACGCTTCTTACTAAGCACGTCGGCTAATGTCTGCGAGCGTCCTTTGTACCAGGCTTCGTGCCAGTGGCTGGTGTGTGTTGCGTCACTGCAAACCGGGCAGGCTGGGCGCTGCGGTTACCCCCATTTCACAGATGAGAAAAGCGGCTTTGACTGGTTATGGGAATGGGTGGCCGAGAGGCATGGGTGGGGCCCACACTGTTGGACAAGGGCCAGGATGCTCTCAGCCTTGTGCTGTCCTGGGCCCCCACCCCCGCCCCAGGTCCCTAAGATGGAAGCAAAGGAACAGGTCGCTGGATTCTAGAGCTGTGTTCTTGCCACTCTGGGGTTCTCTGGGGGAATGCCTGAAGAAATGAAGATAACACTTCTTTTTTTCTTTTACTTTAGATAGCAGCTGCCTTCTGAGAGCCGACAGAAAACTGAGGGTAAGTCTGTGCCTGGTAAGTCCGTGCCTCATTCCAGGCCGCTGGGATGCGCGTGGGTCTTCTCCAGGAGCAGGTGTAGAGGTTCGCAGTCCTGGCATGTCAGTCATCAAGTTCAATAAATAAAAGAGGCCGAGCTCTGAGTTTCGGAAAATAGAACCAGTCCTTGTCTGTTCCTGATCTCTCGTGGTTTACCCGGGAAAGTGACACCTGGTTCTCCGCTGGCCTCAGTTGGTAGCCGGCAGCCTGTGCAGGAGGCCTGACGTCTGGAAGGGTGCGGCTGGGGAAGCTAGTTAAGGGGGCGCAGCAGAGCTTCTCAGGACCCCAAGAAGCAGGTCTAGGGCTGGGCAGTCTCAGGGAAGACCCCTTGAGTCAGTGGGTAGAGCAGGCAGCCAGGCAGTGGGGGACTCGGGGAGGTGTGAAGCTGGACATGGGAGGGGCTCTGTCAGCTGGCTGTAAAAACACTTGACCTGTGTTTCCAGACAAGGACACCCAGCCTTCGGGAGTCCCAGCGATAAGGGGCTGAAGGGGCGAAGTTGGACCTTCTTTGCCCACATAGTGCTCCGGCAGCCCTGTCCCGTGAAACCAGCTGCTACTCTAGCACAGGGTTTCCCCAATGCCTGGTCTGAGTGCATCCCCTGGGCAGGAATCTACCCAGTGACCCAGTCCTGTCTCCCGCTGCTCGTCCAGCACGAACGTCCTGGCCTGGCCCGAGCCTCGCTCTCTGGCGCGCCCACCTGTGTTTCAGGCACTGATCACGGCTCTTCCCCACACCCGGAGGCAGGTCGCTTCATAGCCAGGTGCTCTGGCGGCTTCGTGGCTCCCAGCTTTCCCCAGAGCTCAGACTCTGTGCTCAGGGCGAAGCTTCCTTGGCGTTGGGATTCTTGAGTTTCCGCCCATTGTGTGGGGATTTTTCTCAGGTGACCGGTCATGACCCAGGCATTGTTCTGACATGTTCTGAGATGTTCCCACAGCCCTCTCTAGTTCTAGGTCTTGGACCAGCCGTGGCCGGTTTCCACTCTACGTTTGTGTTTGCTTTGAAAAGCAGGTGGAGTGGGGTGCCTGGCTGGCTTAGTGGGTAGGACATGCGACCCTTGATCTCAGGGTTGTGAGTTCAAGCCCCACATTGGGTGTGGAGCCTACCTTAAAAGAAAAAAAAATTCTCAACACATGAAAAGCAGGTAGAGTAAAGGCCTGCTTTATGGCCATGGATACGGATTTTTGATGGACTGTACCCTCCACAAAGGTTCCACTGCCCTGTTCTCTCTGCTTGCTCTCGCCTTCTGTTCTTGGTTGGTGGAGTGGAACGTTACTGCCCTTACTTGCATCCCTCCGAGGAGAGCGGGGAGAGTTGGGTGAGAGCCCTAACCACCTGTCTCATGCAGCTGAGAAATGGGGGCCCGGAGAAGGCTGATTAGCAGAATCCAAGATTCTGGCCTTCCCCCTGGTTCTTAAAGAGTGCCCTCTTTTCTTACCTGTCTTCCCCCAGATCCATCAGCAAGGGAGCATTAGTTGCCAGGAAGGGCTGCCTTTGACCGTGTCATCTGATCTGTTAAGGCTTGTCTGGTGCTTCATCCCCAAGTCCCCGCCGAGTCCTTGGAGTTTTCCTTAGTTACTGAACTAAGACTGCCACAGAAGGTGGCTGCCCTGTCCTCCTCTGCTGTCTCCTTGGTGATCCTAGAGGGAGGGGGATGGGAGTGTGTTGTTGTTGTCTTAGGTAGCATGCCAGAAGGTGTGGCGGAGGTCATCCCAGCACCCCTTCATCGCCACCGCTGTCCCATAGCTCCTTACCCTGATTGGCCTGCAAGCCGGAGAAGGCGGGCGGATCGCCAGGGCTGCTCTGAGTGCGTTTCCACCAGCTGTGTGTGGAATGGGGCCAGACTCCACATGTGGCAGCTCCCCTCCCTCCCCACAGACATCCATCCCTGGCCGGGGCCTTAGGGAAAATTCCGTGCTCGCTCCGTGCTGAGTCATGCTTAGTCTCTAGGATCTGTGTGGCACCTTTTGCATGTCTTTCACTGGCCAGCCCAGGGTCTGGGAGGGACTGTGGTTACTCCGGAGCGCGCGTGCTCTGATCTGTTGTATTTGCACATCAGTGTCTGCTTCTAGTGCTTTTACTGCTGTGCTGTTCATCAGTGTGAAATTTATTAATATGAAATCGTTAATAATAAATGTGTTGTTTATTCTGGAGAGGGTGGAGAGGGGCAGAGGGGAGGGAGAGACAATTTTAAACAGGCTCCATGCCCAGCATGAGCTGACATGGGGCTCAGTCTCACAACCCTGAGATCATGACCTGAGCAGAAATGAATAGTCAGATGCTTAACCAACTGAGCCAGCCAGCCGGTGCCTCTAGTCTTTTAAATTTTGCTTTTAAGTAAAGCCTATATATTTTTCTGTTCTGCTCATGATTCTAGAAAATTCTAACCAGTTTGAAGGGACCTTTTGATGAGGACTTGATTCCTTTGTGAACTTAATTCATGTGAAAATTTTAAATTGAATTTGTAAATTGCATTCAACTTTCTTTAATTGTTTTAATACTTCCAGTTGTCTGCTTAACAAACATCCCTAATGCTTAAATAATCCCTGTAAGTCTAATAAATTAACCTGACTGTTAAATTCTCTTCAACATTCTTAGTATTGTTTTATGTTTTAACATTTTGGAGTTATTCTGCTCACTTCATTGAGGTATCGTTAACATAATAAATCGCTCATCTTCTGTGTGCGCTGTATGTACATACGGGGAAACATACACTGTATGTTTCCCCGTATGTTTCCTCTTGGGAGACCTTAACCACAGTTAAGACAGTGAACACATCCATCACCTCTGAAAGTGTCCTCGTGCCGCTCGGTAGCCCCCCTCCCACTGCTCTCCGCTTCTCCCTTCCCGAGTGAGTACCCACTGAGCTGCTTTCTGTTACTGTAGATAACAGTTTGCATTTCGGGGAATTTTACATAAGTGGAATCGTAGAGTGTGTATCCTTTTCTGTTTGGCTTCTCTCGCTCAGCACACTTACTTTGAGATTTGTCCGTGTTGCCGCACCCATCAGTAGTCCTTTCCCTTTGGCTTCTGGGTAGCAGTCCAGTATGTGGGTGCCCCACGGTCTGTTTGCTAATTCACCTGCCGTTGGTCATTTCAGTTGTTTCCAGTTTTGGGTGGTGCCAAATAAAGCTGCTCTGAATGTTTGTGTCCAAGTCTTTATCGGGCACATAGTTAGTTCCTTTCTCTTGAGCAGTCATGTGGCGGTGGAGTGGCCAGAGCATATGGTAGGTGTGTATGTAACTGAACTTGCCCAGTCTTCTTCCAGAGTGGCTGTGCCATCTTACACGCCCACCCGTGGTGTACGAGCTCCAGTCTCTCCACATCTCGCTGGCCCTGGATATGGTCAGTCCTCTAAATTTTAGCCATTCTAAAAGACATGTGTTGGTGTCTTGTGGTTTCAGTGTGAATTTCCTTGGTGGCTGATGATAGTGAGCATCTTTGAGTGTGTGTACTCGTTCGTCATCTGCCACACTGGTTTTAAACTTAATAAAATTCTTCCTTAAAATCATGTCTGGGGCGCCTGGGTGGCTCAGTGGGTTAAGCCGCTGCCTTCGGCTCAGGTCATGATCTCAGGGTCCTGGGATCAAGGCCCGCATCGGGCTCTCTGCTCAGCAGGGAGCCTGCTTCCCTCTCTCTCTCTCTGCCTGCCTCTCCATCTACTTGTGATTTCTCTCTGTTAAATAAATTTAAAAAAAAAATCATGTCTGATTTTAATCGGAATCTTGAGACTGATTTGTTAATTCTGAACAGACCGAATTCCCTTGAATTGAAGTGCATAAAATAACAGATACGTGCAGATTTCTTTACTCAAAATTATAAATACTATAGTTTCTATTTTCTTGGGCATGTTTATTCTTTTTTTTTTTTTTTTTTGGTAAGATTTTATTTATTTATTTGACAGAGAGAGAGGTCACAAGTAGGCAGAGAGGCAGGCAGAGAAAGAGGAGGAAGCAGGCTCTCCACCAAGCAGAGAGCCTGACGCAGGGCTCGATCCCAGGACCCCTGAGATCATGACCCGAGCCGAAGGCAGAGGCTTAACCCACTGAGCCACCCAGGTGCCCTGGGCATATTTATTCTTAATGCTTTAACTTCATGGAATTATAGAATCTTTAATTGCTTAGATTTCAAACTATAGTAAGTTGTTTTCCTAAGCAACTTCAGGAGTTTCTTTCTGGACTAGATGACATTTCTTTATAATTCAAGAGATTGCTGGCCAGGATGAAACTAGGTCTTTTCCTTTGAGGACACCTGCTAAGCAGAGTCCTGATTCATTGCCGTTTTGCTCCCAGATGGGGAGAGCCTCACAGCCCATATGCCCCAGATCAAAGCATCACATCGCCTGATCTTGCCACGGAACTCTACACTTTCCCACCCAGGCTGCCATACCGTGTGACTGGATCACTGGATTCAATTAACCTATTTAAGGCTTCATTTCTCATGCACTATGGCCACAAAATAGGTGGAATTAAAAGTACAAATTAGGTGGAATTGAGGTTCTGTGTATCTTCCAGCACTTGCTCTGACCAAGGACTATCTGTAAAATCAGGCCAGTGACCCAGCAGTTCTAGAATTTCGAGTCCCAGTCTTCTGGGTCTAGATCTGGCATTCCAACCCCCACCCATCAGTTGCTTACATCTTCTCAAATGAAGAGAAGGGGAGGCTGGGACTTCGGAGGACTGGTGATTTCCGGTCAGTCTTGGTTACCAAGAAATCCTGGCACCAACAACCCACGTCTGCCTTTTCCCTTTCTTCAGGTTCACCTTCCTAGAAATGGTGAGAACCCTGACTTCACCCTGACCTTGCAGTACAGGGCTACCGATCTCTTTGGAGGGGCCATTACTATCAGTTTCTTTTTATGGATTTGTTGTTAGATGATGAATGTGGACTTGCATTCCCATCCTCGTCACTGAGTGTGGCCTCAGGAAACTTTGTGGGTAGTTAGTGGGACCTGGTTGAAAATGCTTTGCTGTTTGAAATACAGTTTGTGTTCAGCTTTGGCTCTGAGTTTCCCCTTCAGGTGGTGAAGCGGTAGTGTGTGACAATGTAGAGCGTATTGGAGTTTATTGATGGCGGTGACCTCCCTGCGCTAACAGAATCTCTGTTCAGAGAGAGAGGAAGGGGCGCTCCTCCACCACAGGCAGGGCTTTAAATGACGGGGGACAGAGAGATCACACGTAAAACTTAGAGTAAATAAATAAATAGAGCATTCAGCACAGCAATGCCAGTTCTAGACTTGACAAACTGGGCTGTTCAGATCCACATGTTTATAGCAGAAAATGGGAAACCGGGGCACCTGGCTGGCCCAGTTGATGGAGCATGTGACTCTTGATCTCAGGGTTGTAAGTTCCAGCCCCACATTGGGTGTAGAGATGACTTAAAAATAAATCTTAAAAATGGAAAAAATGAAAGAAAATGGGAAACCACCAACATACACATCAAAAAAGTGTCGCCGCATGTGTAGTCTGTTCAGTGTCATACAGCATAGCTTTTAAAATAGCCCACGTTACCCTAATCAAACTTGCTTTCTAATTTGTTACCTTAGAACAAGATGCTTTTATTGGAGAAAGGTATATCATGAAACAGAATGTGTAGCATCTCCTTTTTGGTTATTTTGGAATGCTATACCAAAATTTTTTCCCTGGATGCTGGAATTACAAAATTACGTGTTTAAATTTTTGTTTTGCTTTGTTTTGCTGTGTCTTTTAATTTTGAATAATCAGCTTAAAAAAAAAATACAGAGAAGGGTGCAACTCACAATACTATGTGGCACTTAATAGCAGGGACTGGGTTTCAACTACCAGAATTCCTCTCTTTTGGACGCCTGGGTGGCTTAGTCACTTAAAGCATCTTCCTTCAGCTCAGGTCATGATCCCAGGGTCCTGGGATCCATAATGATCCCTGGGTCATTGGGCTCCGTAAGATTTTTTTTTTTAAGATTTTATTTATTTATTTGACAGAGATAACAAGTAGGCAGAGAGACAGGCGGCAGCGGGGGGAGGGGAGGGAAGCAGGCTCCCCACCAAGCAGAGAGCCTGATGTGGGGCTCGATCCCAGGACCCTGGGATCATAACCTGAGCTGAAGGCAGAGGCTTTAACCCGCTGAGCCACCCAGGTGCCCCATCCATAAGATATTAAAAAAAAAAATTCCTCTCTTTACTCCTGTTCTCCAACAGATTGTTTGGGGGTGATGAAAAATGAAAACCTTTTTCTAAATGCTGTATGAGATAGAGATTCCTGGGAAATAGTGAAATAAAGACTTCTTAAAAGGTGTACCTTCCTGGGGGCACCTGGGTGGCTCAGTGGGTTAAGCCTCTGCCTTCAGCTCAGGTCATGATCTCAGGGTCCTGGGATCGAGCCCCACATCAGGCTCCCTGCTCAGTGGAGAGCCTGCTTTCCCCCCTCTCTCTGCCTGCCTCTCTGCCTACTTGTGATCCCTCTCCCTGTCAGATAAATAAATATTAAAAAAAAAATACCTTCCTAAAGAAATGAAAAAAGCTGGCAAAAATTGTCAAAATCATCTTTTTCAGAACTAAGGGAATTAATGGCTTGCAGCAGTCCAAGGAGAAATGGCCAAATCTTTCTTTCAACAGAAATTATGAGTCCTGCAAAGAAACAAGAATGGCATATACACGGGGTGTATTTATAGTTCCTGACGGAAACTATCCCTAAGAAAGCTAATTTGTTGGACTTTATTATAAAGACTTTGGATCAGCTGTGTTAAAACGTGTCTAATGAACTCAACTATGAGAACAGTGCCTTGCCGATTATGATAGAAATTATGAAATTATGATAGAAATTATGAAAAAAGAACCAGAAAGAAATTCAGAAGTTGAAAAATGTAGTAGCTGAAATGAAAAAGTCACTAGAGGGGCTGAATAGTGAAATAAAGGAGGCGGAAGAAGGAATCCGTGAACTTTGGGATAGTTGAGGTTATGCTGTTGGAGGAACAGAAGGGAGCAAGAATGAAGGATAATGAACAGAGGCTCAGATGATTGCAGAAAACCATCAAACCTATCAGTGTCATTACACAACAGAAATTCAGTAAATTTGAAGATGTAATTGGGTTTTATTAAGTCATTCCTGAATTGGGCAGCATCCAGGCTAGCAAGTAGAGGGGAGCTCTGGGGAGTGGTACCTGGTATTTAAAGGAAGGTATTTACCGGAGGGAGGGTGAGGCGCGCGATCTTATTAGGTGGATTGCCTTATCTTTCTCTGGGGGTTGGAAAGGCCCTTGTGACAGATGACCTCTTTAGAACTGATCAGAAAATTCCAGATTGATTGGTTTAAGATTCCACTCCTAGGGAGGTTGACACTGTAATTAAGTCTTGGTTTGTCCCTCCTACGGGCACATAACACCTCTTTGAGCCTGTGGCTTTTTCTTTTTTCTTTTTTAAATGTAGCTCTAGGCCTAACGTGGGGCTTGAACTCAAAACCTCAACATCCAGAGTTGCATGTTTAACCGACTAAAGCCAGCCGGACCCCCCTGTGGCTTTCTGGTAAACAGTGTGCGCGTGTTGGAGTCCTAGAAGGAGAGGATGTAGAGAAAGGAGCAGGATGAATATTTAAAGAAATAGTGGCTAAGAAGTTGCTAAATTTGATGAAAAACAATAATTTATGTGCCCAGGAAGCTTCAAGAAATCCAAGTAGGAAAACACAAAGAGAGCCATACCTAGGCATAACAAAAGAATCCTGAAAGCAGGGATGCCTGGGTGGCTCAGTGGGTTAAGCCTCTGCCTTTGGCTCAGGTCTTGATCTCAGGGTCCTGGGATCAGCCTGCATCAGGCTCTCTGCTTAGCAGGGAGCTTGCTGCCCTCCCCGCCCCCCCACCCTCCCCCCGCACTGTGATCTCTCTCTGTGTCAAATAAATAAATAAAATCTAAAAAAAAAAAAAAAAGAATCTTGAAAGCAGTGCTTAACCAACTCATCACTTACAAGGGATTTTAATTTTTTTTAAGATTCTATTTATTTATTTGACAGAGATCACAAGTAGGCAGAGAAGCAGGCAGAGAGAGGAGGAAGCAGGCTCCCCCCAGAGCAGAGCGCCCGATGCAGGGCGACCTGAGCTGAAGGCAGAGGCTTTAACCCACTGAGCCACCCAGGCGCCCAACAAGGGATCTTTGGTAAGATTAAGAGCTGATTTCTCCCTGCAAACCACAGAGGCCGGAGGCAGTAGGATGAACACTGATGTCTAATGAAGCAAACTTTCAATGTATTTGACCTTTGAGTCTGAGACAGCTCGGTTCTCTTCTATCCTCAGGGATGACATGTCAGTTTAGTCCCTAACTAACAACTGAGGTCCTTTCACACTTGATCTGCAGGAAGTCTTTTACCAAGTTTCCCTCCCCAAGTATTTCTAGAAATGCCTAGGAGATGCTTATTCTGTGTTCTAGCAAGCCAAGAACATAACAGGCCCCCCAGAATATTTGTTCAATGAATGAAATCTGCCTGGGTTGTTTCCTTCTTTGGCTAGCTGTCTGTCTACTCTTGTGCATGGGACCTCATTCTCCCTGTCTCAGAGTTACTGCCTCTCTCCTCATACCTCCTCATTTTGCCTGAAAGATGCAGACCATGGGATGCCTGGGTGGCTCAGTGAGTTAAGCCTCTGCCTTCAGCTCAGGTCACGATCTCAGGTTCTGGGATTGGGCTCTCTGCTCAGTGGGGAGTCTGCTTTTCCCCTTTCTCTCTGCCCGCCTGTTGCTCTGCCTACTTGTGATCTCTCTGTCAAAAAAAATAAAATCTTAAAAAAAAAAAAAAGATGCAGACCAACCAGTTTAATAACTTCTCGAAGTACAGCTTTTAAAAATATTACTGGAGGGGCACCTGGGTGGCTCAGTAGGTTAAGCCTCTGCCTTCGGCTCAGGTCATGATCCCAGGGTCCTGGGATGGAGCCCCGCATCGGGCTCTCTGCTCAGTGGGGAGCCTGCTTCCCCCCTTTCTCTCTGCCTCCCTCTCTGTCTACTTGTGAGCTCTCTCTGTCAAATAAATAAATAAAATCTTAAAAAAATATATTACTGGACATTTCACAAAATTTTACTGACTGTTTAGGGAATAGCAGAATAGAATTACGAGACAGAAAAAAGAAAGTTTTGCCTCAAGAAAAATAGAACAGCTGCTATAATCTAATAGAGGCAGCTTCTCCCCTGCCCATGATGCGCAGTCAAGGTTTCAGCAGATTCTGGAGTTTTAATCCCAGGCAGCACTTCCCAGGACACCCCTGCGCCGCCTGCCTGTGTTCTGCTGCTTCTGTCGTTGGAAACGCTCCTCGTAGGTGTAGAGTCCTTTCCAGAGTCATCATGTCGTCAGACAGTTCTTACTGGCACTGGTCAAGGTCATGGATTTGCTGTTTGTGGATGACAGCAGAGGCTAGAGGGCTTCAGTGAGTCCACCGGCTCTGCCAGGAAGCTTTGAAAGCAGCACCTTGATGCCTGGCCTGGAGTCCTCCCTGCTGTCCCACGGGGGATCAGAAGTGATGTGGCTGTGGCGCGGTGACACGTGCGCGGGGCTGAAGCGATCACCCTGAAACTCAGTCTTCCCGGCTTCACAGTTCCTCTCCTGACGGCGGTTTTTACCTTCCTCGGTTAGAGCCGTTTGTGGTCACTTGGACTTCGAGCCATTTGGAAGCCTCCCGTCCGGGCAGGGTCTCCTCCCTGCCAGGGCTGAAGCCTGGGCCACTTCCGTGAGACCTGAAGTTTGGCTCCGTCTTCCGGGCTTTTGCCGGTTTGGTTCCAGCCGGTTGCAGGACCACAGTTGGTGTTTTTATCAACCCGAGCCATCTTTCCCTCCTTTTTCCCTCCGATCGTCTTAAATGGAAGTTCGAGTATCTGGCAGGATAAATTCCCCCTGACCTAATCCTGCGGGTCACAGCTGAATGCTTTAAGAAGGGCAGAGGTAACTGCTGTGCAGATTCCAAGAAACTTCTCTTCAGGCACTTGCTGTGACCCTGTGGCAGGCATTGCCCTTTGCTAGATGCGGTAGGGTCACCAGAGTGGGGATCTGACATGACCCTTGCCCTTGGTCACGTATCCCACGGCTGGGGGGAGGAGGCAGGCATGTGCCGGGGCACGGGATGTGCTCGCTTGGGAACGAGGGGCCGCCGCAACTGGCCCTCACCATGGGCTGTGTCTGTGCCCGGGAGATGCTCAGTGCCAGGCTGGAGGCCAGCGCTTCCCAGAGATGTGGCTAAGTGCAGGACTCTGGAGTCAGGTGGTCAGGAGTGGAGTTTGGCCCTTTCCCAGCCCTGTGACTTCTGGCAAGTTCCTGAGTCCCTTTGAGCCTTGGTTTCCTCCTCTGTAAAATACCGACAATAAAACCTGCCTCGCAGGGCCATTGGGGGAATTAAACGAAATCACTTCCATGAAGCAGCCCTGGCAGACACGTCATCGCGGTGGCTGTGTTGGTTGTACTGGGGGAGGACGGCCGCAGGGGAGCCGTGTGGGGCAGAGCGCAGGAGCCCGAGGGCCTGCAGGTTGAGGGCACGGGGTCGGGTGGGTGGCTACTCAGGATGGACTTCTTGGGAGAGCTGGCTCTGAGACAGGGGGTCCTATTTGGGCTGGCAGAGAGTATGGTGTCTAGATGGGGTATCTCTCCCAGATGTGAGGGCCCCCAGATGTGGGGTGGACGCCTGGGCACGGGCAGTGACGGCATTCAGCTGAGGCAGAACAACAGAAATGGAGGTGTATCGACTACAGCGAGGGAGCAGAGGTCAGGACGGCAAAGCAGAGACTGCCCCGAGGCAGTGGGGGGGGTGAGGAGGTGCCGGGGCAGAATTCTCCCTATTTGGGTAACTGCCAAACTGTGGCTGTAAGTAGCCCATTGGTTAGTTAGGGCCTGTGGGTACTTTGAGGTGAGTCGCCCAATGGTCCTGTCGGCATTCAGCCCAGGGGCGCGCTGGGGACACTTTCTCCATGTCATCGCTTAAGCCTGTTGGCCTGAAAGCCGCCTCTACAGAGAGGAGAGCACAGCATTCGAGTGGCGGCGCATGGAGACAAGTCACCGCGCTGGGAAAAGCTGGGCACCGGGAAGGGCGATGCCCCGGCCTCGCTGGTGGGCGGAAGACGGGGGACGCCCCTGGAGGGTGGAGGTTCGCACCTGCTGTGTTCGCTGCTAGACCCACCGGCCCTGCACTTAGGAAACCCCATTGGAAGAATGGCTGCTGTTGGGGGGTTCATTCCCTGAATGGCCAGCTGCCTGCTGGGGTCTGAGACGGCGAGAAGCAGCCCGAGAGGCTTGAGCGGGCGACCACCCACGGGCAGATGGGGTTTTGAGAAACTCCTGGGGACTGTGTTCGCGCCTGCAGTGGGGAGAGGCAGGTGTTCAGGGCGGGAGAGCAGCTCTGAGAAGCGGCTGTTGTAGGGGCTCCGACCGGGCGGCCATGGGTGGGAAGTTGCAGGTACGCTCCGGAAGGAAGGTCGCCTTGGGTGCAGTGCGGGAAGGACTCAGCTCGAGTTTTCAACTCTGCCTCCATCTAGAGATGCAGAGATGCAGAGCTGGAAAAACAACCGCATTCGTGGAGCCGAAGAGACAGACCCGACAGGCCTGACACAGGGAGTTGGCGTGGAATGCGCGGTTGGGCTGGGCTGTTAGGCCCCACGCTCCGTTTCCTGAGAAAATTGAGTTTGCTTGAGACCAGAGCAGCTAGTCCCGAAAACGCACTTGGAGAAGACATGTGGAGAGAGAGAAAGCAAAGTTCCTGAACCTCCCCAGCTGTAGCCTCCTGGGGCCTGCCCTTTCCTGCCGATTTTAGGGCAGGAGCTGCTGACAGGGCCCGGGTGAGAGCCCGGCGTGTCGTCTGCACGGTGGCCTGTCGGAGCCCCCGGCCCCTTGGTTGGCAGGCGGGGCTCTTCAGGAGAGAAAGGGCTTCCAGTAATTGCAACTTTCCCTTTCCTTCCAAGGCTGGGGAGGTGGAAGCTGGAACTGCCTGGCATTTACTCTAGGCAAAACGGTGTATTTGCGGAGGTTAAATTTGAGAGGTTTTATTCTTCACGTGTTTTAGGAGCAAGGGGAGGGAGGCATGCTGGGGGGTCCTCCCTGCGCACTCCGCGCGCCGCGTGCGCATGTATGACTCCGCCTCTGTTCTTCCACCTGCCTTGTTCTGTGTTTCCCGTGCCGGGGCTTTGCAGTGGCGTTTGGTGAGCAGGACAGACGGGTGGGGCTCCTGCTGAGGGCCGTTGAGACCCGGCCTGAGTGAGGGGATGGCGGCTTTCCCTTCCCCACACAGGTCTGCATCCATTCCTGCAGCTGGCCTCACTCTTGGTGGTGTTTACAGCTCTCAGTCTGTTTTCCTCGTCCTCCTAGCTCACGTCCCCAGCTGGAGAGAACTCAGCTTGAAACGGGGTTTCTTCCCCAGGAGGCAGATGAAGGGCATGTGCAGGGCAGAGGCCAAATACCGCCGTTTCTAGCAGATTCATGGTCCCAGGAGGACATTTCAGCCACCGTCTCTCTGAGGTTTTTGTCCCAGATCAGTAAGCCAAGCAGAGTAAGCCCAAGGGTCCAGTCAGTGTTGGGTTCCCGTCGGAAGATCTCTCATGGTGGGTTTTCACCCACAACATTTCAGACACTAAATGCGTGGTAGTTTTCCTAACACAACCAATGTTCTGACTGATACCAACTGGGTGTCCTAAGTTTAATTCAGTTCTGACACTAACCACCTGGAGTTCGTGCAGACCCCTTGGGTTAAGGGCTCAGTCGCAACAGATGGCCTCCAGTTCACAGGCTGGTCACAAATGCTGCGTTGCCTTACTTCTGACCGACAGGCTGTAAGATGGCGTTCCCAGGAGCACCTCCCTGGGTCTGATCATTTGCTCTGACGGCTCACAGAACTCAGGGAGAGACTTGACTTTACTTACGTTTACTGATTATTATAAAGAATGCAAATGAACAGCCAGATGAAGGGGTGCTTTGGGTAAAGTCCAGAAGGATCCTGAGCACAGGAACTTCTGTTCCGGTGGAGTTGGGGGGACGCCTCCCTTCCAGCACGCGGAGGCATTCGCCAGCAAGCAGCTTTCTGAACTCTGTTGTTGAGGGTATTTATGGAGGGTTCATTACGCAGGCATGATTGGCTATTCCTGATTAACTCCATCTTTAGCCAGTCTCCCTTCCTGAGGCCCAGGGATGGGGCTGAGCCGTCCAACCCTGTAATCTCACCTTTGGTTCCTCTGGCAACCAGCCCCCTCCCGAACTCTATCTAGGGGCACACCAAGAGTGATCTCATTAACATAGACTCTGGTGTGGTTGAAAAGGGCTTGTTGTGAATAGCAAAAGACACCCTACTCCCCCCCCCCCCCCCCCCCCCCCCCCGCTCCGGTCTCTGGAAATTGCAGGGGTTTTAGAATCTTTTATGCCAGGGAAACCGGGAATAAAGACCAAATTCCTATTTATTATTAGAGTATCACAGGGTCCCTGTAGGATTCTGGACTTGGATGGGCTGCGGTACCCTTGCGGTGAAATCTTTGGGATGGTGGAGTGCCTTCAGCCCTGAGAACTGAGGTCTGGTGGAAAACCTACAGAGGAGTCAGGATGCCCAGGAGTGACCCAGGCAATGGCCCTCGGGGCGTGGTTTTGGAATATAGGTGAAGTTCAGTGAGGTGAGGTCCAGAGCCGACTGATAAAGGATTCTTGAGACATCTTTGGTGCAAAATGGTGGTCTGTTAAAGCTCGAGGACAGGACCCGTGGGCAGAGAGAGCTGCTGCGCTGGCATTGTGAGGGGTGGCTGGTTGTACACTTGGCTGGGTGTGGGGGTGGGTAGGTGGGGCGCGTGGGGGGAGTAAGGAAAAGGGTTTCAAAAGAACTTTCATATGCTAAAGAAGACATACTCCATATTGGAGGCCTTGCCATTGTCAAGTTAATACTGTTTTTCCCCTTTAGCAGGGTGTTAACATGAAGACAGTTGGGAGGTTTCTGGAAGAATGTCAACCTGTCCCACCCCAGAGTGGGGGTGTGTGTGTGCAGGGGGTCAGCTTCTGCTGTCTTCAGCCAGCCTTCTGCTCCCTCATCCCTAGAGGCACCACACGTGAGCCTAGTCTTCTTACAACAAGTTTACCACTTGGTAAAGCAGGGGTTAGGGTTTAACTTAAAAAGAAAAAAAAGCATGTGTTTTAGCTAAGTAATGTTTGCATCTGACACAATAGACGTATACAGAAGCCTTGTTTTGTGATCTCTTGAAACCTAGTTCCGCTCCCGAGAGACCACCTCTGGTTCAAGTGTCTTGTCTGTCCTTTTAGAGATGATGGGTCCATTTAAAATACAAATCTATTTCTGTTCCTTTTTCCTCCTATCCTCTCTCTCTGCTCCATGCCATTGTCACTTACCAGTGTGTTAGAGATCTTCCCGTATCAGTTCAGACATGGGCTTCGCTCTTTAAAAGCCGTGTAACATTCCATAGCTTTTCTTTCTTTTTGGCCATATGTTTACTACAAAATATATCACACAGAAGAGGTATTTAAAACATATGCATACATTAAACATAAAGATCCATTAAAACAAAATAATAGATGTTTATGTTTCTATCCCCCAAGTTAAGGAATAAAAAAGACTAGATCTTATAAGCACCCCCCCATCTGCTGACGGGCCTTGCCCCACAGCTGTCCTTTTGTAGTAGCCGTTCTCCGGACTTCTCTGCCTTCCCTTCCTTCCTCTCTCCCTCCCTCGCTGCTTTGCCTTCCTTCCGTCCTTGCTTCCAGATTCATTTACTTAGAGAGAATCCCAAGCAGACTCCCTACTCAGCAATGGATCTCTGACACTGAAATCATGGCCTGCGCCCAGATCAGGAGTCAGCCTCTTAACAGGTTGAGCCATCCTGGTGGCCTCTTGATTTTTCTCAGTAGTTTTACCGCCTGTGACCAATCTCTGAGTAACTTACTGTTTAGTGTTTGCCTGTGTTTGAACATCGCAGACACGGAGTCCTACTGTAGACCTCTGACTCACTCAGCACGGTTGGGTTGTGTCCAACTCCCTTCATTTTCCCTGTTCCGTAGCTTTCTACGGTATGGATGAGCTGAAGGCTAATTTGATTAAAAAACTTCTAAGAAATAAATACATACGGGTCACCTGCATGGCTCAGTAGGTTAAGTGTCTGCCTTTGGCTCTGGTTGTGATTCCAAGGTCCTGGGATTGAGCCCCCACATCAGGCTCCCTGCTCCGCGGAGCGCCTGCTTCTCTCCCTCTACCTGTCTTTCTGCCTCCTTGTGCTCTTTCTCTGTCTCACTGTTAAAGAAATAAAAATCTTAAAAGAAAGAAACATATACATATATATGCAGGTATTTTATTCAGCATTTTTAGTTATCTGCAGGAGGCATGGATGGTGTTAAAAAACAAACCTAAAAAATTCAGCTGGGTAAATCTGAGGATTTGTCTTTATTCAGTGACGCATGAGTGAGGCAGCATCTCATGTAGCAAATAGAAAGGAGCTCTGAAGAGCTCTATGTAACGGGAGACTTTTGTAGGCAGAAGGTACAGGAACAAGGAAGGAGTAATCTATAACCTTCTTTGGCGGACGGAAGGGGTCTATCAGGCAGATGCTTCACTACTGCTGACAGAGAAGAGTCTAGATTGACTGGTTTAAGATTACATTCCAGGGAAAGATTGAACATGCAATTAGGTATTAAATATTGGCTTGCTGTTGTAGGGCTTGACACAAGTGACTCCATTTGGGGTCTGTTGTTTCTTTCTTTCTTTCTTTTCTTTTGGGGGGGGGTTCATCAATGTTTATCTAACCCTGCTAGGAAAATTCTTGTTTAATTTTGAAGTAGTGCTTTTGAGGCAGGACCCTTTCATCCCTAGGATGTGGCTCCCATGGTCATGGGTCTTCAGCTTTATCCCTTGAGAATAAAACCGCTACCGTCATAGTGATCTTATGGACGTGGTTTGGGCCATTTCCCTGGAACTGTAGTACTTGGATGCTTGGGTTGGGCCTGGAAATCTCTCACGCATCTTAAATTCATGTGCCATTGATTTGTCCTGGGAGGCCACTTTGAATTTGTAATGGAGGATAGAATCCCTGAGGTCTACCCTTCTCCTTGTAAAGCCCTGTGGTTGGCGCATCTGTACCAAGTAGGTAATGCCGGGGGCTAGGTCCACACTAGCATTCACTCCATAGACAGGGTAGCTTAGAGAGCAGGAGTGACAGAGGTAGTTTTCCATACCTGTCAACAGAGTTTTAAAACGATCCTATTTTAGATCCCGGAACTCCTTGTCTCTGGTTGCAGATTCCTGCTTGAGCATAGTTGCTTTTCCAGATACTTTGTTGTTTTGATTTCTGAAATTCTCCATAGTTTTCACATTTTTTGCATTCCTGGGGAGACTGTGTAAATATCCCATTGTCATTCTGAATATCCCACATCCCATTGTCATTCTGCTACTGCCAGTTGATCTTGGTAGGTGTTAATTTCAGGGTGGCCTGATTCTTTTTATTTTTTTAAAAACCTTTTTTGGGGGGCACCTGGGTGGCTTAGTCATTAAGCGTCTATCTTCAGCTAAGGTCATAATCGCAGGATTCTGGGATCGAGCCCCATATCAGGCTCCCTGCTTAGCAAGAGGCCTGCATCTCCCTCTCCCGCTCCCCCTGCTTGTGTTCCCTCTCTTGCTGTTATCTCTCTGTCAAATAAATAATTTAAAAAAGAAAAGTAAATGCCCCCCCCCACTTTTTTTGTGGTGCTTGGGTGGCTCAGTCAGTTAAGCATCTGACTGTTGATTTTAGCTCAGGTCATGATCTCAGTGTCGTGAAACTGAGTCCTGCATCAGGCTCTATGCTGGGCTCTGCCAACTGCCCTGGCCCTGGCTCTGGCTCTGGCTCATGCTCTCTCTCAACAAAACAGAACCTTTTTTATAACCTTTTTATAATGTCCTTCTGCTGTCTGGATGCTGAAGAAGCTGCTTATTTCCCCCCCCCTTTTTTTTAATTGTAAAATACACATGACATAAAATTTGCCATCTTAAACATTTTTATTTTTATTTTTTATTTTATTTTATTTTATTTTTTTTTTTAAAGATTTTATTTATTCATTTGACACAGAGAGATCACAAGTAGGCAGAGAGGCAGGCAGAGAGAGAGAGAGGAGGAAGCAGGCTCCCCGCGGAGCAGAGAACCCGATGCGGGACTCGATCCCAGGACCCTGAGATCATGACCTGAGCCAAAGGCAGCGGCTTAACCCACTGAGCCACCCAGGCGCCCAAACATTTTTAAATGTAAAGTTCACTGGCATTAAAAGTGTATTCACGTTGCTTGCGACTGTCACAACCATCCAACCCTGTAACTTTTTTATCCTGTAAAAGTGAAACTGTTTCCATGATTCCGTTAACCAATAACTTCCATTCTTCCCTCCCATCTGTGCCCTGGAAACCACTATTATACTTTGTCTTTTCAGATGCTTAGTGGCCATTCATATATCTTGTTTGGAGAAATGTCTGTTCAGGTCCTTTGCCCATTTTTGAATTGGGTGGTTTGTTTCGTTGTTGAGTTTTAGGAGTTCTATATATTCTGGATATCAGTCCTTTATTGGATATATTACTTGTCAGTGTTTCTTCCATCCTGTGGGTTGCCTTTTTACTCTGGGAATAATGTTTTGATGCACAAAATTTAAAAATTTTCATTAAGTATGCTTTGTTTATTTTTTCTTTAGTTACCTGTGCTTTTGGTGTTATATCCAAGAAATCACTGCCAAGACCAATCATGAAGTTTTTGTCCTATGTTTCCTTCTGCGTTTTTTTTTTTTAAAAGATTTTTATTTATTTATTTGACAGAGAGAGATCACAAGTTAGGCAGAGAGGCAGGCAGAGAGAGAGGAAGGGAAGCAGGCTCCCTGCTGAGCAGAGAGCCCGATGTGGGACTTGATCCCAGGACCCTGAGATCATGACCTGAGCCGAAGGCAGCGGCTTAACCCACTGAGCCACCCAGGCGCCCCTCCTTTTGCGTTTTATTATTTTAGGACTCACATTTAAGTTCCTGATCCATTTTGAGTTAATTTTTGCATATGGTCTTAGATAAAGATACAGCTTCATTCATGTGCATGAGGATTCCCAGTTTTCCTGGCAACATTTGTTGAAAAGAGTATCCTTTCGCCATTGGCATCTTTGTTGAAAATACTTTGATCATGTATGTGAGTTTAATTCTGGGCTCTTATTTCTGTTCCATTGGTCTGTATGTCACTCTTTATCGCAGTACCACGCTATTTTGATTACTGTAGCTTCATAGTAGGTTTTGAGATCAGGAAGTTCACACTTCCTGAACTTCCTCCAGTTCTGTTCTTTTTTTTTTTCTAAGGTTATTTCGGCTAATTGGGGTCCATTGAGATTCCATATGAATTTTAGGATGGTTTTTTCTGTTTCTGCCAAAAAAAAAAATCATTAGGATTTTGTTAGGGATTGCATTGAATCTGTAGAACGCTTAGGGTAATATTGACATTTTAATAATATTAAGTCTTCCAAACCATGAACCTGGGATGTTTCCATTTATTTATGTTTTCTTTAATTTCTTTCAGCAGTGTTTTATAGTTTTTATTATACAAGCTTTTTACCTCCTTGATTAAGTTAATTCCTAAGTATTTGGTTCTTTTTGAGGCCATTGTAAGTGGAATTGTTTTTGTAATTTTCTTATAGAAATGCAGCTGACTTTTGTGTGTGTTTTGTATCCTGCTACCTAGCTGAATTTATTTATTCTAATAGCTTTTTTTTTGTGATATCTTTTGTTTTCTACTTATAAGATCATATCCCAACAGAGATAATTTTACTTCCTTCTTTCCAAATTGGATGCCTTTTGATTTCTTTTTATTGCATAATTGCTGTGGTTAGAACTTCCAGTACTGTGTTGAACAGTGGCAGTGAAAGTGGGCATCCTTGCAATGTTCCTGATCTTAGAGGGAAAACTTTCAGCCTTTCACCATTGAGTATTGTTTGCTGTGGGTTTTTCATATCTAGCTTTTATTATGTGGAGGTTCTTTCTTTCTATTCCTGTTTCATTGAGTGTTTTCCTGAAAGGATGTTGAATTTTGTTAAATGCTTTTTCTGCATCAGTTGAGATGATCACGTTTTTTTCCCCTCCATCGTTTGTTGATGTGGTCTGTTACATTGATCTGTTTTCATATATTGAGCCTGTGCATTCCAGGAATAAATTTCACTAGGCCAGGGTGTATAATCCTTATCATATGCGGCTAAATTCTGTTTGTTAGGGTTTTTTTTTTTTTTTTTTTTGAGGATTTTTGCAGTGTTCATAAGGGATTCTGATACGTAGTTTTCTTTACAGTGTCCTTGGCTTTAGTATCAAGGTTCTGCTGGCCTCATAAAATGAATTAGGAAGTACTCCCTCCTCTTGTTTTTCGCAAAAGTTTGAGAAGGATTGGTATTAGTTCATCTTTAAATGTTGGATAGAATTTACCAGTGAAGTCATCAGGTCCAGGGCTTTCCTTTGTTGGGAAATTTTTATTAATGATTCAGTTTCTTTACTTATATTCAGATTTTCTATTTCTTCATGATTTAGTCTTGGTAGGTTTTGTATTTCTAGGAACTTGTCCATTTTATTTTTATTTTTTATTTATTATTATTATTTTTAAAGATTTTATTTATTTATCAGAGAGAGAAAGGGAGAGAGCGAGCACAGGCAGACAGAATGGCAGGCAAAGGCAGAGGCAGAGGGAGAAGCAGGCTCCCTGCCAAGCAAGGAGCCGGATGTGGGACTCGATCCCAGGATGTTGGGATCATGACCTGAGCCAAAGGCAGCTGCTCAACCAACTGAGCCACCCAGGTGTCCCAAACTTGTCCATTTTATTTAGGTTATCCAATTTGTCATGTGTAATTGTTTAGAGTTTTCTCGTAGTCCTTTTAATTTCTGTAGAATCGGTAATAATATCCCTACTCTTATTTCTCATTTTAGTAATTTGAGTCTTTTCTCTTTCTGTTTTAGTCTGTCTGGCCACTTTTTTGTTAGTTTTGTGGATCTTTGTAAGAATTAACTTTTGGATTTACTGATTTTCTCTATTCCATTTATCTTTGTTCTTAATCTATATTATTTTCTTCCTTCTAACTTTGAGTGAGTTAGTTCTTTTTCTGATTCCTTAAGTTGTAAAATTAGGTTGTTGATTTGAGATCTTGGTTTTTTTTTTTTTTTTTTTTAAAGTTTATTTAAGTAATCTCTACACTCAGCATGGGGGGGCTCCAAAACTCAGCCCTGAGATCAAGAGCTCCATGCTCCTCCAGCTGAGCCAGCCAGGTGCCCCTCTTGTTTTTTAATGTGAGCATTTATGGCTGTAAATTTTACCCTTAGCACTCCCTTCGCTGCATTTCATGAGTTTTGGTATGTTGTGTTTTCATTTTCATTTGTGTAAGTATTATTTCCCTTATGATTTCTTCTTTGAGCCACTGGTTATTTAAAAATGTGTTGTTTAATTTCCATGTATCTGTGAATTTTTCAGTTTTCCTTTTGTTACTGATTTCTGACTTCCTCCCGTCATGGTCAGAAAAGATACTTGCATGGAAAGCTGCTCTCTTTTTAATCGAGATTTGATTTGTGGGCTAATGTATGATCTGTCCTGGAAAATGTCCCACGTGCACTGAGAAGAATGTGTATTCTGTTGCTGGGTAGAGTGTTCTGTATAAATCTGTTAGATCTACTTGGTTTATTGTGTTATAGAAGTCCTCCTCTGTCTCGTTGTTCTATCCATTATTGTGAGTGGGATATTGAAGTCTCCCAACTATTACCGTAGAACTGTTTCTTTCTCCCTTCAACTTTGTCAGTTGATGATCAGTCATTAGGTGTGTAAATGTTTATGACTGTTATATTTTCTTGCTCTGCTGACTCCTTTATTAATATATAATATCTTTGTCTCATAACTTTTTTATTTTTTATTTTTATTTTTAAAAGATTTTATTTATTTATTTGACAGAGCGAGAGAGAGCACAAGCAGGCATAGCAGCAAATGGAGAAGGAGAAGCAGGCTCCCCACTGAGCCAGGGAGCCCAACCTGGGGCTCAGTCCCAGAACCTTGGGATCATGACCTGCGCCGAATGGCTCCTCTTCTTTTATAACTTTTTTATTTTAATTATTTAGTATTTATTTATTTTTAAAGATTTTATTTATTTGTCAGAGAGAGAGACAGCAAGAGAAGGAACACAAGCAGTGGGAGAGGGAGAAGCAGGCTTCCAGGCGAGCAGGGAGCCTGATGCAGGGCTCTATCCCAGGACTCTGGGATCATGACCCGAGCCGAAGGCAGAGGCCTTAACCCACTGAGCCACCCAGGTGCCCCATAAACTGATAATTCTTTTTTTTTTTTTTTAAAGATTTTATTTATTTATTTGACAGAGAGACATCACAAGTAGGCAGAGAGAGAGAGAGGAGGAAGCAGGCTCCCTGCTGAGCAGAGAGCCCGATGCGGGACTCGATCCCAGGACCCTGAGATCATGACCTGAGCCGAAGGCAGCGGCTTAACCCACCGAGCCACCCAGGCGCCCCATAAACTGATAATTCTTATAGAGGCATTAGTCTCCTAAATTGTATAGAAAAGATTTAAATTTACAAACTAAAGTTGTAATAATACTAGTGTTTACACAAGTAATTTTCTTTTCTTCCAATGTTTAAGTGTCTTAAATGATGTAGAAAAGTAGTTTGTTGCGATAATACTAGCTTTTATAATTGCCCATGTAATTACCTTTATTGAGATCTTTATTTCTGCTGATGGCTTTGAATTACTATCTAGTATCTGTTCATATCATCTTGCATGATTCCTTTGAGCGTATCTTGGAGGGCAGGTCTAGCGGCCAGACTCCCCTTCCCTTTTTGTTTACCTGGGACTGTCTTAATTTCTCCCTCACTTTTGAAGGACATCTTTGCCAGATACAGGATTTATGGTTGATAGGGTTTTTTCCTTTTAGCACTTACAAATACATTGCTCCACTGCATTTTGGCCTCGAGCATTTCTGATTACAGAGTGCTAAATATCCCTCTATGTGACAGTTTGCTTCTCTCTGCTTCTCTCTGCTGTTGTGATGATTCTCTTTGTTTTTGTCCTTTGAAAATTTGATTATAATGTGTCTGGGTATGGGTCTCTCTCCCTCTTTTTTTAAAAGATTTTATTTGTTTATTTGACAGAGAGAGATCACAAGTAGGCTATATAGGCAGGCAAGCAGAGAGAGAGGGGAAGCAGGCTCGCTGCTGAGCAGAGAGCCCTCCCGATGCAGGGCTCCATCCCAGGACCCTGAGCTCATGATCTGAGCCGAAGGCAGAGGCTTAACCCACTGAGCCACCCAGGCGCCCTGGGTGTGGGTCTCTTTTTGGGTCTCATATTCTCATATTAATTGGGTTCATTGAGCCTCTTGGATGTTCATACTCATGTTTTTCATCAAATTGGGATGCAGATAGTCTCTCTTCATCTTCCTTCTGGGCTCTTAAAGTGCATATATTGGTATGCTTGATGGTGTCCCGCAGATGCCTTATGCTCTGTTCAGTTTTCTTCAGTGTTTTCTTTCTGTTCTTCACATTTGATAATTTCCATTGTCCTGTCTTCAGGTTCATGGATTCTTTCTTCTGCCTGCACAACTCTGTCTTTGAATTGCTGTAGTATATTTTTCATTTCAGATATTGTAGTTTCTAGCTTTAGAATTTCGTTTCGGTTTTGGTTTTTTAAAATATCTTTATTGATAATTTCCACATAATTTCCTTGACTTTCTCCACATCTTTCTTCAGTTCTTTGAGAATCTTTAAGACAGTTATTTAAAAGTCTTTGTCTAGTAAATTTGCTATTAGGTCTTTCTCAGAGACAATATCTGTTTTCTCCTTTGAATGGGCCATACTTTTCTGGTTTTTTTTGTATGCCTTGTGATTTTTGTTGTTGTTGTTGAGCACTGGGCATTTGATTCCAATAGTGTGGTATCTGGAAGTCAGACTTCCTGTTTCCCAGGGCTTTTTGTCTTTGCTTATTGTTTTTGTTTTTGTTTTTTTTTTAATTATTGTTGTAGGCTGACTCTTTGCTGAGGATCAGCCTGGGGTGTGTATGTAAGATCTTTATAGGTGTTTTCCGTGCGTCTTCCCAACATGCACATGGTCACTTTCCAGTTTTGCATGTGCAGTTGTTTTGGATGTTCTCGTCTTTACTGTCTAGCTCCCCAAAGGGGAAAAAGCAAAAAATGAAGGGAAGGAAAGAGGCAGTCCCTTCAACTGGAGGGGTGGGGGTCTTGCAACAGTGGAGGAAAGTGCAGTAACGATGGCCACCCACCTCTTTTTCTGTACCTCTGTGATCAGGAGCAGCAGTCAATGATCAGAGCACAGATCTTCAATATTTGAAGGTCAGGGTCCTCTCTGGCTCCCTCTGGCTCCCACATGTTGCGTGCCCCCTGCTCCAGGAACATACACACCTCTTCCTGCCTTGTGGCTTGGGATTGGGGATGCATAGAGTCTACTATGCTAAGAGCTGAAATTAACAGAAATTAACTGCAACTTACCCCCCAAGAATTCCCATGGAAATTGCAGACTGTAGACTTCAACAGATTCCAACAGACTCCTGAGTTCCAAAATAGTTATATCAGAAAATTCTGCCAGTAGTTGTGTAGGAGGGAAGTCAGATTCCTGGAACTACTTACTTCGCCATCTTCCCAGCTAGGAATGAAGAGGAGTCCAGCGGTGTGCCTGGGAGTTGAGCTCTGGAGTCAGACTACTGGGTTCAAGTCCTTGACTAATTAAAGCATAACTAGGGAGGCCAGCCTGGATGGTTAAAAATTATGTATTTCAAATGTTATGTAGGCATGAATGTTCACAGCAGCATGATTCATAATAGCCCAAGAGTAGAAACGACCCAGATGTTTATCCGCTGATGAGTGGATAAACAAAATTTGGTATATCCACAAAATGGCATGTTATTCAGCCATAAAAAGAAGTGACGCACATGCCACAGCACGGGTGAACATTGAAATCATTATGCTGTGTGAAAGAAGCTAGTGCAAAAGGCCATATAGTATATGGACTTTATATGAAATGGCCATAGTAGGCAAATTCATAGAGACAGAAGGTAGACTGGTAGTTGCTAGGGGCCAGGGAGTGGGGGGGTGATGGTTAATAGTACTGGGTTTCTGGGACGCCTGGGTGGCCCAATCAGTTGAGCGCCCGACTCTTGGTTTTGGCTCAGGTCATGATCTCATGGGTCATGGGATCGAGCCCCACGCATGAGGCTCTGTGCTGGGTGCAGAGCTTGCTTCAGAGTCTCTCTCCCTCTGCCCCTTCCTGCTCTCTTCCCTCTTCCTCTATGCCTCTTTCCCTCTCTCTTTTTCTCTCTATCTCTCTAAATAAACAAATAAATCTTTTAAAAAAAGTACTGGGTTTCTTTTTGGGGTGATACAAATGTTCTGGAATTAGATAGTGGTGATGGCCGCACAGCATTGTGAAGTTCTAACTTGCACACTTTAAAATGGTGGGAAACACACTTAAAAAAATTAGAGTTGCAAAGTGAAAGCTTCATCATGCCATGTGAAACTTCGTTCTCCTCTTTGTCAGCAGGCCTGTGCTCTTTGTATGCACTTGTGACCACTGTGTGTGCGTGTTTAGGCCCTTGTGCCAAACAGTTCTAACAGTTCATGTACCTGTCACTGGTCCTGTCAATTTACCACGATGGATAATTTAAAAAAATTCTACTTCCTACATCCTACATGATGCCAGGCACTTAAGAGATTCTTTGTAAACATTTACTGAATTACTGCCGCTTGCTCTTTGCGTTTCATTAATGTGGACACTTGCAGGTTAGCTGGAATTACATTGTTCAGGATTGTTTCAGAAAGAGGTAATACCTCTTAAATTATGTGTCTTTCAGTAAGAGCTCTACATTTTACATTTGTAAGCTGTGTATATATTTTTTCCAGACAGAAAATAGTGTGCTTGGCTTTTCTGATCACAAAGATGATATTTGCTAATTTTAAGCAAGATTTAGATAATGGTCTTGCTTGGACTGTGACCTTTACTTTTAGAAGCCTCCAGACAATGCCAAGTCAGCAAAGGAGCTTCTTTTTTTTTTTTTTTTTCCCCCTCCCCTCTCT
This sequence comes from Mustela erminea, assembly GCF_009829155.1. Taxonomy (NCBI): domain Eukaryota; kingdom Metazoa; phylum Chordata; class Mammalia; order Carnivora; family Mustelidae; genus Mustela; species Mustela erminea. The sequence continues at coordinate 108,641,646 of NC_045622.1, read as the reverse complement.
TTCTGTTCTATCATCCTTTTTATTATCTTCTCTGCATCTTGAATTAGTTTGGCCTTCATCACTTCTTTCCAAATAGTTTCTTAGATACCTTCTGTGAGACAGGACCCTAGGATGCCATTTTCCTATTGTCCAAAGATCATGTCTATCTTGTTTGCAAATAAGAAGAAAGAATGCATAGTGTTTGTTGTTTGTTCTGCCACATCAACGCCCCCTTAATTCCCAACTTTTCTCTTTCTCTCTTCTTTTTTTTTTTTTTTTGCTTCATGATTTTTTTGAATCCCAGAGCTGTGTGCTTTTCTGTGACCCGTTGAAAATCTTCATCTATGTCGTGGCTCTTTTGTGGAAAGGAAGCGGTGGACTTCGGAAACCTCTTCCCTCCCCTTTGTGTGTGGCTGAGACGTCACTAGGCTGCCTTCTTGCCGCCCCGTGGCAGCTGGTCCCCTTTCTCCGCAGCACTCAGAGCTCAGCAGCCTCAGGCCAGATGAGACATGGCAGCTGGGACGGGCCATTTTCTACTTAGGAGGCTGATGCCACTGACCTGGCTTTTCTCTTGAAGTTCGTTTTCAGCAGCGAGGATGCTCCCGTACTCCTTGTGTCCTTCTCCAGAACCGCCTTCTTAGCTAACAGCACACGAGCTTGGCGCCCAGGTGGGAACTGACAGGCCCACTCAGTGCTGGCGAGGCCAGTGGCCCTCGACTTCCTGTGGCTGGAGGACGACTCGTGCCCATGTCACCTGCAGCCGTGAGGGGATGCGGACCCGAGATGGGAAAGAAAGGGTAGAGCACGGGATAAGCAGAACTTCTCCATGGAGTTTCGGGTGCACACCCGGCAGAGCTGGTTTTCCTAGTTGACGCTGGGAAGACTGAGAAATGTTTTATTTTTTATTATTTTTTTAAGACTTTATTTATTTATTTGACAGAGATCACAAGTAGGCAGAGAGGCAGGTGTTGCGGGGTGGGGGCGGGGAGCAGGCTCCCCACCGAGCAGAGAGCCCGATGCGGAGCTCGATCCTAGGACCCTGAGATCATCACCGGAGCCCAAGACAGAGGCTTAACCTACTGAGCCATTCAGGCGCCCCTGAAAGGAAGTTTTAATCTTCGGTTGAAGCCGGTGCTTGTTGAATGAAAGTGCGTCCGTCTGTAGCTTCCTGCCATTACACTGTTGATTTCGGTTTGAAGCGCCTTATCACGCAGATTTAAATTGAGGCTGTCGGAAAGCTTCTTTCTTTCAGAATGTCTGTTCTGGGATTGTAGAGGCCCGGTGGGCTCCGTGCAGACAAAGGGGTCCACGGCCTCATTCACAAGCACGGGGGGATTGTGATGAGGAGGATGCGGGCTCTCCTTTTTTCTGTTTAACCGAGGCGGGGGTTAGGGAAGAAACCCCTTTATGAATGATGTTGGGGAGGCAGCTTTCTCTTTGTAGGGCCTTGTCAGTCCAAAATTCTCAGGGAGCGCTCCAAAGTGGGAGGAAAATGAGAGCAGAATTCTTGGGTGGGTTTGTATCTGCTGGTTGTTTTTTCTTCCCGCCCATTTAAAACTAAATGTGTGTCATAGAAATCAGTCGTAGAGTGTAACAGCAGCTACATTTGTTCTGCTCTGCTGGGGTCTCTTCTGGAGGCCGAAGGTGTTGCCCTGAGGAAACTGAGGCTCCTGGGGGTGATCTCCTTGCCCCAAGTTGTCTAGGGATAGAGTGGCAGAGACCGGGGGCAGACTCGGCTCTCTGTCCAGACACCCGGGCCCCAGTCCGGCGCCACTGCCGACAGAAGCCGACGCCGCCCTCTGCCAGGAGGCCACGCGGTTGCTGCTTTCTCTGACTGGCCCGGCTTCTCTTTGTCGGTTTCTATGCCGGTGTCTCTCGCGAAGCCTCTCCTTCCTTTTCTTTTTCCTTTCCTGCTGGCCTCGGACATGATGCTCGCAGTGTAGAAGCAGGATTCTTGGCTCAGAACATCTTGGTTCTTGTCTAAATCCCCAGATTTTCCTCGGCCTCTTTCATTTTCGCTTTCGTTTCCCCTGGACAGTACTGCTGCTTCAGGCCATCGTGAGGAGAAAGATGAGCCTGCCCGAGGGTTTGAAGAAACGTCAAGGAGGAGTTTTTTTTAGCAAACAGTTGGGTGTTTGGGAAGCTTGGTGCCCCGCTGCTTTATGTCCTGGTGAGAGCCGGTGCTCTTCCTCGCGACGCGGTGGGGCACGGGTGCGAGCGGATGTGGTCGGGGGCAGTGAGGCCGCTGGCCTGGGAAGCCGTCTTGTCCTTGGCCACATTGCATCACACTGGTCTGCACTGAACCATCGTGAGTCCAGGAGCAGTGCTGTTTCCTAAAGAGGTGGGAGATACCCCCCCCACAGAGGGAAGAGAGCCCTGGGTGAAGCTGCTTGGAGGAGGGTATGGTGAAGACAGAGGGTGCCCTTGAGAGCCTGGACTTGACAGGAAACCATTGCCGAGAGTTGGCCCCTTGCTCTTTCTGAAGCTGTTAACAGGTTTCTAGAAGACAGGCTGCACACCACACCTGGTCTTAGGTCCGTGCCATTTCTCCTACCACCCCGCCCCCCATTTCTCCCAGCCCCACATGCCGAGATCTGGGGCTGACGGCCCTGTTGATGAGTAGCCAGGCCACCCGTTCTCCAGGCTGTCTACTGTGCCAGCTGAGGTTCGTCTTGTTGGCAAGGGAGGTCTGAGAACACATCTTGCTCCCCCTGCCACCCCCTTTGTACCCCAGCCAGAGGCGTGGTCTCTTCTGGGTCCCTGGTGAAGTGAGCCGCCTTGTTCCAAATTACATACGCGCCAGCTGTCTCTGCTACTCTGATGACTCCAGATCAGACCAGCCTCATTCTGAATCCATTCATCTGTGTTCATTCCACGAACATTTTGTGCCAGGCATTGTGGTAACCTGCATTCTCAAGGCCGCATCCGACCTCATCAAACCAGGATCGCTTGCAGAAGTGTGGGTCACTGATGAATGTGCCTTTGACCTGATGCCTGTTTAATAAACTTACGCTCCTCCTGAGTAATCTGGTGTCTCTTCCCAAGGAGTTGAGGCCTAGATTTTGATTCTGACCTCATTCAGAGGGGGAGCCTGGGCCAGGCCCCTCACTGCCAGGCCTCATTTTTTTCTCAGCATTGGGAGGTAGAGGCTCCCCCCTCCCCCGCTCCTTGCTATTTGTTTGCTATTCCTAGCACAGATCCTTGCATCGGCCCAGGCCCATTCACGGCCTCTGGCCTAGAGCCTGTTCCACTGTTGTCACTACCCTGTCCCTCCCACCCCTTCCCCGAAGCAGTGACCCCTTCCCCGAAGCGGTGGCTTCTGTTCCTTCGCTCTTACCAGCTCCAGAAGGTCTCAGGGGAGCCTCTGATGGCACCTGGGAAGCCCCTTCCCCAACTTCCAAAAAGATGCTCTTTAAGGGTACCAGGGAAGGGGGAACTTGAAAGTAGAAAGTTTTTCTTCATTTGTTTTACCTTTTGAGACCAACCTGATGGCTTGAGACAGTCCACTTGGGCCCAAGGTGCCGGGATTATCTGAGCTTTCCCAGGGTCTCCTGAAACCCTCTGGCTTCTGTGAGGGCTGAAGGCTCCCGTGGGCCTGCAGGCCTGCGGGGCTCGGTCTTTCTCCTCTCTGAGCTACTGTGTTGGAGGTGCTTTTGGATAGAGGAGTCTTCAGGGACAAGAAGGAAGTGTTTTGTGGACCTCAACGCGTCCGGGACTCTGCTTCGAGGCCAGGGTGAAAAACAGAACACTTGGAGGCTTAGGGGGTGGAGAAAACTTTTAGTCATTCTGTTTACTTATTCCTTTGTGTCTCATCTTCCCACCCACACCCCCAAAAAGAGACCGATGGAAGTAGTGAGGCTTGCTGGTTTGTTTGCTGCCCTTTGCAGGAGTTGCCAGTGAGACAAATTCTCATTGGCTTCCTGTGACTGTTTCCTTTAATGCAAAATGATTTAGGAGGAGGAAAGAGGATTTCATTTTGTTTTCCTCACCACCTAGAGAGCTCTCAGCCTTCTGCCAGGAAAGGGACTTGGGCATTTTGAGTCAAGATTTTGCAGTGGATGGTGGGTGTTCCACAGAGATAAAAACGTGTAACTTAGGGGACAAGATTCCATTTTCTCCCCTGCTTGTAGCTGGAGGTCCTCCTGGACCTTCCATAGACCTTCCCTGCAGCTGGCCATTGGCTCTTAGTGCAGCTGTTCCAGATGGCTGGGGCACCTGTTGCCCCAGGTCACCCAAGTCCAGGCCAAAAAATCATCTCTGCCTTGTTACACAAGAATGACAACAGTTTTCCAGACCCTTTCCCCTTTTTGGTGACTTACATCCACGTAAGCAGCTGACATGCCTGTGTTCAGGTGTTTGATTACACTGAAGCTGAGGCCCAGCTAAGGCGAAGTCCACACACCAGACACAGCCCGAGAGCGACGTCCGAGCTGCAGACACACAGCTGCTGAAACATACAGCCAGCCTTCCAGGCCTGGCTCCGGTTTTCCCTGGAGCGCAGTTCTGGAATTTCAGGCTTGACCTCTCTTCTTACCTTACCACTTCTCCATCCCCCTCTTATCCAGATCAGAGGCAGGTGAGGGCTGGTCTGGAAACTGATCCCAGTTTGCGTGGACTCTTCCAGCAAACACAGCGCTCTCACCTCTGTTCCCGAGAAGAATTAGGGCTGTCATTCTGGTAGATGGTCGCATAGAACTGGGCCTGAGAAATCTGCCACCAAGTCCCCTGGACAGTCTGCCGCACTTTATCTCTCCCTTAAGGGCTTCTTAGGTCCCCAGACATATACCTCGTGCCTGTTCAGTTCTTTGTTCTGCAGGGTTTGGGATGCAGAGATGAGTAAGTTGTGTTCTCCAGCCTGGCAGTGGGGTGAGCTCCTTGCTGCGTCCAGCCAGCCATGTCGCTTGGGAAGTAAAGCTCTGTTTTACTTTGTGAGGAGCGCAGGTCATACCTGTAATACTGCTTGGCAGCAAGCAGAACAGGCCTTCTGTCCATAACCATGAACCTGGCCTCCCATTGCTAAGAGAAGATAGTGGGCTGGGCTGAATGGTGAATCACCCCTGGGGTCCTTGGTCTCCATGATCACTCGGCATGGAGTGCTCCGCAGCTGGCCCTCGCCTTCAGGGGCCACTGTGTAGTTGACAGACACTTGCATGTGTCCCCCAACTAATTATTGAGTACTCATGTGTTCCAGACCCCATGCTACCTGTTGGAGACACAACAGGGAGCCGGAAAGATGGAGCCCTGGTCGCTTGGCATCAGAGCAGACAGGTAGAAGGCCAGTTACTGTTCAGTTTGGCTGTGATAAGTGCTGGGAGGAAAAGCGACGTGGGCGGGAGAGCGCCTTAACCGGGAGGGCCGGCCAGCCGGTTATCTGCCTCCACAGCGGGCAGCGGCTGGGTGTGGATCTTGGCAGAACACAGGGAACCTTAGGCAGGGCTTAGCGACTCCAGCTCAGCACTCCCGGAACTGGAACAGAGGGCGGGAGGAGCTACGGCAGGCACCACTGTCTTCCACCGCTCCCTACCCCTTCTTCCCCTTCCCCAAGTCCCTGGCTGGATTGGGGTTCCCGGAGCTGTTTGCAGACCTGGTGAGCCCCTTTCCAGTGGCACACCCTGGGACCTCTGGTGCCATTGCTCTTAACCAGCCCCTGCGGTAACACTGAGGTGATGGCAGAAATGCCCCCAGGGGACGGGGTCTGTTTCTAGTTAATTACATGCTTTCTTGCCAGGCAGCGGATGGTCAGGTTGTGGGTTGTCTGGGCTTACTCTCTCTGCACACTTGCGGAGCATTTACTTTGGGCCAGGCTCAAAGAGCTCCCAGCAAAGTCTTCTCAGGGTTTTCTTTTGGCCTCTTAGCTGTGGCCCTCGCTGGGAGAGACAGGAAGGGAGGGATGAGTGCCGGTGAAGGGGACTGAGTTGTTTTCAGGTTGCCCGCGTGCTGGGTGACCCGGGACACAGGAAGCACCCTGACTATGAGTTCCTAAGATTTCTTTTCTTTTTTTAAAGATTGTATTTATTTATTGGACAGACAGAGATCACAAGTAGGCAGAGAGGCAGGCGCAGAGAGAGAGAGAGAGAGAGAGAGAAAGAGAGAGGGAAGCAGGCTCCCTGCTGAGCAGAGAGCCCAATGCGGGTCTCTATCCCAGGACCTTGAGATCAGGACCTGAGCCAAAGGCAGAGGCTTAACCCACTGAGCCATCCAGGTGCCGCATCTAGATTTCTTTTTTTGAAGGCCTACAACTGTGGCTATGTCCCAGGGCCAGTGCCATCTTTGGACAGGCATGTGTCCTCCCCGCCTGGAACTCATATCTCAGAGAGCCCCACGTGTGGGAGTACTCCCCCGTGACTCTTCTGGGTCCCCCTCCAGTGCCGTTCTGGCTGGGCATTCCCAGCCCTGAGTGGGACCCATATTGTATCTTTGGGGTGCTCTCAACCCTCTGCCCTGTTCAGGGACAACCAGATGTCCTAAGAGCTTGTCCCAGGGTCTTATGTCTGGGCCCAGTTCCAGGATGGCTCCCACTGGAGGCCGCAGTATTATTTCTTTTGTAGGCTTGTGTGTTCGCGTTATCAGCACCATCTTGGCTGTCCAATCTGTGAGATTCACTGGAACACACGTGATAACGTGTGTTCGCGTTATCAGCACCATCTTGGCTGTCCAATCTGTGAGATTCACTGAACACTGTGAGATTGGACAGCCAAGATGGTGCTGATAACGCGAAGTGTGCATGACTCAAGTTTTTATTTTTTAAAAAATATTTTATTTATTTATTTGTCAGAGAGAGAGAGAGATCACAAGTAGGCAGAGAGGCAGGCATGGAGAGAGGGGGAAGCAGGCTCCCCACTGAGCAGAGAGCGGATGCGGAGCTCGATCCCACAACCCTGGGATCATGACCTGAGCTGGAGTGAGGCCCAAGACAGAGGCAGATGTCCACTGAGCCATGCAGGTGCCCTGTGACTCAAGTTTTTATATAGATGAGGCATTCCTCCCCCAAAATATTTGCCTGGGGCCCTGCATATCCTAGGGCAGACCTGCCCGAGGGCTGCCGGTTGGGCCCTCCAGCTCTGCATTGCTCCTCTTGGCCTGCCCCAGAGACGAGGATAAGGGCCCATTGTTTGTTCCCCGGGGCCTGAATGGCACTTTGTTTTCTTCGTTTGAACTCCCAGGCTGTGGCTTTTCTGCTGCTGCTCTTGGCTGTAGTCACGTCTCGGATGAGAAATCCGTTCCCACTCTGACTTCACGGTGTTCCAGTGAATATCCTGGGAGGGCAGGGCTGTGAGCCAACTTGGGGTCTTGTGTTAGTCACTGTGGGGTGAGAGCTAAGAACCGAGGTGCTGAGAGCAGGGCCCTCCCCTACCAGGAGGGCTTAGCTGTGGCCGAAGGAAAAGTGGGGAGACCCCTTTGTTCACACTGAACGGAGGAGCTAGCTGGCAGGAATGTAGGCCCGCCCTGATGGGCAGGAAGGGAATGTGGTGGGAATGCAGGGTGAGCCGTCGCTGGGGCCTGCCTGGGTGGGGGCAGCTGGACCGAGGCAGAGGATGCTGTTTGCCGCCCTCCTTTCTCTGTGCCTTCTTGCGGCCCTCCAGCGGCACCCGTTTACCACGTGGCCTGCTCTCTGGTGTGGAAATGAGTACAAGCCCAAGAACGGAAGGTGCCTCGTTTATGCTGAGGTCAAAGGCACCAGACGGTGGAGCAGGGGTGGGCGAGCGAGCGGGTAGAGAGCTCGTTCGTCGAACGTGGAGAGTGCAGCGAGCGGTCTTTGCCCGCCGGCTCCCGGCCTTCTCAGGCGTCAGTTACAGGGCATTGAGTCAGGCCCCCGCTGCCCTGACTCAGAACAGGAACCCCGGCTCACCTCCCTCTGGCGCCTCTGCTTATGTTCCTGTGCGAAGGAGGCGGTTTGTTTTCTTTTAAAGGTGCTTTGCCCTTCTCCCAGTGTGCAGGGAGGGGCCTCCTAGAGGAGTGTCTCTTCAAGTGGGGTTCATAGGCCCATTTCAGGGGGGGTCCCTGAGTCCAGATGGTAGTTGTAATGCTAACGAGAGATAACTCGCCTCTCCCCGCGCGCTCACAAGTGCACGGCTGTTGCAGAAGCCAGCTGGGCGAGGCTGCTGGAGTCCACGGAGTCAGGGCGGCGGGGTGGGGGTGGGGGCACGGAGCCCTTGGCCTCCACACGCTTGCCATGCCAGGAGCTGGCTTTGCACAGCAGTGGCCTTGACGAAGCAGGAAGGTGGCCATTTCATTGACTCCCCACACGTGTGGTGTGTGCACGTCCTTCCTCCCCTGTGTGGCGAGATGCGCTGTCACTGCCCGGGCTGAACTGTGTTGCAGGCTGAGGACGGGCACTCCTGGGGTTGTGTGGGTTGCGAGCTGAACTGGCCACTTTTTGCAGGGAATGCTGTTTGTACTCGAAAGAGCAGGCAGTTGTGGTTATTCAGACTTGGCTACTCAACTGACTTTTCTTGAAAAATGGTTGTAGCAAACCCGTCGCTTCAGAGAAAATCGCTAATAACATTTATTGCCGGTGGCCAGATTCAAGCTGTCAAGCCACAGTGAGTGTTTTGGAAAGCTTTTACCCACCATCATGAGCTCCGCTGCTTTTCAGCCCTTAGACTTTCTGATGATTTTATTGATGGTAATATTAGACATGTGACATCTTGGTGTTTTATTAGAAAATGTGTCCCCATCTGGAAGATCAGCATAAGCCTGTGAACCAGTATTTTTCCAAATGACCAGTGTGGTGTGTAAGGTTACAAAATCATGTTGGGTAAAGGGCCCATTTATATTTCAAGATAGGCCAGTGGATTTTTTTTTAAGATTTTATTTATTTGACAGAGATCACAAGTAGGCAGAGGCAGAGAGAGAGAGAGAGAGACAGGGGAAAGCATGCTCCCTGCTGAGCAGAGAGACCGATGTGGGGCTCCATCCCAGGACCCTGGGATCACGACCTGAGCCAAAGGCAGAGGCTTCAACCCACTGAGCCACCCAGGCACCCCCAGTGGATTTTAAAATAACACAGTACATTAAGGTTCATAGGGTTTCCTATCTCACATTATCATTAATTACTGTTGATCAGGTTTTGGTATAGTATCAAACAGGAGACTCCAGCATTGTCTGAAATGGCTACTAAAATATTCCTCCCTTTTGTTAATACATGCCTGGTGAGTTGTCCAGATTTTCCTTGTGAGCATCACTTATCACAACAGACTGAATGCAGAAGCACAGATATGAGAATCTACTATCTTCTGTTAAGTTGGACATGAAGTAGATTTAAAACATGTAAAGTGATACCACTCTTCTAAGTGTTTTTGAAAGTATAGTTATGTTTTTGGGGGAGGGTATGTGCTATGGTGAGTGCTGTGAAGTGTGTAAACCTGGCAGTTCACAGACCTGTACCCTTGGGGCTAATAATACATTATATGTTAATAAAAAATAAAAAGTAGGGAGCGCCTGGGTGGCTCAGTGGGTTGAGCCTCGTCAGCTCTCTGCTCAGTGGGGAGCCTGCTTCCTCCTCTTTCTCTCTGCCTGTCTATCTGCCTACTTGTGATCTCTACCTGTCAAAAAAATAAAATCTTGAAAAAAATTTTTAAAAATAGTTATGTTTTATGAAAAGTATGTTAACCTGTAATGTATTTATTATTTTAAAACATTAAGAAACATAAATGAGAGTACCACATCCCAGAATAACCCTGCACTGCGTTTGCTTCGCTTACACAAAGCTCAGTTCCCCTTACTACAAGATTGTCTGAGGTCAGAGAGCATATAGACTTCTGATGGGTGGTTAAAATTTTTATTTGTGCAAGGATTTTAACTTTTCAAGAAGTTTTAACATGCGTTTTTTTTTTTTAAGATTTTATTTATTTATTTGACAGAGAAATCACAATAGGCAGAGAGGCAGGCAGAGAGAGAGAGAGAGGGAAGCAGGCTCCCTGCTGAGCAGAGAGCCCCATGGGGGGCTCCATCTCAGGACCCTGAGATCATGACCTAGGCCAAAGGCAATGGCTTAACCTACTGAGCCACTCAGGTGCCACTCAGGTGCCCCTAACATGCGTTACTTTACTTTTAAAAATTCATTTTTAGGGGCACCTGGGTGGCTCAGTGGGTTGGGGCCTCTGCCTTTGGCTTGGGTCATGATCCCAGGGTCCTGGGATCAAGCCTCACATCCAGATCTCTGCTCTGGGGTGAGCCTGCTTCCCCCTGCCCTCTCTGCCTGCCTCTCTGCCTATTTGTGATCTCTGTCAAATAAATAAAATCTTTAAAAAAAAATTCACTTTTATAATATCTTTACTTGAGAGATAATTCATATATTATAAAATACATCCCTTTTAAAGGTTTAATTCAGTGGCTTTAGTATATTCAGTGTTGTGTAACCAACACTGCTATTCCCGAACATACTCCTAACCCCAGAAGGAAACCCTGTGCCCATCAGCAATCACTCTGTTATCCCGCCCCCCCAGCCCCTGGCAACCAATCATTTGCTTCTGTCTCTGTGGTTTTGCCTATTCCGGACATTTCATATAAATGGAGTCAGACAGTATGTGGCCTTTTATGTCTGGCTTTTTTCAGTTAGGATGTTTTCAAGCTTCACCCACTTTGTCACAAGTAGTAATTCAGTCATCTTTTTCTTGGCTGAATAATATCCCATTGTACGGATAGACCACATGTTTATCCATTCACCAGTTGGACCTTTGGGTTGTTTCCACTTTTGGTTATTCTGGCCTGTGCCGCTGTGACCCTTTGTGTACATAGTTGGTGTAGACACATATTTCTGTTTCTCTTGTGTTTCTGTCTAGGAGCCGGGTCGTATGGTAATTCAGTATTTAATCATTTGAGGAACTCCAGAGAGTTTTCTGAAGTGGCTGCACTGTTTTATATTCCCACCGGCAGTGTATGAGGGCTCTGATTTCTCTGTGTCATCGTCAGTACTTGTGACTGGCTTGTGGACTACCGCCACCCTGGTGGGTGTAAAGTCTGTCTCACTGTGGTTTTGTGGGCATTTCTCTAATGACCTCGAGCATCTCTCCGTGTGCTTATTGGCCATTTGTCTTCCTTTGCAGAAATACCTGTTCAGATCTCCTGCTCATTTTTAATGAAGTATTTTTGTGGTTGAGGTACAAGAGGGTGTTTGTGTGTGTGTATATGTGTGTTTTGAAGTATATATTAGACCCGTAGAAGGTTACATGATTTGTAAAAACTTTCTCCCATCCCGTGCGGTTGTCTTTTCTCTTTCTTGGTGTCCTTGGGAGCACAAAAGGTTTTTCATTTTGTTGAAGCCAATTTATCTGTTTTCCTTGGTTTCTCACAAGTCTTCTGTCGGAGCTAAGAAGCCAAGGCCACAGAGATTTATATTTTATCCTAAGAGTTTTATAGTTTTAGCCCTTGCATTTATGTCTGATCCATTTTGTGTGAATTTCTATAAATGGTGGGAGGTAGGGGTCCAAATTCATTCTTTTGGTTGTGGCTCTCCAGTCATTATAATAGCACCATTTGTTGAATTGTTTTTGACACCCTGCTGAAGATAATTGACTAACTATGAGGGCTAACTTACCTGCTCTCAAGGCTGTCCCCTGGATTTGTCTTCTGTCCGTCTCCCAGTACGACACCGTTGTTGGCCCCGCCCCACCCGGTCTTGATTACTGTAGCTTTCTAGCGAGTTTTGGAATTGGCAAATGTCACTCTTCCAACGGTGTTCTTCTTTTTCAAGATTCTTTTGGTGGTTCTGGTTCCGTTGCATTCCCTTATGAATTTTAGGATCATCTTGCCAATTTCTGCAACTAGAGGAAGCTGCAGTTCTTTTCTTTTCTTTTTTTAAAGATTTTATTTATTTACTTGACAGAGATTACAAGTAGGCAGAGAGGCAGGCAGAGAGAGGAGGAAGCAGGCTCCCCACCGAGCAGAGAGCCTGATGCAAGGCTCTGTCCCTGGACCCTGGGATCATGACCTGAGCCAAAGGCAGAGGCTTTAACCCACTGAGCCACCCAGGTGCCCCGGAAGCTGCAGTTCTTGTTAGGGTTTGTTTTGAATCATTTTGGGGAGTATTGCCATCTTAACAATGTTTCAGTCTCTGATCCATGAACTTGAGGTGTTTTGCTTTTTTGTTCAGGTCTTCAGATGTTTTCAGTGGTATTTTGTAGTTTTTAGTGTACCAGTCTTGCACTTCTTTTGTTAAATTTGTTCTTTGATATTTTATTCTTTTTTTTTTTTTTAAGATTTTATTTATTTATGACAGAGATAGAGGGAGAGAGGGAACACAAGCTGGAGAGGGAGAAGCAGGCTCCCCACTGAGCTGGGAGCCTGGTGCGGGGCTCGATCCCAGGGTGCTACAGGCTGCTGGGATCATGACCTGAGCTGAAGGCAGATGCTTAATGACTGAGCCCCCCAGATGCCCCTTCTTTTTGATTCTTATCTTACTCTATATTGATTAAACTGTTCGGGGCGCCTGGGTGGCTCAGTAGGTTAAAGCCTCTGCTTTCCGCTCAGGTCATGATCCCAGGGTCCTGGGATCGAGCCCCACATTGGGCTCTCTGCTCAGCGGAGAGCCTGCTTCCTCCTCTCTCCCTGCCTACTTGTGATCTCTGTCTGTCAAATAAATAAAATCTTTTAAAAAATAAAAATAAATAAATAAATAAATAAATAAATAATAATAATAAACTGTATTGATTTACTCCACTGCCCCCTGCCTCGGCCCCAACTGTCTCCTCAACTAGACTGAGTTCCCACAGGGCCTGGTACTTAGGTAGCACAGTGCACTGCCGTAGAGATTTTCTTGTGTTTTTGTTGTTGTTGTTGTTCACACTGCCCTCGTGAAGGCGGCATGGTCTTACTGTCCCTGGCCTAGTAGTTGAAGACACTGATGCCCAGAGAGCAAGGTGACTTGCTTCTTGGCACAGCACTCATTAGTGGTAGCAGAGGTAGGTCCAGGATTTTTCTGAATCACAGCCCACTCCTCTTTCCAGGCGTCATCCTGAGTGGGACTGGCACTCTGTTCTTTTTTCCTGAGCCACCAGGTGCCCTGACATCTACTCTGTCCTTCCCCCCGCCCCCATTTCTGTGTCTGTCTCTACACAGAGCCCCAGGACATGAAGGGAAGAGCAGGATTAAGGCTGATACCACAAGGGCTGACCGCTGGGGTCACTTTCCTGGGCATTTCCAGCGTGCCAGACTCTCTGAGGTATTTCCAAAATAGGCGACCTAATTAAGTTCTTAGAGCCACTCCACCAGATGACTCAGATCACAGCGTGCTACACACCAGCAGGTGAAAGTTCAGAGGGCCTTGGAAACTCCCAGGTCAGAGGGTGAGTTACGTGTTCAGCACTGTTCAAAAACTGCAGTTACGGTGCTGCAAGACGGAGAGGCGTGGGGAGGCGGGAGGGGATGGGGGCTTGCTCGGAAGCTGACGCTCATCAACACCGGCTTGATTTGGATCAGTCCAGAACTGTTTGGTCCTTGGCCTGCAGCTGGGATCTCAGAATGATTGGTTTGCTGCTCCCTTCCCGGGGTGACTCTCTCCCTCTCTGTTTCTCTGGAGCACCTGGCATCATTTTCATTACCCAGTGGACATTCTTTACAAGCTTTTTCAGTAAATCAAAGACATTCTGCCTGCCTGCTTGCTCCATGGAAGTGGAATCTCGCAGCCTCTATGGCCGGATTTGGGGTGATGTAGAAGAAAGGGGGACAAGGGGACAGAGGACAGAGGGGTCCCCGCTGCCGGGCCGATGTGAGACAGGCATGGGAATGACTCAAGACCTGCTCTCATCGGCCGCCCCCAGAGCAGAGCACAGACAGACGGCTTCCTTCTTGGAGTCGCTGACATCTGATCTGTCACATCCAGGGCTGTGGCGTTATTTCCACACCTGAGTCACCCGTGAACCAGAACAGCGCTGAGTATCTTTGCCCTTGGTTTCACGGAGCCGGACCCTTCCTTCCCACTTCCATTTCTGTTTTTCTAAAGTAGGAAAACACCTATGAAGTAGTAGACCTTGGTGGCCTTGACAGTATTTTACAACTATATAGAACCTTAACTGGTGCAGGTTTTTAAAAAAATATTTATTTGAGAGAGAGAGAAAGACAGAGTAAGAGGGAGCAAGTGAGCATGAGCAGGGGGAGGAGGAGGGGGAGGAGCAAACTCCCCACAGAGCAGGGAGCCTGGTACTGGGCTCGATCCTAGGTCCCGGAGACCATGATCTGAGCCAGAGGTAGAGCTTACTGACTGGGCCACCCAGGTGCCCGTAACTGGCACAGTTTTTGATGCTGGATGTTCTGCTTAGATGGAAAGCAGCGGCACAGATGATTATGTTTCTGCGATGCAGTGAGCTCGCCTTCTTCCCCAGCCTCATTCTGGCACCCGCTGCCCCAGCCACGCCAAGCTATGCATGGCTGCGGGCATGCAAAGCCAGGTGGTGTCCCTGTCACACTGCTCCCTCTTCCCGGATGCTTGCCCTTCCTCCTTCCCTACAGTCCCCCTGTCCCGCTCCTCCTCTTTCAGACTCCCTCCTGTGATGCCCTTCTGGATCCTCGGTCCCCCTTCACGTACCAGTAGCTTAGAGCTGACACCCGCCGCTGGCTTCTGTGCGGTGGCGCCCGCCGCGCTGCTTTTGACTTTCTCCCCCTTGGTTTATTTTTCTTTTCTCTCTCTCTCTCTCTCTCTTTTTTTTTTTTAAGATTTTATTCATCTATTTGAGAGAGAGAGTGAGGGAAAGAGCGAGCACAAGTGGGGGAGGGGTGGAGGGAGAGGGACAAACAGACTCTGCTGAGCAGGGACCCCCCCGCCCCCCAGCCCAGGACTCGATCTCAGGACCTGGAGATCATGACCTGAGCCGAAAGTAGACACTTAATGGACTGAGCCACCCAGGCGGCCCTTTCCTTTTTTTTATTGAGGTGTAATTGACAATATTGCTTTCAAGTGTATGGGGTAGTGGTTCAGTATGTATGTATGTACAGTATGTATTGTGAGGTAGTCCCAGAAAGTCTGGTTAATATCCTTCACCACACGTAGTTACACGTTTGTTTTTCTTGTGATGAACTTTTGAGATCCCTCTTAGCAACTTTCAGATACGCAGTACAGTGTTTACTGGAGCCGCCGTGCCGAGCAGTTCATTTCACTTCTTTCCATGTCTAGTGTCTTCGCTGATGCCAGCGCCATGAGGGCAGGGCCCACCCCTGTTCCTGCATCGCTCTGTGTCGCCACAGCTGGTAGAGACAGCTGGGCAGGCTGCACTGTGTTGACCAGAAAACAGAGCACCGTGGCCCCCGGCAGTGTTATTCTTGGCGCAGTCCGGTGACCGCCTGTGAAGTGCCCGCCGCAGGCCAAGTCCCGGGCAGCTTTGAATATGGACGAGCAGAGACACCTGTTCTGAAGGTTCCTTTTCTTCTGCTTTATCTCCGAGTGTTAGATATGAAGCCTGCTCGGACCCAGCTGGGGCTCGTGAGAAGTGTCCCATGGGAAGTGGCATCGGTGCCACTGGGAGTTGTCCCCAGCCCCCTCTGACTGACCCTAGAGAGGGCCAGGTCCTCACAGCTCTCAGAACCCAGGGCTCTGCTCCTGGGACCATACCTGCTCAAAGCTGGGTGACCTGGGTGCTAGGGGGAGAAAGGCACCAGATTTCATGCATCTTTGCGATGCCTGTGGGTGTCCAGGAGGTTACAGAGGAAGACGCCGTGTACCCAGCTACCTAACGGAGCCTGTTCGACCACCAGTCTTTCCCCTTACCCCGTCCTCCTCCGAGTTCCTTAGTGCTGGGAGATTAACAGAAGTTGGAAAAACAGTAGAATGTTTCTCCTTCCGGACTGCCTTCTTCTCATTCTACTTTTATGAGAAAAATTGGGAACAGTTGGACCTCGCAGCTGGCCATTCATGATAATCAGGTCCATCGAGCCCTCACCAGCGGCCCTGCAAGCTGTGTGTTGCTGATTCCCATTTTACAAATGACTGAATCGAGGCTTGCAGGTGAAGGGACCTGCCCAGGGTCACACGCTGACACGGAGTGGAGCTACGATCCAAGCCCAGGTGTGTCTCACTGTGACGCCCCATCCTTCTCTCGTGTCTGCTCATCCTTGTGCGCGGCAAGCATCACCCCCCTCTGTGCCCCTTGTTGCCAGCATGTCCAGAGCGTTGGTGAAGAGAGTCCCGTCTTCCCTGATTTCAGCCACTTCCTATCCAGGGGCCCTCACCCACAGTTGATGCCTTTCCCCATGTAGCCTCTGAATGTCCAGGCCTTCTCGGACCTGTTTCTGCACAGGTGCCGGGAGAGTCTCCGTTCCCCTCCATCACTGGGGACCCGTGGCCCTGTCCTGTCTTCATCCCCGTGGTGTAGGGAGATTGAGGTAAGGCGCGTGCAAGTGCTGGGCTAAGGTCTCGTGCTGCAGAAACGTCCCTCAGCGCATCCTTGCTCCCCTCCCTGCCCTGGATGAGGCCGAGGCCTGTGTGCCGGCCTGATGCCAGCGGCTCCCTCCAGTAGCCCCGCTCAGCGCTCCACCAGCCAGACTGGCCAGTCTCAAAAGTGCTGCTCTGCCTTCAGCCGGGGAAGCCTCGCTGGGCGCCCGTCCCGATGGCGTGGGAGGCCGAGGCCTGCCACAGCGAGAAGCCGGGACACCGGATGCAGGGAGCCTCTCCTGGGTTCCCACCGGGCATCACAGCCGACCCTCTGCTCTCACTCTTCCTGGGCAGGCCCCCTGCAGGGTCGCTGGTCTCTTCCCAGACCGGCAGCTGCTTGCCTTCGTCAGGGCGCGTGAGGGCTTAGCTCCCTTCCTTGGTGGGCTGGAGGGGAGGCAGAAAGCTGCCTGGAGAAAGCTCTGGAGAAAGCTGGAGGCAAGGGGGTAGCAGAGTACCCCTACTCAGTGAGGTCTGGGATCTGAGAGGAGGAAGCAGGCTCCCACCCAGGCTGAGTTTGCGTTGAACCTCCCAGGGACTCCTGATGTTGGACCCTCTGCCCCAGTCAGGTGTGCCCGCATTTCATCAGCAGCAGCAGTGTCCTTCCTGCTTCCCATGGATGCCACCTGCCTTGCCCGGGAGTGAGCACTCAGAAGTGGGGAAGGCCCCTCTGACCAGTAAACCTTGGGTTCTAGAAGCTTAGCAAAGATTGAACAGTGACTTACTGACTGCACCTCCTCCAAGAACTCTCGTCTGAGCTCAGCCTGGGCTGGTTTTTATTTTGGTGCTAGTGGGGCCGCATCCATGGCGTATGCACTCTGTCCCTGCTCTGGACTAGAGCAGTCTCGGGGATGGCGCTCTGTTAAATGGGCTGATCTGAGTGGGTTTAATGATATGTTAAGGCATTTAAAAGCCTTGCTAATGAAGTCAGACCAGGCGAAGGGCTCACAAGAGCCACTTGGTAACATGTGCCCTTGGGAGGAATCCTGTCTCCTGGCCCCAGGGGAGAAAGGACCAGGATGTCTGCAGATCCCACAGGGACAACCTGAGACTTAGTAAGATCTCAGTAGGAGGAGGTAGACCTCAGAGTCCTCATTTTTTCTTCAGCTGTCAGGTTCTCTGTTCCTGTCCTTAGGCCAGAAGCTCTCTCACCTGGCTGGCTCTCCTGTCCTTGGCCCTCTTTTCCTGGTAAAGGCCAAACACTGCTGCCCTTTAATCCTTCCCGAGAACCCATAGGCAGTGTTTTTGACCGCCCTCTCCTGGCTCACCCCTGGCCTGGTTTTGTTTTTTCCTTCTCTCAAACAAGCTGTTCAAGGTCTACTGCTGAGCCAGAGATTGGCTCATAAGCAGCTCTCTCCTCTGAGCTGTAGGGAGGGGATAATTCTAGAAAGTCATTGACAGAGGCTTAACCTAGAACGTCAATTATAAACAGGCTGTGGGCAGAGGGCCTAGATTTGGGTATTCCGGTACCAGGAACGCTCTGGCCTCCCTGGGGCTCTGCAGACCAGCTGCCACGGTAAGACCACCTCTCAGCAGTCCTGGGCACACTGTTCGGGTGGGTGTGTGCACCGGTGGTCACTGGTGGGGGACCATGCACTGTGGTCATTGTTTCTCTTCCCTCTGGAACTTGGCAGTCTATTGCTACTAGAAGAAAGAGGGCAGACGGGTTCTGGGAATAGTCCTTGGAGACAGGAACCCTGGGGACGGGTGGGCTGGATCATGGCACACAGGCCTGTGGGGACAGTTCTGGTGAGGGATGGTCAAAACCAAGGAGCCCAAGGTGGGGCAAACCCTACTTGAGAATGAACATGGGTTCTTCCTGAGACCTTGGGGACAGAGGAAGATGTGGTGTAGGTCCCAGAGCTCTGGGCCAGGATGCCTTTGTGTGGTGGTGACAGCTAGGGGAAAGGGCATGTGGGTCCCTTGACTAGGGTGCCTTGTGGAAATGGTGAAGCAGTAAGAGGTCTTCCAGGGGCTTGGGGTCCCACACGTGCTGTGCTCCAGCTCCTTGGGCAGCTTGGGCTTGACAAATGCTCTGGAGCTGTGGAATGGGGAGGCCTGGCTCTCTTTAGGAATCTGGGACACGGAAGGGCCAAGATCAGTTCTCTTCAAGAGGCGATTCTGTGATGATGTTGTAGAGAGCCGTGGAGGGGAAGTATGTAACTACCCACATTTTTGGGAGAACAGATTTCTGGCTTTCCGCAGGACCCACTACTCTGGTATAATGCGAAACGACTTTTGCTTAGAAGCAAACCTTTCCCTCAGTTCTAGTGACAGAGAGGCTAAGGGCCCCAGATGGCCGCGGGTTATCTGGCCCCAGGCCAGACAGCCAGATTTTCCGGGTCATGAGAGACAAGGGCTGAGGATTTAGGAAGGGAGTAACTCTGTGTGTTGAGGAACAGGTGAGAAAGAGGACCCACATTTCCCTTTACTTTGTCCCAAACTTCCCAGAGCAGAATTTGAGGAGAAATGTGTCTTTTCTCCTAGTGTTCTGGACCAGGGATGGTGGGACAAATGTGGCTTCTGGACCTCATTCCCTTTTGGCTTTCTCAGAGGGAGACCTGTCATCAGGAGAAATTCTAGGGCAAGATGACAGTCTGTGCTTACAAATCGGAAGGTCTGGGTCTGGAATGATCTCACTTGTGCCCTCGGTTTGCTCCTGGTTAGAACGAAACCCTCAGTTTCATGAAGGCGAGGACCTCTTCTCTCTTGTTCGGCTTACCTCTGGTGCCTAATGGTACCTGTTGCGAAGGCTCCGTCAGTGTTGAGTGAATGAATGAACACTTTCTCTGCCTGTCATTTCACTAAACCTCTCCAATTTCATCTTTTGTTGGTTCCGTACCAGACTTCTCACCTGATCGGCATCTACTTGGTGTCACCCGACCATGACTCTGAACTAATCAGGCAAGAGCATGCACACTGGGAGAGGCCCCGGGGTTCCCTCACCGCAGCTCCACACTGATGCCCTGTGGGCCAGGTGCCGCTGCCCTGGGGCCTCTGGGCCTCTGGAGCCCAGGCCAAGCCCCTCCTTCACGTCACTTACTTAACTTTCCTCAACCGCTTTACCCTTCACCCTTCTCTAATCTCCCTTTCCCCCAGGCGGATCCTTTAAGATGCTGGCTCCTTGCTCTCCCCGCTACGGCAAGTTTGCTGGTCTCTTTTCCTCACCAGGCAGCAAGTTTCGTGAGGGCAGAGGCCCAGGTTGGTTACAGTATCCTCTGTCCCTCTAGAGTGTGTTACGGGCAGTAGGGGCTCCAGAAACATGTGGGGAGGCTCCAGTTGCGTGAAACTAATCCTAGTCTCAGGAGTGCAACTTGCAGCTTCTTTTTTTTTCTTTTTTAAAAAATTATTTATTTATTTATTTATTAGCGAGAAAGAGAGAGTGAGCATGAGAAGGGGAAGGGTCAGAGGGAGAAGCAGACTCCCCGCTGAGCAGGGAGCCCGATGTGGGACTCGATCCCAGGACTCCAGGATCATGACCTGAGCCAAAGGCAGTCACCCAACCAACTGAGCCACCCAGGTACCCCTACTTGCAGCAGACCCCCTGGGTAAAGGGCTCAGGCCCACAAGACGGCCGGCATGTTAGACACCAATCACAAGACCTGGCCTTCTGGAGCTCTGACCCGCCCGCTATAAATCAGAGATGACTGTGATCCTGCCCTCTGGTTTGGTAATTTTTAGAACTGTTCACAGAACTCAGAATACTGCCTTCCTTACTGCTATTGGCTTCTCATAAAGGATACAGATAGATCGCCAGATTAGGAGGTACATATGTGGAATCTGGAAGAGTCCTGAGTGTAGGGGCTTCTGTCCTCATGACTGGGGTCCACCAGCCCCGTGGTGTGTGGATGCACTCACCCTCCTGGGAGCGCTCTCCTCCGCATTGTTACGGAGGCGTGGCTGATCACATCATTGGCCATTGGTGATGAACTCAATCTCTGGTCCCTCCCTTCTCTCCATGGAAGTTCCAACCCTCTGCTTCTGGGGTTGGTTTGTCCAGTGAGCAGCCCCTGCCTGAAGCTATCTAGGGGCCCACAGGGGTCACTTCGTTAGTATAAAGTCAGGTGCGATTAAAAGGCGCTTACTGCGAATGAGAAAAGATGCTCCCGTCTCCCCTAGCACTCAAGAAACCCTTCAAGGGTTTTAGGAGCTCTTTGCCAGGAGTCAGGGAGGAAAGCCAAATTCTATAGTTTTTATACATCGCTATGTCACTCAAGGGCAGTGAAGCGGAGTGATCCCCAAGGTCATTCGAGCAGACAGTGACAAAGCTGGAATTTGAACCTGAGTTTTCTGAGTCAAAAGACTTTGCCCTTTCCAGGGAATCTCAGCAGCGTCTGGCTCCACCTCCACTTTATCAAGACTTTGGTCCCACCCTCCCGGGAGGGAGCTTCCAGCCCGACCCAAGGGTGGGGGGTGGGGCAGGACCCTGGCTGCTTTTCCCTTTATCCTTCCAAAGTCCCGGCTCCTGGGACTGTGGACGCCCTGAGTTGCTTGAAAAGAGCAGTGTGGTGTGTGGCTGCAGCAGGGCGTTCGGGAAGTGATGCGGGTCAGTAGATGGGCCTGGAAAGCCCCATTTTCCTTATCTGTAAAATGGAGGTAAATGCTTGCCCTCCCTAGGAGGCAGAGTTGTTGTTGGTAGCAAATGAGAGTGTCTCTCCGAGCACCTTCCAGACTGCGGAGAGCCGGGAGTGTGTGTGCTGCTGTTGACTGTGATTCCAGCGCGTGGGGCGTCGCTCAGTAAAGCTGGCACAGGGAGCTCTACCCACCTGCTGAGCGTCGGGAAAGAACCTTGTCCGGCGGTCTGGCACCGTACAGACACTTAGAGCTGTCATTCATTGTGGTGGTTTTTTCAACTATTAAAACACATGACATCTTCCCCAGATGGAGGGTGGATGCACCGGGGAGACCTCCTGGAGGAGTTGGGACTGAGAAGATGAGGGGCAGTCTGTCGCCTGGGACTTGCGTAATTCAGTTCCTACTCCGGTCTCTAGGGGGTCTCCCAGGAAGCCCAAAGTTCTCAGGGAACTGTCAATCGAACTCCTCAAGGTGGAGGAGAAACTCTTCAGTTCAAAAGAACACGCCCCCTGCCATCAGAACACGCCCCCTGCTATCAGAACACGCCCCCTGCTATCGAAGGGCGGGAAAGTGAGTCTTGGCAAGTCAGAACCTGTGGGGAGGTGAAGGGTTGGAGCTGCGGAGCTCCTGGCAGGCACCGTGCTCTCACCCCCTTTGCAGGGGACGCCAGGGTAAAGGCCAGCGGGAGCCTCTGGTCACTTCTGCAGAGCTCCCGAACAGTCTCCTGCTCCTCTCAGCAGGATGCTCAGCTGGGCTCCTCCCACTCTTCCACAGCGATGGAGTGGTACCCAGCTGTGGCCTGGGCAGGTGGCAGGTGTGGTGGTTGAGGCTAGTTGGAGGTTGACAGGCAAGGAAGGGAGAGAGGGGTAACGGGTAAGGTGGCTGGTAAGGCTGCCATCCGCGGGCGGCTCCTGGGACTTAGCGCCCAGAGTGAGGCACGGTGTGGGGTGACGGGCACACCGGAGTACGGCGCCTTTCGGCTTCGAAGCCAGGGCCTAGCTAGTTATCGCGAGTCACCGTGTCCTTACTTACAAAGCTGGGGCTGTAATGCCCGCCAGACAAGGAAGGGTTTGGACGATTGAATGGGATGGTGTGCAGCGCTTACTGTGGTGACTGGCACCCAGGAGCAGCCCAGGCAGATGTCATCAGTGGCTCTGACACTTTGCCACGCGGCTTTGGTCATGCGGATGAAACCAGCAATAGTGGTGCCTACAAATCCATCTGGGAAAAGCCTCTCGTGCAGGTTTTGTGCTCAGATTCCAAAGCAGAGGGTGAAAGTCAGATCAGGGGGCTGCTGACCTGTGTTTTCCCGGAGTCCAGAATGAAGGGAGCAAGTAGCAGCAGCCACAGTCAAGGTCTTACCCTGTCAGGGTGGTGGTTTACTTTCTTCCTGCTAGGAACTGAAGCACTTTGCCTTTGAATTTCCTGTTTCCTTGGCTTATGGACTAGACACTTCAGTGATCTGTTTACCCAGAGAACCAGGTTTTCTAGTGAGCCAGGTTCTGTCCCTTCCAAGGGGATGTCTGGGGGTTGGTGTCTAGCATAGTAGGGGTAAAGGTTGCTAGGAATGGCTGAGGTCACACACCGATTCTGAGAAACTGAATTAATCAGGCCAAGCAAGTCAGGCGCCAGACCAGGGACGTTGAGGCACCCAGAATGAGCAGCAGTGGGAAGCCATTACTTCCCATTGGGAGAGGAAACAGTGCTTTCTCTAGACTCCAGGGAGGGTTGGCAGCGTGGAGGGGGGAACGCCCAGCAGGGACTGTCATAGTGGCAGGAAGCACCCCCGGCCAGGCCTATGGCACCTAAGCCCGTAGAGAGTGGGGAAGATAGACCTATGCTCTCTCCTGTTTGTGCCTCCCGGTGGCTGAACGTACTGGAAACCAGGCTGAAAAAGGGGGGGAGCCCTTTCACAGGTCTCAGATTCCCTGGGCGCAGAGCAGAGAGTGACCAACCAGGAAGCTTCTCCTAAAGGCCAAATCTCTGTGGAAACATCTACTTAACAAGCGTGACAAGCAGAGGAATGAGGGCTCTGGCTTCCTGTGCATCAGAGCAGCTGCTGCTTTCTGGGACGGGCTACCTCCCATTCAAAATTAGTCACCAGTTTCAAATTTGGTTATCAAGGGCAATTAGGAGAGATAATGAAATGAAAGGCATACAGATTGGAAAAAAAGAAGCGGATGTATATTTGCAGCGGACATGATCTTACATAGGAAAGCCTAAAGAATCCACTAAAAACTTATTAAAATGAAGGAATAAAAGTGTTCAGCAGGATTGCAGGACATAAAATCAATATACAGAAATCAACTATTTCTATACAGTAGCAGTGAACAAATGGAAAATGGAAAGTTTCATGTAGAACAGCATCAAGAAGAATAAAATTCTTAAGAAAAAAATTTAACGAGAGAAATGTAAAACTGACAACAGCTCAAAACATTGCTGAAAAAAAATTTAAGAATTTTTTCTTAAAATTCTTTTTTAAGAATTTTTTTCATTTTTTCTTTTTTAAGAATTTATTTAATTCTTAATTAAATAAATAAATGGACTCCCCATCTTCATGGATCAGAATTAATCCTGTTACAATGACAGTACCCTCCCCCTCCAGTGACCCACAGATTCAGTGCAGGGTCTTTTACAATGTCTGCTGCCTTTAGTTGAAGAAACTGGCAAGATGATCCTAGACTCCACATGGGAGTGCAAGGGAAGCAGACAACCAGAAGAATCTTGGGAAAGAACTCAGTTGGAGGACTCAACACTTTCTGACTCAGAACTTGGTACAAAGCTACAGTAATCAAGACAGTATGGTGTTGGCATAACGACAGACATAGAGATGAACGGAATGGAATTGAGAGCACAGAAATAAATCCTCACACTTACGGTCAATTGGTTTGTGACAAGGGTGCCAAGACAGTTTAATGGCGCTGGAACAGCTGGATGTCCTCATGCCAAAGAATGAAATTGGACACCTGCCTTTTCCCACAGTCAGAGATCAAAATGGATCAAATACCTGAATGCAAGAGCTAAAACCATAAAACTTTCAGAAGGAAACACAATCGTAAATCTTTGTGAGGTTGGGGTAGGTAGCGGTTTCTTAGCTACAATAGCAAAAGCACAAGCAGTAAAATAAAATAGATCAGTCAGACTTCATCAGTATTGAAAACTGTGCAGCAAAGGACACTGTCAAGAAAGCAAAAAGGCAACGCAAAGAATGGGAGAAAATTTTTGCAAATCTTATAGGGAATTTCTTTCTAGAACTTTTATCTAGAATATATAAAGAACTCTTACAACTTAGCAGTAAAAAGACAAATAATCCAGCTTAAAAATGGACAAGGGAGGGACACCTGGGTGGCTCAGGTGGTTAAGCACCTGAATTTGGCTCAGGTCATGATCTCAGGGTCCTGGGATCCAGCCCTGTGCTCAGCAGGAATTCTGTGTGTCTGCCCCTATGCCTCCCCCGCACCCGCAGACACACACTTGTGCTCATGCATGTGTACTCTCTCTCTCTCAAACAGATAAAGTCTTTAAAAAAAAATAAAAATGGACAAGGGATCTGAATAGACATTTTTTCCGAAGAAGATAGACAGATGGCTAGTAAGCACGTGAAAGTACACTCAACATCATTAGCATCAGGGAAGTGTAAATCAAAATGACGATGAGATGCCACTTCGTACCCTCTAGGGCGGCTGCTCAAAAAGCCAGTTAGAAGGGCTGGCGAGGATGTGGGGGAGCTGGTGGGCTCTAAGATGGAGCCGCTGCTGTGGGAAACAGTCCGGCAGTCCCTCGAGCAGTTAAACATAGAGTCCCCATAGACTCCAGCTGCCTGTCCCGAGCTGAGAGATGAAACACGTGTGCACCCAGAATCCCGCACACACGTGCTCACGGCAGCGCTGTTCCTAACAGCCAGCGCGTAGGAACATCCACCGGATGTCCACCTGCCCGAGACCGGGTAAGACGCGGTCTGTCTCTGCAGGGGGCAGTACTTGGCAGTGAAAGGGACTGAAGGTCTGGCCCCTGCTTTGATGTGGAGGAACCTCGAGCACCTTTTGCTGAGTGAAAGAAGCCAGACACGAAGGACCTTCTTACTCCTTTATATGAAACATCCCGAATGGGCAAACAGAGAGAGAGAGAGAGAGACAGAGAACCTTAGCTTAGTGAGCTGGGACTTGGCGGAGGGGACAGCTAAGCGGTATGGACGTGCTCTGGAACGGATTGTGGTGACGGATAGACGACTCCATAGACGAAACACCACTGAATTGTACTTCAGTGTGCGAACTGTCTGGTTTGTGAATTTGACCTCAATAATGCTGTTTAACAAAACCCACTCAGACCTGGCCCCGGGCGGTGATCCCATAGGCCAAGTCTGTGACTTCATGAGGAACTGCCGCTGGCGGGGCAGAGGTGCTGCCTGCCACGGAGCACCCTCCGCCTCCTTTTCTGGGTCTCAGAGCATGGGAAGACCCCGTGGAAAATTTTATTTCCAACCCAGTTTGCATTTTGGTTTGGTGAAATGGTTCTGGAACTCTTCTGTGAGCCAGGCACCAAACTAGGTAGGCTCGTGAAAAACAGGGGGTCTGGATTTGGACGGGCTTGGTGATTCTTTTTTTTTTTTTTTTTTAAAGATTTTATTTATTTATTTGACAGAGAGAGATCACAAGTAGGCAGAGAGGCAGGCAGAGAGAGAGAGAGGAGGAAGCAGGCTCCCCACGGAGCAGAGAACCCGATGCGGGACTCGATCCCAGGACCCTGAGATCATGACCTGAGCCGAAGGCAGCGGCTTAACCCACTGAGCCACCCAGGCGCCCGGGCTTGGTGATTCTTGAGTGGGCTTCTCTCTGTGGGCCCTCCTGAGGCTGATTTTTTCTTATCAGTAAAGTCAGGGTTGAACTCCTGGGATTGTGGTATGAATTAAGCAAACTAGAAGGGACCTGGCATCCAGTAGGCAGAAAATTAAAGTTCCCCTGGGGCAGGCTCAAAGATGAGTGAGATGTGACCACAGAGAGCTTGAGGTCCGCCCTCAGCCAGCACCAGCTACCTAGCACCCAGGGAGAGGCACGCAGGAAGAGGACACCAGACACCTGACTGGCTCTGGGCCATGGTTGGGAAACCAAGGGAGGTTCCCTGTGGGAGGGGCCTCGAGAGTGGGAAGATCCCCTTGTCATATATTGTATTTACTTTTTTTTTTTTTTTTTTTTTTGAGAGGTCGGGGCATTGAGAGAGCCCGGAGCGGGGTGGTCGAGGGCAGAGGGAGAAGCAGATGCCTGCTGAGCGGGGAGCTGATGAGGGACTCAGTCCCGGTTCCAGGCCCCTGGGATCATGACCTGTGCAGAAAGCAGGCGCAGACGCTTAATTAACCAACTGAACCAGCCAGGTGCCCTGTATTTACTTATATTTTGAATATTCAGCCCTATGATGTAAAGTCAAAAGGGTAAATGGTTCAAGATAGACTTTTTCCTCACATCTCTTCTGCAAAGGCACCTGCTGTTACCCGCCCCTCGAGTGTCCGTCTATGAATATTCTGCATGCATAGAAGCAAACCTATGTCTCTGTAGCGGAGTCCTGCTGGTGGGACAGGTTGGACTTCTCCCCTGCTGGTGCCTGGGGACAGAAGGCTCGGGCTAAGGTGTCATTTATGCCGCCGCCCTTCCTCCCAGTTGTGTTCAGACAGGCTCACCGTGGGTCCCATCAGTAGGAACGCGGGCTCTGCTTTCCTTCAGGTCCCCTGGAGAGAGGGGTGCCCGTGGAGAGGATCCTGCCTGGTCCTTGCCTTACCTGGCATGCCACCTCTCTCTACAGCTCCTGCCCCCTTTCTGGCCTGTCCGCCGTCTCCTTTTGGTGGGGCTTGTCCAGGTAGCTTCCTGAGAAGGAGTGCCAGGTGCGGGGGAGCTCAGGCACGGCGGCCTGTTTCTGTTTTACCTGCATAGGGCATTGGTAGTTTAACTGGATGAGGGGTTTCAGGTTTGAACTTTTTCCTTTGCGGTTTTGAAAGGATTGCTTTGTACTTTTTTGGCCCCCAAGTTGCTGTTGAGAAATGCAGACCTCATTGATGTCTGATTCTTTGTGTCCTCTCCCCCCTTTTCGGAAAACTCACAAGACCTGAAATTTCACAACATGCCTGGTGTGGGTGTGGGTTCGTCCGTCTTGTTGGCTCCGGGTGCGCCCTTCCGTGTGGAAATGTGCTTCTCTGGAGGGAGTTTCTAGAATTTACTGTAACCCCTTTATTTTTCTGTGCTCTCTCTATCTGAGACTCCTGTCACTCAGCTCTCGGGGCCCTTGGACAGCCCCCAGATTCTCTTCACTCTCGGGCCTGTTTTCGTTTTTTGTCTTTCTGCTTCCATTTCTAGGAGGTCTCCCCTACCTTGTCTTCCAGCCCTTCTGTGGATTCATTCGTTTCCCCCATCATATTTTTAATTTCCAAGGGCTCTGTCTGCTCTCTGAATGGGCCTTGGACAGTATGTGCACAGCCTGTTGATTCGCTGGTATTGTGGGCTTTCCATACTTCTCAGAGGATGCTAATGTGTGTTTGTCTTTCTTTCCTTGCCCAGGCTGTTTTCTCCCAGTTGCTTTTTTCTGCTGCTTTCTTTTGGTCTCTACCCTTGAGGGCATCTGTCCTCATCAGGGGCTGCAAGCTGCCTGGTTTCTGAGCTGCACAGAAGGTGACGTGCGTGTCCTTTGTTGGGAACCTCAGTGTCATATCCTGAGGTCTTCCCTCTTGAGTTGGGTCAGGTCTCCGAGGAGGGGAAGGGCAGGCTGCTGTGTTGTGAGAGCCGAGAGGGGTACGGGGCAGGATGCGTAGGCTTACTTAAAATTCCTCCACCATTTTTGACAAGGTAACCAGGCCTTCAGCTGGGCCTCCTGTCCCCCAGTATAGACCCAGAGCTTTGCCATCTCCAAAGAGTAAACATCTGTTCTTTGGGAGGTAAACATCTGTTCTTTGGGAGAGGCCAGGAGGGGGATGGTCTACAGCCACACGAGGAACAGTTCATCCCAGGCCCCCGGGGCCACGGTTCCCTAGGCTTTCGTGGATTCTGTGGAAGAGACCGCTGCATGTGGGCAGCCTTCCCCGCCACCCAAGCGAGGCCTCGAGGCCAGTTTTTGAGAACTGTCTTCCGGCTTCCACAGTTGCTTGGCTGTGGTCTACTCTCCTGGTCTCCCTGTCATTGAGGTATAGAGCTTTATAAAAACAAAAAATTCTTCACTTGGGTTTTGGTGGAATTTTAAGAGAAAGGAAAATGAGATGCCACAAGCAGGCTTTGCACGGATCAGCACAAGGAGAAGGGTGGTCAGTGGGGGAGTTCCGGGGAAGACGTGCTCCCAGGGAGATGGGGAGTGCTCGGGTTCTTTGGGAACAAGAAGGAGGCAGTTTGGCTGGAGTTAGAAGATTCGGGAGGCTGAGGACCGATGGGTAGTGAGGATGGAAAGGAGGTGGTGCTGGTGATAGGAGAGGGCCTGCGGGGGCGGGGGAGAGCTGACCTGCAGGTAGTGGCGTGGGGGTTAGAGGAGAGTGAAATAAGGCCTCGGTCGGGGGCGCTAACTACCGGGCGTACGTAGCACGGATCAGTAGCTGAATCCAGCCGAGGGTCATGGCTGGTCATGGTGAGGAGGGTTTTGCACTAGTCAAAGGCCATAGTCTAGGGTGTGTTCAAAGAAGCGAAAGGAAGGAGGACCCTAGTTTAAACCCTAGTTCCTGGGGAGACGGAAGACAGGAAGAAGTGTGGGGCTTGGGTTTTGGGGTGTTATTTGGGGGAGCAGGAAGAGGGTGAGGAGGGAGGGCTAAGTTCTGTTTGAGAACAGACATTGGACATGTCCATCCAACAGCTGGTATTTTAAATCCTCGCACTTCAATCTGCAAATGCCTGTGTTGTTTAAGGGGGGGTGTGGCGGGCGGGGGGATGGGGGGAACACGGTGTCAAGGATATGAACAAAGAAATCCGTCCCTTAGAAAACAAAACAATAATTATGATGTTGTTAAATGAGATTATCAAAAGAATCTTTAGGTTGATATTCTCACAGGTTAATTGGTGTCACGGGATGGGTTCTGAGCTGCGGGAAGACTCAGAACGTGCCAGATTCATTTCTTCCTCGGCTCACCCTCATGTTTTAACTGAATTAAGCACTTGTATGTCAGGCTTTTACAATGGAGACAGAGGCCTCTTTATTTGGATTCTGTAGCCAAAGGAGAAAATGGAGAAGGGGCGCCATTCACCCCCCACACCCCACCCCCAGTCTCTGCAACACGCACCACGGCGGCGGTCTGCTAGGCTCTCTGGTGCTCCGTCTGTGCCTGTCCCAGAGGTGGGGAAAGGGCCCTGATCGCCGAGTTTGCCAGTTTCTGCGGTCTACATCTGTCCAGTATGGCCGAGCGTCGGCTCCCAGTGAGATGCCACAGAGCCCGCAGTGGGGCAGGTGCAGAGTCAGGGAGCCGGTGGGAGCGGGTGGGAGCGGGTGGGAGCAGCCGCATCCGCTGCGTGTGGCTCAGGTGGGTCCCCGATGACGTGATGGGCTGGGCAGGCAGACCCTGTTTCTTAGGTTGTCTTGTTGGGGTCGAGGCGTGCTTCAGAGTGTCCTCACAATAAGCAATGCTTCATGGCACAGCCCAGCCTCGACTGGACCTCAGCTGTCCTCTGGCCCTCCCTTCCAGGCCTTCCCCCGCCACCTCTCTCCATCAGAAGCAGGGCCAGCCCCGCCGTCCAGCTTCTAACACGAGAAGCTGACAGTTACAGCGAAAGCTGCTTCGTGCCAGGCGCGGAGCCGAGGGCTTCACAAGCATGAACTAACTCGTGGTTGTCTTTGCAACAACCCTATGTGCTGTTGCTGTCACTACGATGAAGATGACAGAGGTTAAGCAACTTGTCCAGAGTCCATGGGCTCAGTGGAGCCCTGATGTGAACCCGGGCGGTGGGACCCCAGGACTGTAAGCAGGGTCTTCCCTGTCCGCTGCGCTCGCGTCTGAGAATTTCCCTCGCAGGTTTCTTTCCTCTCACACCCAGCTGGCCCCCAGCACCACTGGCTTGTTGGGGTAAAATACAGACAAAATAGGCTGCCTAGTTAAATTTAACTTTGGATAAACAGCAAATAATTTTGTAATATACCCAACATAGTGCATGGGATATACTCACACTTTGAAAAATTTATCTGAAATCAGATCTGAATTTATCTGAATATTTACCTGAAATATTTATTTCAGATAAATTTTTTTATTTATCTGAAAATCAGATCTTAACCAAATGGCCACCCTCAGCTAGTTTTATGGCGGTTGAGAGCACAGTCGGGAGGAGATCGAAGGGCCCGGTCTTGCTGTTGGTGGTTCTCTGGCCCGGCTGCGCTGAGGGCCGCAGGTCTCTGATCCACCGTACGCTGTAGAGAACAACATTCTTAACACCGAAACTCCTAAGGTGCAAATTTTGCTTTTGTTCCTCTAAAGAAAGAATATTAAAATACTGTTTTGTAGGAATATGCCAAAACTGCTTTTGCTTCCCCATTCTCCAAGGATAAGCATAACAGAAACTCAAGAAGTCTCATACAATCAGTTTCCTATTTTGCTATTCCAGAAGAGTCACTTGATCTAAACGGACTCTTTCGGAAAACTGTCTAAATTCTTTTAAGACCCCCTCAGAGGGAGATGCCACTGCTCTGTCTCATCTGTATCTTTTGCTGATCTGACTGGCCAGACGTTATTCTTAAACTCAAGTATCAGTCATCTGTGATGCGGCCTGGGCTCACCGCAACAGCTGCTGCTAACCAGGAGTTGGGGTGCCCTGCCATCTGCAGACTTTTCTTCCGTGGGCCGCTCTCTTCCGGTTGTGCCTCCTGGAACGTGATGTCTGGGCTTCTCAGCCTGTAGAGCCAGAGCGTAAGATCTACCGGCCATTTCACACCTTGGCCCGGTCATTGCATTAGCTGACACTGGGTCCCAACCAGCTACATATTGTAGCTGCCTGTGGCCAGGCGCTGGCATGTTTCTGCTGGGACTGTCCCAGAGAATGTCGGTACTTCTGTCTCGGGGGAGGAAGGCCTTCTCTATGGACTTCTGGTCAGTCTTTTCACTTGTACCGGGGAGACCCGCCTGGGCTTGCTTCAGTCTCCTACTGCCCTCCCCGCTTCCTCTCCCTCTGCTCTTCCTCAGACTCACAACCTACTTTGTCAGGCAGGAAGATGCCTTCCAGGTATATAATGGAAAATGGTTCATATTTAGAATATTTAAGGACTTATTACACTTAGTAAGAAAAAGACAACCGATCTAGTAGAAAAAGGGGCAAATGATATGAACAGGCAATTCATCAAAGAGAAAACCTAAAAACCATCTCAGTAATCTTAAGAAAATATCCAATTTTACCAATAATCAGAGAAATGACTTTCTGCCCATGAGACTGACAAAAATCAAAGTCTGACAGAAGAGTGAGCAGGGATGTGGGGAAATAGAAATTCTGTTGTGCTTCTGGTGGCTGCGTGAGTTACCAGGACAGCTGCCTTAGAGAGCTGTTAGGCAGTATTGATGTTGAAAATGTGCCTGCTGGGGGCACCTGGGTGGCTCAGTCAGTTGAGTTTCTGAGTCTTGATTTTTGGCTCAGGTCACGAGATCGGGCTCAGTGTCGGGCTCTGCACTGAGTATGGGGCCTGCTTGGGAGAGTCTCTCTCTCCCTCTGCCCCTGCCCCCCCCCCCATCCCTCCCACCGCGACTTGTATACACACAGGCACGCGCGCACACACACACACACACACACACACACACACACACACACTCTGTCTCTCTCTCTCTCTCTCTCTCTTTAAAAAAAAAAGGTAAAATGTGCCTGCTGTCTGAGACAGCAGTTCCAATTCTACATGTAGGCCCTGGAGAAATTCCCACACATTTTGTATATGAGTTCAAGGTTATTCATTTTTTAATATATTTTTTTAAAGATTTTATTTATCTGACAGAGAGATCACAAGCAGGCAGAGAGGCAGGCAGAGAGAGATGGGGGAGGCAGGCTCCCCGCTGAGCAGAGAGCCCGATGCGGGGCTCCATCCCAGGGCCCTGAGATCATGACCTGAGCCGAAGGCAGAGGCTTTAACCCACCGAGCCACCCAGGCGCCCCAATTTTTTAATATTTCAATTGAGATTACTGTGGTTGTTTCCAAACATCCATAAAAATGAAGCAAATAGTACCATGAATTTGCTTTACCTGCCCCGAGTTGCAACAAGGATCTGTCAATCTTTCATCACCGTTTTTTGTTTTGTTTTTGTTTTTCAGATTTTACTGATTTATTTGACACACAAGAGAGAGAAATCACAAGTAGGCAGAGAGGCAGGCGGGGTGGGGCCGGGGGGAAGCAGGCTCCCCACCGAGCAGAGGGCCTGTTGTGGGACTCAGGACCCTGAGATCATGACCTGAGCTGAAGTCAGAGGCTTAACCCACTGAGCACCCCCTGCGCCCCACATCACAGTTTTTAATCGCTAAAATTGGAGGCCACCTCTGGTCTGTGTCTCTCATTTGAGCATGGTTGAGCTGTAGTCTGTATACTATTATACAGCTCATTAAAATTAATGAGCTAGAACGACTTGTAACAATGTGGATAGATTCCAAATACATTGGGTGAAAAGAGTGAGTTAAACAATGATAGTGTATCATTTATGGAAAAATTAAAACACAGGTATATGGCCTGGGTACACATCTGTCTGATCAGTGTAAAATCCACAAAGGGGGAGCAGCACCCCCAGAGACTGGCCTGTGCTGGCCCCTGGGGGTCAGGGGAGGAGGAGAGAGCCGGGGGACGGGACTGGAAGAAAAGCAGGAGAAACTGCGCTGTTCGTGGGATGCGCTTTTCATTTTGTGAACTTGAACTGTAATGTTACCGAAGTGATTCATGCACACTTGGGAGGTCAAATTGTGTCATGAGGCTCCAAAACTCCTTCAGTCCCTGTCCAGCCTGCCCTCCCTGATTGTCTCCTCAGAGACAAACCCTTCACTCCTAGCTGCTGCCCAGGCCGTGCATTCTGCTGTGCAAGAATTCATTTGCTTTTACCTCTGCCCCAGCCCCCCTCCTGCACGCACTTCCCGGGTTAGGAAACCGTTTTGGTTTAAGTACATTTTCAGTTTGTACATATTAAAATCAAGAAAATACTCACACTTGAGAACCCCTCGTGCATATGTGGAAACATTTCCTTGTACAACTTCTTGTACAATTTTCTCGTACAAGCTCCTCTTGCACGGCAGCTTCTTCGAGCTACTGTTGGCCCCATTCTTCATCCCAGTTGCACACTGCCCCTCCTCTCCATTTTTTCAAGGACTTCAGGCATTGTAGCCTTTTCTGTTGTTTGCTTACTGCCCCCTTCCCCTCTGTCTCCTGGACTCTCCCGCCCTGGCCCTTCTGGTTTCCGCAGTTGGCCGGGCAGGGGTTCCCGGTCACCATCTTTCTGAGCGCTCGCTCGCATCTCCTGTGCCATCTCCGTGTTCATCTCGGGTTATTTACTCTCTGGTCTTGATGCCCCTTCACCGGGAGCTTCCCAGGCGAACCAGCTCCTGGGCAGTAAGCTTGCCTTGGCTGGGTGTACCCGACACCATGTCTGTTTTGCCCCTGCACGTGATTGGTAGTCTAACCGGGTGGAGAGTTCTAGGTTGGAGGACATCTTCCCTCGGAAGTAGCTTCTGGCTCAGTGTCCCTGTTAACTGTTACGTGACCTTCTTCTCGTTCTCCATTTTGGAAGCATAGCAGCCTGGATGACGGCCCTGAAGGTCTCTGGATTCGCATCGTGGAACCTGTCAGTGGCAAAAGGGTTTTTGTGCAGGTGATGAAGGGAAGGACCTTGACATGGGAGATGGCCCCAGATTATCTAGGGACCCATTAATGCTGTCACGTGTGTCCTCGAGAGAGAGAGGCGGGAGATGATACGTGCCAGGGAAGGCTGAGTGCCCACACAGGCCAGGACCGGAGGGATGTGGCCACAACCCGAGGTGTCATAGGTGCCATAGGCAGGGGGCCGTGGAGTAGGACACCCCCTTCTGAGACTCTGGGGGGAGCATGGCTCTGCCGGCACCTCGCTTTGGGCTCATGCAGCTCATTTGGAACTTCTGGCCTCCGCCACGGGGAGGGCACAGATCCTTGTTGCTTCAGGCTGCCACGTCTGGGGTGGCTTGTGACGGTTGTGCCAGAAAACTCGTGCAGGAAGCTGGTGGATCCCGCCCGGCTCCCTTGCCAGGTGGGACTCACGGCATCATGCTGGCATCTCTAAGCGCCCTCGCCACCGCCGCCGGAGGGCCCGTCCCCAGCCCCGGGACTGCCGTGTGCCAGTCTTCCTGTTCTGCTCTCTGGGCGATGTCCTCAACTGTCTTCTCATTCTTCTATTTATTATGGTTAAAAGTGTCTGCAACTCTATTTTTAATTTCCTAGAGCTCTTTCTCGTTGCCTTTAAAATAGCTGCCGCCTTTCAAAGCGATAGCTTCTCTTACTTCTCTGAGATTAATTACAGTTTTTTTTTTTTTCCTAACTATCTCTCTCCATGTTACTCTTCTCCTCAGAGTTCTCCGTTTTTTATTTCCCATTTGTTTTGGTGAATTTGGGGTGACTGCCGCAAATACCTGGTGATCTTGGCTGTCCGTTCCTACTGAAGACTGACGGGGACGTGGGTTGGAACCTGGGTGGGGCAGGACCCTTAGGGCTGCTCATCTCTGGCTTCAGAGGGAAGACTGAGGCAGCCACTTCCCCCGGCACCTGCTGGTCACTGCGGCTCTTCCCTGGGCTGGTGGCTTCCTAGAGAGGAGTCCTTGTCGTGCTGCCTGCCCATCAGCCTGGGGCTGCCTGGTGGAGGCTGAGGGGTGTTTGGCGTCCCTGTCCTGCCTGGCCACCCTTCCCTGGTTCCTGGGCTCGAACTGGGCTCTGTCACTTGTCCCCCCGGGTGGAGCCTCTCTAGGGCCTGGGGGCAGGGGCAGCACCATCTGGTCTGTCTGGGTTTCACCTCCTGCGGCTCTAGACCTGAGCTCTCAGGGTGCAGGGAACTGTCGTGGGGAGGGTTTGGAGGACCTGGCGCGTGACCACAGGGGACTCAGGACCGCGTGGCCCTCACGGGGGCCTGCACGCGTTGCTCTTCCTCGCTGCTCTATACCTGCACTACTTCTATGTTCTTTAACTGGACGTCACCGTGCCATTCATCCCTGCTTTTCGGGCAGGAGCCACGGGTCGCTGCCCCGCATCCGAGAGGTGCTGGCAGAGCTGCCGTGTTTCCGGGTTCTTGTCTCTTCCCTGCATGGAACGTGCATTCCGCCTTCTGGTCTTTCCTTCTCAAATCCAGCTTCCTCAGAATGCCCAGGGGGTCCTGCCGGTCTCTCCTCGCCTGCCTGGTGTCTGGGCTGGGACCTCCTGCCCTGGGAGCTGCGGCCCCGGCCCGTGCTGTGCTGGCGAGCTCGCGACCGGGTGTCAGAGTTCCGGTGCAGGGCCCCGGCCTACGCAGCACGTTCGCTCCTGCCTCTGGCCTCAGTGCACGACCCCGGGCTGCTCCTCTTGTGCCTTTGCTCCAGCTGCCCCATCCCAGACCGTGGGCACCTTTTCCTCGGCCTTGAGGGTTTGGCCTTGAAGAGACGGCCCTGGTGTCCTTCAGGAGGTTGTCCTGCTGCTGCCCGCTCTCCGTGCGGCTGTGTGCTGGTGCTGGCGCTGCCCATGGTCACGGCCTCCCACTCGGCCTTCCCGGGAGGGGACACTGATCACAATCCTAAATAGCTGTGCTCTGAAGGCCCTGCTGTGGCCTGTGCCAGCATGAGTAGGTGAAAGAAAGGGACATTTTCCCAGCCTGTGTCTCCCCTGGTCCTGGTCCTTGGTTATAGGGTCTCTGAAGGTAATGGTCATTAGTGGGGAACCTAGTCTGTTAATTTCCTAGGCCTGCCATAGTGAAGTCCCCGAAACTCATAACAGAGATTTATTTTTAAAAGATTTTATTTATTTATTTGACAGACAGAGATCACAGGTAGGCAGAGAGGCAGGCAGAGAGAGGAAGGGAAGCCGACTCCCCACTGAGCAGAGAGCCCGATGCGGGGCTCGATCCCAGGACCGTGGGATCATGACCTGAGCCGAAGGCAGAGGCTTTAACCCACTGAGCCACCCAGGCGCCCCGAGATTTATTATCACTTCTAGAGGCCACAAGTCTAAAATCAAGGTGTTGGCAGGGCCTTGTTTCCTCCAAAAGCTGTAGGGGAGGGTCCTTCCTTCTCTCCTGGCTTCTGGTACTTTCCAGCAATCCTTCTAGATGAATCTCTCTGGACATGTGACCCTCTTCTTCCTGTGTGTCTTCACATGATCTGCTCTCTGTGTCTGTCTTTCTCTGGTTCCAAATTTCCCCTTTTTGTAAGGACAGCAAGCATATTGTATTAGGGCCCCCTAAGGGCCTCATTTTCACTGAATACCTTGCAGTTTCAATTAAGTTCACGTTCTGAGGTCCTGGGGTTGGGACTTCCATAGAAGACCTTGGGGAACACGGTTCAGCCCATATACTGGCATCCACTTCCCTGACACTTTGGGACTGGGGTGAACTGGGTGAGCGACTGGGGAGGCGATCTTCCATGACCCTTCTGCCGGGGTGGTGTGCTATGAAGGGGTCGGGGAGCTTCTTCCTGGCCCACTTACACGCCTGCTGCACTCTGGGGTCTGTCCCCCTGCATAGCCACCGTCCAGCCACTGTCCAGAACGAAGGCTTTAATGCTGGTCGCCTTACTCAGCTCTCCTGGCTCCTGGCTTCCATTCGGGACGGTGCTTTTTGCTGACTTTGCCCATTTAGTTAACTTCCTTGTCAGTACTTTGGGCTCTAATCTGTGTGCAGCGTCTGTGTGCTGCTCCGAGGAGGGGCATGACTCTTGGTCTCAGTGTTGTATATTTCTGGAAATTTGTGTGATCTGGAGCATTCATTCCTTTGTTCATTCATCCATTCATTCCCCAGACGTTTAATCACGGCGTCAGGCACGGTACAGAGCACTTAGGAGACGGTGAAGGACAAAATAAACGGAGGCTCCTCAGTGTCTCCTGAGATGGGTCCACAAATCGTTACATGAAGTGCTCCTTCCCAAGGGCAGACATGACCTCACGGACATCCTCCATAGACAGGAAGACAGAGGGGTGTGGGAAGGGCAGTGACAGAGATTTTCCAGGGAGGGTGTAGAGCTCGAGGTTAGATGTCCAGGAAGGTCTTCTGAGTGAGTCCTGAAGGATGTGGAGCCTTGGGGGTGACCGGCCTCGTGACACTGTCCTGGCAGGTGTGCGCTGGTCGGCAGTAGCTCTCCTTTTGCACCAGGGGGCAGTGTTTGACCTGCAGGTCGCCCTGTCCTTGGAAGAGGCTGGCTCAGGGCGGCCACTGCGGTGCCAGTTGCCCCGTCCTCGTCCCTGGCCTTCCCTGCCACCGCCCTGCACACCCAGGCCCCGGGCTCGCCTCCTCTCTCCCAGCCTGCTCCAGCCCCCGCCTCCGTATCCCGGCAGCCCACGCAGCGCGGTTGGGCCCAGGGTGGCTGTCCCGCCCTCCTCCCCTCTCCCTGCCGCCTTCAATCAAGGGCCCGTGGAGCCAGAACCACGCCGCTCAGGGTAGGAGCCCGCTGCGCTGCTCCAGGCCACGTGCTGTTTCCACGCCCGTCGCTGACTTTGTAGTCTCGCTCCCCTTTCTAATTCATCTGTCACCTTCACGGTTTCGTGTCCTCCCTTCGGCTCCCCCTACCCAGACATCTCAGCCTTAGTCAAGCCTCTCTTGGGTGCTTTGATACTGGCTCAGACCTTTCCTTTCATCTGTCCCCATTGGCCGCCAGCCCTGGGGCCCCCGATGGACACGCTGAGGACAGCACAGAGCTGCCTGGAGAGAAAGCTCGCTGGGAGCGGCCCCACGCATCAGAGGCTGGCTTTTGCCACGGCCGCAGTCCTCTGCCAAGAATCCTTTCCTCTGCTTTTGACCTGCTTTCACTGGCCCTGCCGAGGCCGGCTGGGGGCCAGGGCTGGAGCCTGGTGGGGCTGCCAGCGCTGGGAGGGCCGGAGCAGTAGATGTACGGGAGTCTTGTCTGTTCATTTGGAGATTCCTGGGGCCGGTTTCTGAGCCCGTTTCACCCCCTCCGGCTGCCCTCCTACACGCCTCCGACACAGACGTGCCGAGGGGCTTGGGAACAGGCGACGGGAGCCCAGCCTGGGGGCCTCCGAAACCACCATCATCCAGGCAGCCCCGAAACAGGGCCGTGGCTTCCCCTTCCAGTGTGCGCCTGCCCACCGCTGCCCTCCGAGGCTGCCGGAGATGCTGCGGGAGGACTGTTGAGGATGGAAGCAGGACACATCCTTGAAGGGGCGTTCTGGTTCCTGACGCCTGGCTACACCACGAAGGTGACTGCCCTCCCCTGGTCCCAGCAGGGCTCCTCTGGCTGAGGGCACACCCACCCTGAGTGCAGTGGCCTACTGTGTGGACCAAAATGTGGACGATGGTGGCCTGACAGAATCTGGTGCTGCTCCTGCTTGCAAGAGGCAGCCTGGGAGATGTAGTTGAGGTCTGAAGTGGTGGCACTTCCAGTGACATTTTGATGGCTTATTGGAGAAACTGAAGCTGCCCTGGCTTACAGGGGACATGGGGTTTCTGGCACTGTCCGCCTGTTCTCAGGTGGGGCCTGCAGAGGCCTCTGGTGGCCCTGCTGGAAGTTCAGGCCGGGGTTCGGGCAGCTTTGGTTTCCAGGCACCCATTGCGATCTGCTTTCAATGAAAGCCACAACTTACTCCTTTAGTTGGGGATGACTCCGTGTGCCCTGGTGGAGGAGAGCTCCCGCTCTGGAGGCAGCAGCCACACTGGGCTCAAACCCAGCCCTGCTGGGTCACCTGGGATGTGGTTCCTTATCTGTCCAAGGGCATGATGAGCACTGTAGAGAGTTGCTGGAGTCAGGTCTCGTCCCATGCGGTACCTGGTAGAGAGGACAGGCCCTGCTGGCGTGCAGTCAGCGCGGGTCCCGCCGGCCAGCCCCGTCCTGGCGTGCGGGCAGAGCCTGGGGAGTGCCGCGTGTCCTCGAAGCCGAGTGGGCAGATCATCGAGGCTGGGCAGAAGGGGTCGGTCCCCTTCCTCCTTCCACAGGTGGCTGCAGGCCCCTTCCTGACTTGATTGTCATCCCTGCCTTCCGCAAGGAGAACGCCGAGCCGCTCGGTCTCCTGTCGGAGAAACCCTGCTCGGGGAGGCGGGAGGTGTGGAGTCGCGCAGGAGGCTGTGCGGAGAGAGCAGCTGCCGGAGACCCTCCCTGCTTGCCTGGGCCTCCCGCTCGCCGCCAGGGCGTTGTTTACACGTCCCGAGTGAGAGTCAAAGCCTTCTATTCCCAGGCTCGAATGCACAACCCGAGGCCAAGGAAAGCGATCTGTCAGCTGGCATGTGCAGAAAATAGCAAACGGGCCTCTCGGGGGCTGCCAGCTCTCTGGAGAGAAAACCAGGGTAAGGGATCTGCGGGTGACCATGGGTGTTTTTCTGTACCTCTTTCTTCCCTGACCGTCGCCGAGGTCAGGGAAGGAGCCGTGGCGCATGTGTGTCCCCAGCGTGGAGCAGGGTGATGTGGCGTGCCTGAGGCGGGTAATCAGAGGCTCGCTGCACTCGGGCAGCATCAAGCGGCCTCTCCTGAGGAGATCCAGCTGGCGAGGCTGTCCTCCCGGGACAGCAGCCTCCCTGGCCCAAGGGTTCCAGGGCTTTCCAAGATGCCAGGTTTGGTTAACGAGGCCCTTGGAGCCTTTCAGCGAGATTCTTAGCCAAACTGCCAGTGAGTTTGAGGATTTTTTGGTTACCATCCACCCACCAAAAACCCATGGTGGGAGCCTGGGACCGGCCCCGCAGCACTCACCTGCGACCCGCACGTCGGGCTGGTCTCCGCCCCGCTGTGAGGGTGCGAAGGATGTCGCCTGGAACAGGGTCTGGGGGAGGCCCGCGCTCCGGACGCTGTTTCTGGGAAAGCGCCTCTGTGGGGAGAGGCTGGCGCTCAGGCCACTCCACTCCACCCTGAGTGCGGGGCCCCACTTAATGCCAGAGGCAGCCCCTCTGGGAGGGCTGTGGGAGGGCAGCCTGGTGCTCGGCAGCCTCCCGCTGCCTCCGCTCCCACCTCGGGGCTCTGCTTCTACCCCTGTGTCTGGCCAGGCGCCTCCCCAACAGTGTGGCTTCCTGCCTCCACGCCCACCGCCCCTGCCAAAAAAAAGCACTGCACAGGGGCGCCCCTCCCTCCCGGGTTGGGAGAGGGGGCGAGATGCAGGCAGCAGTGGAGTCCGCCCGCGCAGGGCCTCCCTTTGGCCCATCCCAGAACCCACAAGCTCAACACACCCGGAGTGGACTCGTCACACGCAACTCACAGATGTCCTGCTTCCCGGAGGAGAGGGCTCTGTGAGGCAGCCCGCTCCTGTCCTGCCCGTTTTCTCCAGCTGTAGTTGATTCTGGAAAGGCCTTAGGAGACACTGGGCAGCTGACCCCCAACCTCTGGGTTTCGGGTCTAGGAGGAGCAGAGGATTTGACAAGGGACGAGGCAGGATGCTGGGTGAGCCATGTTCTAAGAAGGGTGCACATGTGCTGGGAACGAGAGGACATTTTCGTTGGTCCCTGTGTCCTCCTAGGAGCCGGGCAGTGGCGCTGGCGGGAGGGGATGGGGAGCAGGTCAGGGTCGTGTGTGACTCCACTATGTGTGGAGCTTCTGGGCTCTGTCTGGGCTTCGAGGAGCAGCATGACCTCTGTCCTCTGTCAGGCACATGAGCTGCTCCCTGCTAGCCTCCCCCTGCGCTCGGCCCACTCCCTGATGTTTCTGTGCCTTTAACCTCAAGTGGCAGCAGGTTTCAAGTCAGTCCCGGTCGGCCAGGCTCTCTGCTGTCCTTCTGGCTGGTGTCCTGCCTCACATCACGTCCCTTGGAGTCTTCCCTGGTCCCAGGGGTCAAGGGAGTGGGCTGCAGGCTGTGAATCACCTGCTGTGTTCATGACCCAACCTCCCTGCCTCTCCTGGCTCCAGGCCCCGGAGCCACTGTGGGCACCTCTTCCCCTGATTTCAGTCTTGGCTACCACGTGGGCTTTCAGAACTCTGGTGCCTGGACACTGTAACCCAGTACGGTGGCCTCAGGCAGAGCAGCCAGTCGCCCACAGCCTCCCTGGGCAGAAGTGGCTTGGGTGCCTCGCTGGTGCAGGGTGAGTGCTGCGGGGAGGTTCTTCGCGACCCCCTGTGCGTGTCTCACTGAGCAAGGGCCTGGGGCTGCCAGCTGCGGGGGGTGCCCCCTGGAGACAGAGCTTCTCTGTGCGCCTTTGCTCTTCTGGGAGGAAAGTGCTAGTGGCCCAGCAATTGCTCCATGCTCCGGGTCCCCAGGATGACCCGCCGAGGTTGGGGGGTTGGTGCTAGCTCACAGACAAGGAAATGGGGCCTCGGGTCCCCAGATCTCACAGCGCAGGCAGGCCCGCTGGGAGCAGACCCGGGCCTGTGACTCGAGGCACCTGCTCTCTCCGCCCCTTTCCGCACCGCTCTGGCTTTGGGGAGAGGACCCTGGTCGTTCCTCTGTGAACTTCTAGGCGCTCTCCTGCGCCCCAGGGCCTGATCTGCCTGGACACGGGTTCGGGGTATTTGGAGGCTCGCGCCCCGGCCCGAGCCCAGCTCTTGGTAGGGAAGGTCGTATTGCCAGGGAAGCCGGGCAGCAGTGTCTGTGAGGATAGACGTGGGGGCGGGGGTGCTCTGAGGCCTGCGTGGGTGTTTCAGGCTCCCTCTTTGCCTCGCTGTGGACTGGGAGGCACTTGTGCCCACCCTCTGCACAGCCTCCGGGATCCTTTCTGTAGCTGGGAAAGGGAGTGGGAGTATGAGGGGCTGTTCATAGCCAAGACGGGGTAGGTGCCTGAGTGGCAGCAGGAACAAACCCACCCAGGTGGGAGAAAAACATGGGCCTCCCCGGAAATAGCTGAAACTTCTGGAAGTTTGAGACTCCTGGTGCCCTGGCACCAGCTATGAGGCTACACACCTGTGGACAGGTGAGGAAGACCCATCGGCTCCCCTGGGGCACGGGGTGAGGCAGGTGAGGTGGCCCCACTGTGTGTGGGGGGAGGGCGCCCAGCCTCACGCACAGGTGCCGTCCGCAGGATAGACCGGAGTCTTCACCAGCCCCCGGGGGACGACGGAGCCGGCGCACTTAGCCTTTTTCCGCAGAGATCTTCCAGTCCCTTCCATATATGTCTGTGTTGTGCTCATTGTAAATGACATCCCCCCAGTGGAGAAGACACAGCCTGTCTGGAGAAGCATAAGGAAGAGAACAACACCGCGCCAGTTCTAGAACGTGGGGGTGACTCAGGTGCTTCTGACAGCGCTCCTTCCGGTTATTTCCTCGCCTAAACAAAGCGTCATGAAATCATACTGCTTACCCTTCTAATTTCCAGAGCATCACGTTGTGTCACAGGCATTCCCCTTGTTCTCGGAGCGGTGCGGACAGTCATCTTTAATCGTTACAGAGCGTCCGTGCCGGTGCCCTAGTGTTGGATCTGTGAGTGGCCTCTAATTATTTGCTGTTGTGAATAACACTGTTTTGAACATCTTTCTGCATCCGCCTTGGTTCCCATTTT
This sequence comes from Mustela erminea, assembly GCF_009829155.1. Classification (NCBI taxonomy): domain Eukaryota; kingdom Metazoa; phylum Chordata; class Mammalia; order Carnivora; family Mustelidae; genus Mustela; species Mustela erminea. Next base: position 108,599,212 of record NC_045622.1, on the reverse strand, counting down.
AGAACGTTTCCTTGGGTTGGATTCTTACAATGGCAACCACCGGCCCAAGGGGCATAAATATTTCAAAGGCTCGTGATGGGATTTCCAGGGAGCTTTCCAGGAGCTGCCTGGACACCCAGCCCTCCCCTCGCAGGTCTGTCTCCCACAGGCCTTGCCAGCACTAAGTCCCAGTGTTTTCAACACTGTCGCTGATTTAATAGGTGAAGTGGCCGCTCGCTGTTCTCTTTTGTCTGTGGTGAAACTGCTCCTGGTCTCTTGACCATTCCTGTTCACTCTGTCGCTGGGCTTGTCCTAAAGGAGCAAGAGCTTTTTTGCCTCTTTTGACTTTTTGACCTGTGTGGTGGTTTGGACTCTTTCTGTGGGGCCCTTGTCCCCACCCAGATCTGCCGGCCGCCCCGAGTGGGGTGGCATTCGGTGCCCAGGACGAGGTGAGGGCAGTGCTCTCTGCCAGGGCGGTGGGCTCTGGCAGGGCCACCCCCCCCCCCGGAAAGAGTGCCCCTCCCAGAGGGCCAGTTATGTGAAACAGGTCTCAGAGGCTCAGGCTGCTAGTGGGTCCACGATGGGAGATGGTGGGGCGGGGGGAAACCTGAGGTTCAGTGCTCTTCGAGGAGCCACGTAGAGAAGGAGGCTCTGTCACCGTGTGACCAAGTCGCACTCCTGAAGTTTGAGTGGAGGCTTTGCTTCCTGGGATGGTGCATCCGTGCAGGTCAACCTGTCGTTACCCTCGTGACCTGGCCAGGCAGAACCCCAGTGGAGGGGCATGAGCTAGTGTGGCACGGGGAGGTTCTAAAACCTAGGCCGCTGGGCCCTCTGACTAGCACACACCGCCCGCACGCAGGATTGCTTTAAGAGTGTGAAGTTGTCTAAGTTACCAGAATGCTCCGGTGAGCTTGAGTTCTGGTTTGACTGCTTGATTCCCTACACCCCGTTAGCCCTCCAGGAAATATTGGGTTTGGCCAGGAATTGAGGGATGGGGAGAGGGGAGGTTGCTGGATTTTGCGTGGGGCCGCTGCGGGGCCAGAGCCAGACCCTCACTCTTCTTGGGGGACCCTCCTTGCCAAAGTCGTTCTAATCCTGCTCTGACTTCCAGATGCTGAAGTTCCAAACCGTCCGTGGGGGCCTGAGGCTCCTGGGTATCCGCCGAACCTCCACCGCCCCTGCTGCCTCCCCAAATGTCCGGCGCTTGGAGTACAAGCCCATCAAGAAAGTTATGGTGGCCAACAGAGGTGAGTGCCCTTGGGGCCAGCAGGAGGAGCCGTGTGTCCAACCCAGCCTTAGTGTTCCTGTCCTGCCCCTGCCCTGCACACCAGCTCCCCGCCCTGCTTCCGCTTCTGTAAGGACCCAGGAATTTAGTGGCTTGTCTATTGCCCCTTCCCTCCAAGGCGAGATCGCCATCCGTGTGTTCCGGGCCTGCACGGAGCTGGGGATCCGCACTGTGGCTGTGTACTCGGAGCAGGACACAGGCCAGATGCACCGACAGAAAGCAGACGAAGCCTACCTCATTGGCCGCGGCCTCGCCCCAGTGCAGGCCTATCTCCACATCCCAGACATCATCAAAGTAGCCAAGGTGAGCGGGGCTGGGCCTGCGTGCTGGGCCTGGCCCCCAGACCGGCCCCCAGTAAGTGTCTGTGTGTAGGGGAATGGCTAAATGAAGGGGTGGATGGATCGATGGATGGGCCAAGCACGGTGCGGGGGGAGGTGTGCGAGCCACGGCTATGGTTCTCGGCCTGTGGGAAGGAATTGGAGAGTCGCTGCCTTCCTCTGACTGCTCGTGTCCCCAGGAAAACAATGTTGATGCCGTGCACCCTGGCTACGGGTTCCTGTCGGAGCGCGCAGACTTTGCCCAAGCCTGCCAGGATGCCGGGGTCCGCTTCATTGGGCCAAGCCCTGAGGTGGTCCGCAAGATGGGAGATAAGGTGGAGGCCCGGGCCATCGCCATTGCCGCAGGTGCGTGTGGTGGACAGGCCTCTGGGGGCCGCATGGCTCGAGAGGGGCTGTCCGAGGAGGGGGTGGCGGGTTTGGGCAGGATTCCAGCCTGTTACAGAGGACCCACGTGCCTGTCTCCCAACAGGTGTCCCCGTGGTCCCTGGCACAGATGCCCCCATCACCTCCCTGCACGAGGCCCATGAGTTCTCCAACACCTACGGCTTCCCCATTATCTTCAAGGCCGCCTATGGGGGCGGGGGGCGCGGCATGAGGGTCGTGCACAGCTATGAGGTGAGCAGAAGCCCAGCTGGCCTGTGAAACCACCCACAGAGCAGACCTGGGGTTCCATGAGCGGGCGGGGGTCCTGCAGAGGGAGAGACCGAGCTCCGCTTGCCCTCTCAGGAGCTGGAGGAGAACTACAACCGGGCCTACTCAGAGGCTCTGGCCGCCTTTGGGAACGGGGCGCTGTTTGTGGAGAAGTTCATTGAGAAGCCACGCCACATCGAGGTGCAGATCCTGGGTGAGTGGGGGCGTCCCTGGGCGCTTTCCGGGCTCAGGGCGGCTGATCTCCAGGAGCCGTCCCTCGGGAAGCCCCTCCCGCAGGAAGGCAGGCTGTGGAGGCCGCACCGGTCAGGGCCCGGGCCTTGGCGGTGGAGGTTTCTGTCCTGGCTGCCCCGACTGCTGGGAGTGGGCGTCAACTGGCCTCGTAGTCATACGGCGGTTGGTGGGTGTTCAGATGCCTGGAGAAGCTGAGTCTCCCTTTCACTGTAGGAGACCAGTATGGAAACATTCTGCACCTGTACGAGCGAGACTGTTCCATCCAGCGGCGGCATCAGAAGGTGGTCGAGATTGCCCCCGCTGCCCACCTGGACCCCCAGCTTCGGGCAAGGCTCACCAGTGACTCCGTCAAACTTGCTAAGCAGGTGAAGGGCAGGGCCTTTCGGGGATGGTCTATCACGTGGATAGACCTTTCTAGTGGCTCCCTCTGGCTCCGCCAGCTTAGGCCTCTTGCCAGGGGCCCTGTCTGGAGGTGGACAGCCTGCCAGGGAGCCGGGAGGCTGCGTGACTGGCTCCTGGAGGCGGGGTGGGGACTGTTTGGGAGGAGAAAGGGCTGACTCGGGGTCCTTGGGACCCTCGCTGTGTGAGAGCAGAGGTGCCAGGCGCAGAGACCAAGCCTGGGATCCAGGAAGGCTGAGAAGCGGGAGGGAAAGAGGCCACTGGCCGCTCCCTCTGCACAGACAGAGCTTCTGCGTGGCGCCGACTCATCTGGAACGAAAGGAGTGGGATCCAGTGCATTCTGTTCAGATAAGAAACATTGCTAAGGCATTTCTTCTCCTTTGTTCTCGAGTGTTCCCCGCATCACATTTATTGCCCCCCACTGAGTCCTCAGGTCCTCCTGCGCCAGTCTCTGCTCTGCTGGCCATAGAGACAGGAGATGGCAGCTGGCTCCCCCAGCAGTGACCTGTCGCCGGCCTGCCCAGAGAGCACCTGTCGTGGCCAGGCCTGTGGCAGGGGTCCCACTGTCAGTTCTTCTGGGCCCTCCCGAGCCCACCCCCTCTCCGGGTTCAGGCACCTAGTCCGCATCCTTACCGCCCCTTCCAGGCGCCCTGAGGGAGAGCCTCTGCTCAGATCTGCCTTCCCTAGCGGACAGGGTGGGCCCGGGTCCTGCTGTCTTTCTAGAACTGTGCTCTCTCAGACCTCCTGGGCAGCAGATGATTCCGTGACCTTCCCCGGCTGAGAGGCAGGGTCAGCGCTGGGCAGAGGTCTCAGCCGCAGTTAATAGGCTTGGTCAGGATCTGATTTGGAGTTGACATTTGGGTTATTTCGTAGGAGGAGAAAGCTTACCTGGAGTTGGGTCTAATTTATTGGCTTAGGCCACGTGTGTCACTCTGTAACCGACTTGAGGGAGCGGACTGTCGTCTATTTTGTGGTCCTGCTAGGACCAGAGTGAGACTGGAATGAGGGTTGAATTTTGCCTTAGAATCATCACTGTTGGTTCCTCTCAGAGGACACCTCTTTGGGTCCTGGCCAGAGGTGGTGGTGAGTAGAGCAGGGGGAACTTTCTAGGAACCCTCCGAGAATGAGAAGGTCCAGCAGAGGCTGGGGTAGGCGTGGTGGGGCCTGTCCTCCAGGGAGAGGGGACCGAGTCCGGGGCCGGTGGCAGCTCATGACGTCGTGCCCCAGACAAGCCAGGTGCAGCCATCAGAGGCCCGGGCCGGGGCCCGGGAAGCCGTGCAGGCAGGGGCCCGGCCGTGGGCTGTGGGGGCTGCGAGCGCTCTCTCCGGGGGCAAGACTGGTTGTGCCCTCCGTTGGGGTGGGGCACGTGGCGGTCTGATCCTTAGGGAAGCGGCCCGATGGCTGTGGCTGAGCCAAAGTGGCGGTCAGCCCCACTGACACGGCCGTCCCGCAGGTGGGCTACGAGAACGCGGGCACGGTGGAGTTCCTGGTGGACAAACATGGCAAACACTACTTCATCGAGGTCAACTCCCGCCTGCAGGTGGAGCACACTGTCACCGAGGAGATCACCGAGTGAGTGGGGCGGGCGCGGTGGCGGGGGGGTAGGGGGGGGAGGATGGGGTTGTGGGAGTGGGTGGCAGCCACTGGGACGGGGCAGCTTCTGGATGGCCAGTAAAATCCACGCCAGAGGCTCCTGGGGAGCTCAGCACGTCTCCACTGTACTGGGGAGCAGTCAGGGGTCTAGGTGTTTGCTTTTTACAAAAATTACCATTAGAAGAGCATTACATAGGGCATGCCTGCCTGGTGGTTCAGTGGGTCAAGCGTCCGACTCCTGATTTCTGCACAGGTCATGGTCTTGGGGTCCTGGGATGGAGCCAGCTTAAGGTGATTCTCTTTCTCAGAAAAGAGAGAGAGAAAAAAAGAGAAGTATTATATGCCCTATTGTAAGAATAAAGGAGCAGGGGCGCCTGGGTGGTTCAGTGGGTTAAGCCTCTGCCTTCGGCTCAGGTCATGATCTCAGGGTCCTGGGATTGAGCCCCGCATCGGGCTCTCTGCTCAGCAGGGAGCCTGCTTCCTCCTCTCTCTCTGCCTGCCTCTGCCTACTTGTGATCTCTGTCAAATAAATAAATAAAATCTTTAAAAAAAAAAAAGTGAAAAACTTAAAAAAAAAAAAGAATAAAGGAGCAAATAAAAAAAAGACTGAGACTGGGACCCCTGGGTGGCTCAGTTGGTTAAGCAGCTGCCTTCAGCCCAGGTCATGATCCCAGCGTCCTGGGATCGAGTCCCACATCGGGCTCCTTGCTTGGCAGGGAGCCTGCTTCTCCCTCTGCCTCTGCCTGCCACTCTGTCTGCCTGTGCTCACTCTCGCTCCTCTCTCTCTCTGACAAATAGATAAATAAATAAAATCTTAAAAAAAAAAAAAGACTGAGATCCCCCTCTCTCGGAACCGGGATGCCGAGGAGGCTCAGGCCCGCTGGAGGAAGGTGTGGTCTCCCGGGTTCCAGGTGAGCCGGAGGCCCAGGTCCGGCCAGCCCAGCATTGCCTGTTCCTGCTTTAACTGTCCTGGTTTTGTTTCATCTCCTTACTTGACTCTGTAAACAGCTGGACGCAACTGAGACGTTACGTGGAGAATTTCTGTTGTACTTTTATAATCCGTATTTGTGGAAGGCGTCCTCCAAGCCCCTGTTCTCCGAACTGCAGGTGTGCGTGTCTCGTAGCTTAGGGAAGTAGCCAGCCCCTCTCATGCTAGGCAGTCGGGTCGTTGCTTGTTTCTGAGGCCCATAAGGGGGGTCGTTTCCGTCTTGGTGCGTAGATCTCTCCCTCCCCTCTAAAGAGTCCTGGGGATAGACGGTTCCTGTGTGGTTCCCTGAGCCACAGATTGTGTCCGTTTGTGCTCCCACAAGCACTGAGTAGAGACACTTAAAAATCTGCCCTTTTTGTAAACCACCCAGTAGTTTCAAGATCCTATTTTGAGCCATTGAAGTGTGAAGCCCTGGCTCGGGGCCGGTCCCTCTCACCCGAACTTTCCTGACAGTTTGTTCCTCCCCCGACCCTCTCCTGAGGTTGAGGATGCTGTGGGGGCCTGCCTGTGCCCAACAGATGCGCGGAGGCTTCAGACTCTGTCCTCTCGAGGTTAAAGCCTGAGCTGAGGTGGACGCTCAGGCATCTGACTCTGGCTCCACGAGACGTGGCCTGATTGCCCCATGGTGAACATGCTGTGTGTCTCGGGCCAGCCGCAGGCCTGCTCTGTTCAGGACGGACATCTGTGCCAGCTTGGGAATGGGGGTTTTGTGTCATACCAGGTGCAGGTTCCTCCCCAGCCACTACCCACACAGAGCTGGGGCGAGCTGCAGCCTCTCTGACCCTCGGGCTCCTCAGCTGGGAGTGACAGACTCCCAGAGCATCACAGTGGAGGCCCAGCCTCAGTCCAGGCTGCACGCAGTTGCTGGCGCTGCTGCTCCAGCAGGAAGTACAGGGCGCCAGGGGAGAGCTGCCGGTGTCGGTTACAGGCTGCCCCTGTCAACAGGCCTCAGTGACAATACATTTTAAACTTTGAGTTTTTTGTTATTTTGTTCTGTTTTGTTTTTGAAACAGCTGTTACGCTTGGATCTGTCACTGTCCCTAGGAGCCTTGCAGTCCATGAGGCCAAACTTATAAATCATACGCATTAGGAGAGTTCTGTGCACTGAGGTTGAGGTCTTCCATGGGTGCGGTCTGGGGTGTAGGTGCGGCCGAGGCCCGGATCCCAGGAGGACGGCGGCATCCTCACTGCTGCGCATCCCCTCACGGACCCTCCCAACAGCCCTTCGTTCCCATGTCAGCCAGCCCCGCACTCACAGCCCCCGCCTCTCTCGGTGTAGTGCACACGGCTCTCCGCGTGGAGTGTCTGAGGCTTCAAGTCCGGCTTGATCAAGGGAGGGCTTGGGGGAGGCCGGAGGACAGAAGGGCCCTGCGCAGGCAGTAGGGCAGGGCGTGGGGAGGGGGCGTTGGGTGGCGAGCTCCGGGGCAGGCAGACGCAGCCGTTTCAGCGGAGCCCTCCCCGGCCGCCCCTCCTTGTTCCAGCTGCCTGGACTTCTGTCCCCTGGGCCGGGGGCAGGGGATGCTGGTCTGGCTGGAGGGAGCCTGCCACCCAGGCTGGTGAAGGGTCCGCAGACGGGTGGGGACCTTTCTCCCCGTCCATCCCCTGCCTCACGCTCTGCGCCTCCCTGCAGTGTGGACCTGGTCCACGCCCAGATCCACGTGGCCGAGGGCCGGAGCCTGCCCGACCTGGGCCTGCGGCAGGAGAACATCCGGATCAATGGCTGCGCCATCCAGTGCCGGGTCACCACGGAGGACCCCGCGCGCAGCTTCCAGCCGGACACTGGCCGCATCGAGGTACGCCCGCCTGCCCACGGCGCACACCCTGGTCTCTGTCGGGGCAGAGAGACCCTCCTGTGGGCCTGGCCAGGCACGAGCACCCTTGCCGGGGTTGGCCGGGGTTGGCTGAGGCCGGCTGAGGGTAGACCGGAGCCGGGCTCGGTCCAAGGGTCAGGGAGAGAGCGTTCTGGGGGAGACGGCCGGGAGCGCAGGCGAAGACACCGGCAAGGGAGTCCCGTGGACCGGGGAGCAGACCAGTGGGTGGAGCCAAATGCAGGGTCCCCAGAAACGAAGCCCAGGCCCTTGACTTCAGCTTCTTGCGAGACCCCACGGACAGAGCAGCGGCCTCCCTCCTGCCTTCGGTCCGAGGGAGTGTGGTCGGCCAGGCAGGCCCCGCGGGCTGGGGCAAAGGACCGGGGCCCGGATGTGCCAGTGGAAGGGCCCAGCTGAACAAGGGGCCTAGTAGGGATCAAGGGGGGAGCCAGGGAGATGGTGGAGGGCAGGGAGGAGGCCGCCTCGGGGCGCCAGGGGCCGAGTGGGCAGACGTGGGGGTGGGCCCCGCCGTGCCTCTGTCCCCGGGAGTGTCTGCTGTGCTGCCCCCCTTCCTCAGCACAGACATCCCTCCCTCCCCCACCCCTCCCCTCCGCACTCACGTCCCTGCGCAGGCCCGGGGCAGGCACCCTCTGAGCTGCGGGTGCGCGTCCCTGGTCCTCTCGCTCACGTTGGCTGAGAATGTTCCGGAACCTTCAGCGGCACTGCTGCCAGCTCTGCTGCTTTACCACCTCCCCATCTGCTTGGAGCCTCTGAGGGAGCAGGACTGTGCGAGAGCTCAGGTTCTGGCCCGGGGAGAGGGCCAGGCTGATTTGGAGGCGGATACTAGGCTTCTGAGAAACAGGTGATGCGGGGAGGGAACGGGAGAGCTGGATTCTGACCGTTGCGGAGCCGGGAGGCTTGAGGCAGAGCTGCCACTGGAATTCCATTTCTGGAACAATCGAAGCCTGTAGGTGGGGGCCAGCCTGAAGGCCGGAATGCTGTCCAGCGGGGGCCCTGACTTGTCTGCCCTCAGTGGGGAAGGGGCAGCCCTGCGACGGCCCGCGGCCTTCCTCCCCTCCATTTCCACGTTCTGGCTCCTCGGAGCCTGGTTTACCACAGAATATTTTTAGCTGACAGTGCCTGCTCACAGCTGAGTGTTCGCCCTTAAATATTTTATTAAGTTCCTTTTTATCGAACACAGGCCTGTGTCCCTTTGCAGCAGAACCCTGGTGCAGTGGGTGTCCCATGCCCCTGGGCCGTCCCTTCCGCTCCCCGTCCCCCGCCCCCCCGTGCCTCACGGGGGTCCCCTGGCCCGGGTGTGGGCTCTCCCTGCCGGGACTCACCCCGGGCCCCGTCACGGGTGTTCGTGTCTGTACCTGTGACCCCAGACAGCCTAAACCTCTGTCCCCCGGGGCCCTGTCCCATCCAGCCGTGGACTTGGAACCCCCGCCCGCCCCCGCGAGTCGGCTGCAGGACCCGCGCCGCTCTGCCCTGCTTCCCTCTCGGAGCGTGCGGGCCGGACCTGCTCTCCTGAGAGCCCCGGGGCCGGCCCTTCTCCCCGCTCGGCATCTCCTCGGCCTCTGCGCCCTCCCCCTCCCATTCTCCCCTTTTGGAAGGAAGGGAAAGTGGGGGGACACTGAGGGCTTCCCCATCGCTTCACAGCGTATGTTAAAACCCCGCGGCCTGTCTTCCCTCCCTGGCCCGCTCATGTCCCGCGACGTCCCTGTCGCCAGTCCGATTTCCTTGTTCGTCCGCCCGTGCCCAGCAGCCTGGGAGCCCCTGGGATCAGGGGTCCTCTTTGAACTGCTCACCTCGGTGCCTGGCATGTGGTGGGCACAGATGTCCATGGGATCAGTGAGCCTAAGAGGCAGGGGGGTTGGTCATGCAGACGGGAGGAAGGTCAGGGCATCCGGCTGCGGCCTGCCCAGGGGCCCCTCTCTGTGCTCTGCGAGGCTCTGCATCCGCCCTGGGCTCGCGGCGTGCGGGCCTGGGGCTGGCCGGGTGGGTCCTCCCCTGCGCCTTTTCTCGCCTCCTCCCCTGCCAGCTTCTCTCAGGGGAAGGATGCAGTGACCATGTGGCAGCCAGAGAAGGCGGGATGCCCCGGGCTTCACTGGCGGGAATGAGGCAGAACTTCCCCAGCCAGAGCTGGCGCCCCTTGTGCTAGGCCTGGCGCCCGGCCCCACCCGCACACGTCCAGCCTGGACTGGGGGCCGCATCCGGACTCCGCTCCCGACCCGGTTCCTGACTCTGCCCACCCCCGTCCACAGGTGTTCCGGAGCGGAGAGGGCATGGGCATCCGCCTGGATAACGCGTCGGCCTTCCAAGGGGCTGTCATCTCCCCGCACTATGACTCCCTGCTCGTCAAAGTCATCGCGCACGGCAAAGATCACCCTACGGCTGCCACCAAGATGAGCAGAGCCCTTGCCGAGTTCCGGGTCCGAGGTGTAAAGGTGAGAGGCCCTCGGCTCTGCCTGCCTTCCAGGTGCTCAGTCCCGCCCAAGGCCTGCCCCTTGGCCGCACGGCGACTCTCCTGGCTGCTCTGCTGGGGCTGGGCCCCTCCGCCACCTTGGGAGTGGGCCTGGGCTTCTCGGGTGCTCGGGTGCTTGGGGCCCTCGGCCAGAGCCGGGAGTCTTGCTCCGGGGAGCCCCATGCTCCTGCTTGTCCTTCTTAGGGGAGATCACCTGGAGGCTTTCCGGTCAGCAGATCACGGGGCTCCCGCCTGGAAATTCTGATCTCATCGGTTGGGGTGGGGGGCCCAGAGCCTGCATTCTGAACACGCTCGCCAGGTGGTTCTGAGTCCCAGGAAGACCCTGGGTGAGAGAGCACAGCCCGTGCGGAAGAGGTCCCTTGGCATAAAGTGAGCCCCCCGCCGGCCCTCCTTGCCCCGTCCCATGGCCTGGCACGTGGGTGTCATGTCGGGTGCCTTTGGGACAGCCAGGGGAGGAGGCTGCAGCCGGAGGTCTGAGGGAGGCCGGGGGGAGGCACGGGGCCCAGCTGCCAGGCAGGGACCTGACATCCTCGATGGCCTCTTGGTTCCCTGTGTCTGTAGCCGGAGACGAAACCACAGGCGCATGCTGTCCTGCCCGGCGGCCGGCTCTGCCTGCGTATCCGTGGGCATCCCCGGGCCAGGGGCTGCCTGCAGAGGCCCTGCGGCACGAGGGCAGGGAGGAGGGTCCCGCCCGCAGCGGACTGTGCCGCCCAGCCCCTCTGTCCTCTCGCGGTGCCCGGGGCCCGCCCTTGCACGCACCGGCGCGGCTCTGATGTGTCCTGGCAGGGGCTCCAGTGGGTGCAGAAGCCTGTTGAAAAAGCACTTGAGAGGGGAGGAGGGAGGCAGGGGACCTGCAGAGCCAGTGGGGGGTCAGCCGTCTCCCCTCAGGCCCGTGGCCCACCTCAGACGCGGTCGCCGTTCCCCAAGTGTTGGGGTCTCCGTGCTCTCCCGTGGGAAGCCTCCGGGCTCCTGGTGTGGGGGTTCCTGCGCACACAGAGGTGTGTCGTGACGTCCTCCCTGAGGGGCCTTGATGTTTCCAGCATGGTGTCCTGGGGAAGCTTTGGGGGCCAGTATGTGCCATGACCCTTGTATGGGGCCCGACTACCCCACCCTTCACCCGCCTGCCCTCGTTGGCCTGTTGTCCTTACCGCTGGCCCCTACGCTTGTGTGCCCAGGTCATCGGACCCTCCCCGTCCCCCAGCCTGGCAGGCTCATGAGGACCTCCTGCCCTAGGGCGCTGAGGGCAGAGAAGGGAGGCGGGGGTCCCGGGGCTCACCAGGAGGAAGGTGGGAAGGCCAGCTGTGGGACGTATGTTTCTGGTTCCTTGGGGCACCAGAGTCCTCCCCAGATGTGCACCCCAGCAAAGCTATGGGCTCCTGCCACATCGAGAGCCGTCCACGCCCGGCAGCTCCTTGCCTGGCACACCCCAGGCCCGCCTCCGCCTTCTCCCCGCGGCCCCTTGGAGGGTTCCCGTTCTCGTGCTGTTCCGCAGAGGACCTTGTTTCATCTATTTAAACCGGGATCTCCCCTGGGCCGTGTCCGGGCTCACGTGTGTGTGAACCGCAGACACGCCGGGGTGGGGGCTTGGCGGCCCACATGTGCGCGCACATGCCCGTCGTCCAGCTCTCCGCGGGCTGCCCGCTGGAACCCGGCAGGCCTCACACACGGGCACTGTGTGCTCCTTGGCACAGGTGTGGCGGCCACTGTGGTCTGGGCCGCATCACGGGCTGTGGGGTGCCGGTGTCTGCCATCTGCGCTGGCGCTCAGGCATCTCATGTTCTTAAAGCGTTTGGGGGGGCCGAGCGCCGTGGAGAGTCCCACGTCCGCTGTCTTTCGTGTCTGGAGCATCGGATCCTCCCAGCTGACGCTTGGGAGCCGGGACTGTGCCCAGGGCCAGAGGCCGGCAGGGGTCTTGGTCAAGGGGAGTTAGAGCAGGGCCCGGCCGCGCCCCCCGGACTGCAGCTTGTTGGGGTGGGGAACAAAAGCAGGGCAGTGCCCCCTCATCCCAGCGTCTGCTGCTCCAGTGTTCAGCAACCATTTGACTCAGGCTTTCCAGACAAGCCCAGAGCGAAGCCTCGGGGAGAAGCAGGGTCGGGGGGAATCAGTGGAGCAGCTGGTGCTCAGGACCTCTAGGACTGACGAACCTTCCAGGTCTTGGGCTGATACCAAAGCAGTGGAATTCTAAGCCTTTCCAGTCCTTCCGAGGTAACAGTGTACAAATCCAGAAGCTGCCCTGGGAAGTGGTGAGGCGGTCTCCAGTGGAAGCCATGGGAACTTTATACAGAGTTGGAGTGTTGCCAGCCAAAGGTCCCTTCGCCCTGAAGGGCGGTGCTGTGGCCCTCGTGCCCATGGCCCTCTGTGCTGCCCGGCGTCCGTGCTTCCACGAGGACGTCCCATCTTGCCCATGTCGTGCCAGGAAGGGGTGCTCTCTGCACTGAGAGGTGCAGGCACAGGGCCTGGAGGGCTCCAGCACAGCCCCTCCCCTTCTCGAGGGGCCGGTCTGGCTCACCTGGGACAGGAGGCGCCAGCCCCAAGCACCTGCCGTTAGGCAAGGCCAAGGGCACCCTGAGCTCTTTGGGCCACCTCTGTGGGGCTAGTGGCCCTGAACCTGACCCTGTCTTGTTTGGGGGTGTCTACTGGCCCACATGTCCCCCTCCCCTGTCAGGGAGCCTAGCAGGACAAGACAAGGCTAGCACGGAGGTGTACGCAACAATTTTATTATAAAGAAAAACAAGACTCCCGCTTGGTGGCTGCAGCCCTGCCTCGGCGGCTGTGAGCACCCGTCAGAGGAATGCGGGCCTGGAGGCCAGAACTGGGGCAAGGGCCCCTTGTCCTGCCAAGTACAAAGGAGGCCTGAGGTACCAAGGGTAAAATCAGGAGGGACTCCCAGGCCGTGCTGACCCACCGGGCCCAGCAGCTGCTGGTCCCAGGCCCTGTGCCCCTTCCCCAGCCCACCCCGGGCTCACTCCCTTCCCCTCACACCACACTCTCCTCCAGCTGCTCCGTGCTGCCCCCCACCCCCCGGCACCCTGCCCCGAGCAGCCCCCCATGCACAGAGTGGCTCCTCCGGGCCCAGGCCCCTCCAAGGCGCCTGGCGTAACCGTAGCACCCGCCGGCGTCTCCCAGGTCCAGGGAGCAGCTGCGTTGCGGCCTCGGTGGTGGGCTCCGTGGTGGGTGGGCCTTGGGCGTGGGGCTGGGGCCTCCATTGGTCTGGGATTGGACGTGGCTGAGCTTGAGGGGGAGGCGGCCGTTCCCGGCCCCCCGGCCCCGAACCAGCAAGGCCACAGTGAAGACCAGTAAGGCAGCCACCAGCACACCCCCTACGGCCACGGTCAGGGTCCCGCCCAGCACGTGGGCCTGCAGGGCGTGGCACAGGGGTGCAGCCGGCAGCGTGGAGAAGTGGGCACAGCCCAGCAGCCTAGTGGCTGTGAGGTCGGAAGGCCCAGCGGCAGGTGACAGGGCCAGCAGGCAGAGGTCATAGTCGGCACCGGGGACGAGGTGCTTCAGCAGGAAGTGGTGGCTGGAGGCCGGGACAATCCTGTGGGCAGGGGTGGGTGGTCAGAGCCTAGGTCCGGGCTCTGACCCCAGCCCCCGCTCCCTCGGCACCTGCCCCCAGCCTCACCCCCGGCTCCCAGCTCCCTCCTGGGAACACTCCCTTCCCCTGGGACCACCTGGGCCTTGGTTTACTCCAGAAGGCCGAGAAACCAAGACAGGCGTGAGTGTGTGCAGCTGGGGACAGAGCACGGGGCTGGACGGGCGAGTGTGTGGATGCACAAGCCCAGGGCAAGCGGGGGAGGTGGTGTGGAGGCACGTGGCACGTGGCCAGGGCCAGAAAGAAGGCGGTGCGCGCGGCCCAGGGTTGTGCGCCTCTGCACAGAGACCAAATGCCAAGAGGCCTGGACTGAGGACCCCATGGGGCACTTCCCACCTCTCCCTGGTGCCTGCCCCCCTCGCCCCCTCCCTGCAGGGAGCTCAGAAGCTGAGGAGGGGTGTGTGGAAGTGGCCAAGTCTGGGAGGGCTAGAGGGGGGCTCTGAGGGCCGTAGGGAGCCATGCGGGGGCTGCGGGCCGCACCCTCACCGGTAGATGAGGGTCTCATCCTCACTGCTGTTGTACTGGATCTGGAACATCCACACGGGGTCTGCAGGCCGCCCCGGCCCCCAGCTCACCAGCCCTGAGGTCGCAGTCACCTCCGTCACCTGCACAGCTGGCTCAGACTCTAGTGTCCCCTCGCCCTCGGCGGCGGTGCGGGCCGAGGCAGCAATGTCCGAGGGCCCCGGGCGGCCCCCCTCCGCGCTGCCGTTCCCGCCGTGGGGCAGGGCCAGCACGCGGAGCTCGACCCGAGCTGTGGCCTCGCCGGCAGGGTTGGTAGCAATGCAGGTGTAGCCCCCTGCATCCCCGGAGCCCGTCACCCCAATCTCCAGGGTCCCATTGGGGAAAGCCCGGGCTCTGGAGGAGTTGCCAACCAACCGGTCGTCAGGGCCGACCCAGTGCATAGTGGGCGCGGGGTCGCCGAGGGCCCGGCACCGCAGTGTGGCCCGCTGGCCCTCCAGCACCCAGAGGCGCTGCGTGTGGCGCGCGATGAGCGGGGGCTCACAGGAGAACTCGCCCTCAGGCACGGCCCAGAAGTAGCGGCCGGCCAGGCCCGGCGGGGAGGCACACGTCTCCAGGTCGTCGGGCCGCGCCAGCCGCCGCAGCCACAGCAGCTCGCAGTTGCAGTGCAGGGGGTTCCCGCTGAAGCTCAGCACCAGGGGGGCAGGCGAGGCCTCGGCGTCGCGGCCCCGGGAGAAGAGCGGGTCGGGGGCCAGCGTGGCCAGGCGGTTGGACGTGAGGTCGAGGCGGGAGAGCTGGCTGAGCTGGGCGAAGGCGCCCGGGGGCAGTGCGTCGATGAGGTTGTGGTCCAGGTTGAGGGTGTGCAGCGCGGGCATGGCGCCGATGCCCGCCCAGGGCACCTGCCGCAGGTTGTTGTAGGACAGGTCCAGGTCCTCCAGGCTGTCCAGGAAGTCGTCGAAGGCCCCAGGCGAGATGCGGCCCAGCTGGTTGCCGCTGAGGATGAGGTGCTGCAGGTTGACGGGGCCGCGGAGGCTGCCGGAGCCCAGCTCCACCAGCCTGTTGCCGTCCAGGTGCAGGGAGCGCAGGCTCTCCAGGTCCCCGAAAGCGCGGGCCCCGATGCGGGTGATGGCGTTCCGGGACAGCGTCAGGTCCACCAGCCCCGTCATGTTTCGGAAGTCTGGCGGCCCCAAGGCCTGGATGAAGTTGTCCGCCAGCCGCAACTCCACTGTGCGCCGGTCCACGTTGGGCGGCACAAACAGCAGGCCTCGGTGGGCACAGAGGGTGCTGAGCGACTCAGACAGGTTCTGGCAGACACAGGGCAGTGGGCAGGCGGCCGCTCCGCTGGCCAGCAGCAGCAGCAGGAGTGGCGGGGCCATGGTGAGCGCCCTGCAGGGAAGGGCCGGAGCCCAGGCACAGGTGGGGCAGGTGCAGGTGCCCCCTGTGCCCACTGCCCAGTCTCAAGGGCCAGTCCAGAGCCTGGCCTGGGTATGTGTGTGTGTGTTGGGGGGGTGGCGTCAGGGCCAGAGGCCCCAGGACTCTCCCCCTCCCCCAGGGGCAGAAAGAAGGCTGGAGCCTGCAGGGCCAGGCCCCCCGGAATAAAGGTCACATTTCCCAAGCGGGTAGGGGGGTCCTGGCTCTGGGGACAAGGTGCAGCATGAGGCAGGAAGCGGAGGTGGGCACTAGAGCAGGGAGGGTCCCGGAACTTCCTTTCTCTGGCGTCTCCAGGAACCGCCAGCCCCCTCCCTCCGCGCCATCCCCTCCCCCGCCAGAGAAGGCGTCCCCCCCGCCAGCCCCTCCCGTGGCCCGTCGCCCCTCCCTGGCCAGCTACCGCTGCCGTGCCCCGCGGCCCCCTCACCTGGTGTCTGTAGCTCAAGGGGCGCGGGCCGGCCTCCCCGTGGGCCTGGCCAGCCCCTGCCGACTCCAGGCGGCTCTCCCGCGGGGGCGAGGCCCGGGGCTGACCGGCCGCCCGCCGCGCGCCCTCCTGCCCATGGCGCTCGGGCCCGCGGCCCCGGCTCTCTCGGTTCCCGGCACCTTTTCCCGGCGGCTCGCGGCGGCGGCGGCGGCGGCGGCGGCGGCGGCGGCGGCGGCAGCGGCAGCGACAGGCAGGCGGGTGCGCGCCGGCGAGCACGCGCTCCGCGGACTCGCACGTGGAGGGCGGACAGGGAGGGGCGCACGGGGATCCACCCGGGCCGGCTGGCTCCTGAGGTCACGGGGACACGCGGCCACTGCAGCGCCCACGGGTGGCTCCCGGTCACGCCCGAGGCCCGGGCTGGCGCGGGCCCGCCGCGCAGTCCCCCGGCGCTGCCGCAGCGCACTCACCCTGGCACAGGCGCGCGCGCCCCCGGCCACCCTGGCGCCCCGGCATCCTGCACCGAACGGGCGCCCGCCGCCGCCGCGCCAGCCGTCACTCCGCAGACAGCCAGACAAAGCGCCGGCTCGCGGGCCCCTTCACCATCTCCCAGAGACGGGAGTCTTTGTCACATGTCGCCGGGCACCCTCCCCAACACACCCACACATGCCCACACACCCACACGTCCCCGCACCCACAGGCAGGGCCGGGCGCAAACCCGCACTGTTGTTGGGACCCTTACAGACACACGCTGAAGGTCATAACCGTTCTGCATCACCGAGTCACGTGGAGGGTCCCCAACAGGCACGGGGCCTGGGGGGGGGCGGTGAGGGGCTGGGGCGACGCCCCCGGCAGGCCGGCTGCGGGGTGGGGCGGAGAGGGCTCGGCCTCCCGGCTGGTGCCGCGCCCCGCCCCTCGCTCCCCCGCCCGGCCTCGCCGCCCCGCCCGGCACGCTCGGGAGCCAACCGGTCTCCGCCTCCGGCCCGATTGGTCGGCGCGGCGCCGCTTCCCAGCAGGCCGGCGGCAGCACGCCGTTCGCAGCCGCGCGTCAGTGGTCCTCGCCGAGCCCGCGGCCCCTCCCTCCCCCCCCCCCCCCGTCAGGCTGTGCGGCTGGGAGGTAGCCCCGGGGTGAGCTCCTCTGGGCTAAGAAGGGGCTCCCGGCCGGGGGTGCGGTGGGAGGAGGGTTCCCGGCTTCCTCCCTGGGAGGGCCGGGGCTCCGGTGGGCGCGCCGAGTGCTCGGAGCCAGCCAGCGCGCTCTGGTCCTCCGGGAAGCGAGTCGCCACTTCTCCAGGTATCTCCTAGTCCTCAGGCTCCCCGGACACCCCCACCTGCGCCCCTGCCCCTTCCCTCCAGGCGTGATTCCTAGGGACTGGGGGGGCCAGGACCCCTGGGAAACGGAATTCCGATTCTGCCCCGTGCAGCAGGTAACCTTAGGCAAGTTATTGAACCGCTGAAAACACTTCACTCGTCTTGGCCAAGGGGTATGAATGACACGTCCGCACGTGCGTCGTGGGGCCGAGAGGAGAGATGTCGCCTTTGAGGGGCGCAGCTGCCTGGCAGCTGGAAGCTTTTCCTGACCATTGCTGCTCCCAGGGCCTCAGCTGTTGCGTTTGCAGAAGGAAGGCACTGGAGTCTAGCCCAGGTCCACTGTGGCGCTCAGCAGTGGGGGTAGCTCCTCCCTTCACCTCCCGGAGAGTTGTCATTTGCTCGGAACAAAGTCTGCTGGCATCCGTCACAAGCCGCTCTGTGCTGAGAGTAGGGGTACATCAGAAACGGATAGTCCTGGCTGTGCCTGCATTGAGCTCCCAGTTCATAGGGATGGCTGATCCCCCACAAAATCTCCAAGGGGGAGGGGTCTACACATGGGGGAACGGAGGGTGGACCAGGGGAGGCCTCGGAGAATCCCTCTTCTCCGCATGTGGTTCTAGGTTCGTTAGATGGCTTCGCTGCTTGTATCTTCTCACATGCTGTGCCTTGGGCCGGATGAAAAGCTCCATCTCTTTAGGAGGGGCAGGGACTAGTCTCAGGGACAGATAGCCGATCTGTCGCACCAGAGAGGCATGAGGCAATAATGTTGGCGGAGTCCCACTCCGCAGTGACTTTGGGGGAGGCACCCTTTCCGTCTGGACTTCCAGGCTTTAGGAGCCCAGGGTGGAGGGGGTGACAGGTAAAACTTCTCGGAGTAGCAGCAGGGCCCAGAAGCATGAGTCCCTGTTGAAGTTGCCGACAGAGATGATGAGTGGAGGACACACACAGATACCTTATCTGAAGTGACTGCCTGTGGTCACAGGCAGTGCATGCTCGAATTCCACCCAGGAGGCGGCGCAGTCATGGGACATGTCTCCGTGCTGGCTTCCAGGCCACCATGTGGCTTCTGGGTTGGACTTGCCCAACTTCAGCTTGAAGCTGCCACCTAGTAGTTTAATGAGTAGAAATGAGGGCTCTTGGGGGGGGCGCCCCAGGGTGGCTCCGTGGGTTAAGCGTCTGCCTTTGGCTCAGGTCATGATCTCAAGGTCCTGGGATTAAGCCCCGCATGAGGCTCCCCGCTCAGTGGGGAGCCTGCTTCTCCCTTCCACACTTCCCCTGCTTGTGTTCCCTTTCCTTCTCTCTCAGTCAAATAAATAAAATAAAAAAAAAAAAAGAAAAAAGAAAAAGAGGGCCCTTGGGCACAAAGCAGGTGGACACAGGCACGTCCTGCAGCAGCCCTGCCCCAGAACGCTCCCAGGGCTCGCAGGTGTAGGAAGAGCGCAGACAAGCGAAAGCTGACGCCCGGGAGGCACTTGGCAACAGCTGATCCCACGGAAGCCGGCTAGAGAGGGGGAGGTACTGCCAGAGGCGTTCAAGTTCAGACTTCCTGGAAGAGCCTACCAGGCAGATGCAGAGGTGTGGCGGCATGAGAGCTCACGAGGCGACTCCGGTGTGGCTGGAGGGGGCCGTGACTCTGAAGCCTGGCAGATGACATGTCTGGAGACAAGGGCTCATAGAGTCTAGAGGTGACCATGGTAGAACCATCTGGCCTGGCCAGTGACACAGGAGTGGCTGCTGGGCGTGATGGAGCGTAGGTTGGGGTAACGGGGTGGCCAGTGAGCACCCAGCAGAAGGCAGAGGACGGCGGGTGAGGGAAGCGGACTTCGGACATGGTGAGCTTGTGTGAGGGCCACACAAGGAGAGGTGCCCAGGAGGCATTTCCACTTTAGGGTCTTGGCTCAGGAGCTGGAAGTCCAGGATGAGGCACCCGGGGAGAATGTGCTGTGTGAGGAGAAGAGGCCCAGTGACAGCTCTGAGAACTCCGTCCTGCAGGGGTGAGAGGAGCCCCCAGTGGGGACTGGGGAGGAGAGCAGCAGGTCTCGGAAGCCCAGGGCAACAGTGCCCAGGTGGGAGAGCGCCGTAGGAGTTGGCCGCCACGATGGAGCTGAGGCCGCCCGAGTACGGCTGTTGGGGGTGGGGGGCGTAGGGACATCTGTCAAGAAGCATGGCTGGGGAAGGGTAGCATGGCTGCCGTGTGTCGCAGTGTTGTGGGAAAGGCCTGACCCGTTCCCTGGGCTGTGTGGAAGGGAGGAACGAACTTCCAGATCACTGAGGAAGGAGGAAGTGATTCAGCACCTGTTCTGGGGGGAGCACGGTTGGACGGGCGGGGGGGTGGGCTCAGCCCTCCGACACTCAGGCCACTTGGCCAGGATAGGGGGTTGGTGAGATGGGACAGTGTCATCCCACAGGGAGGCCTCAGACCTCAGCCTAGTATCCTGGGGGACAGGGTGGCAAGGGGGGCTCTGCTGGCCCAGGGTGGCTGGCACCTTCGGCCGCCTCTTCCCCAACCGTGCTACATGGTGACGCTCCCCCGCTCTGTCCTGCAGACCAACATCCCCTTCCTGCAGAACGTGCTCAACAACCAGCAGTTCCTGGCGGGCACCGTGGACACCCAGTTCATCGACGAGAACCCGGACCTGTTCCAGCTGCGGCCTGCGCAGAACCGGGCTCAGAAGCTGCTGCACTACCTCGGTCTGACCCCGGACTGCCCTGCTCTCCCCTCCCAGAGGCCTTGCTTCCGACCCCCTGCCTAGAAGAGTCCCAGCTCCCACGGTCCCTGCCCTCCTTGGCTTCACCCTCCCACCTTGCCCACCTCCTTCCTTGCTCCTGATCTCGGAGATGCCCCCTTTTCCGTCCGTGCGGCCGTCAGTATGTCCCCACTGCGTGGATCCAGGAGGCCCTGGCTTTGGAGAGGCCTGGGGGTCCGGGAGGAGCCATCATCCCCAGGCCCATCCGTTGTCACTTCTGCCCTCCTGTGGGACTCTCCCCCGCCTGTCCTCATCCACCACTTCCTCCCTCCCTAGGTCATGTCATGGTGAATGGCCCAAGCACCCCAATCCCTGTCAAGGCCAACCCCAGCCCCACGGACCCTCTTGTCCCCGCGGTGCCCATAGGTAGGTGAGATTCATTGTGCCAACTCGGGGAGACAGGAGGTGGCTGCCTGCGGGACAGCTGCTGACACCCCGGTCTGCCCTAGGCCCGCCCCCGGCCGGTTTCCGAGACATCCTGCTGCGGGAGGGGCCGGAGGGCTTTGCTCGGGCCGTGCGGAACCACCAGGGGCTGCTGCTGATGGACACGACCTTCCGGGATGCCCACCAGTCCCTGCTGGCCACTCGCGTGCGAACCCACGATCTCAAAAAGATTTCCCCCTACGTCGCCCACAACTTCAGCAACCTCTTCAGCATAGAGAACTGGGGAGGTAGGCCGGGGAGGGCTGGAGGCCGGGGCAACCCCCGGAAGGAATTGGGTATCAGTGTGGCCACTCCAGAAGCTAGAGACGTTCACACCAAGGAAATCTGGGGGGGGTGCGCGAGGCGT
This sequence comes from Mustela erminea, assembly GCF_009829155.1. Taxonomy (NCBI): domain Eukaryota; kingdom Metazoa; phylum Chordata; class Mammalia; order Carnivora; family Mustelidae; genus Mustela; species Mustela erminea. Next base: position 108,578,707 of record NC_045622.1, on the reverse strand, counting down.
GTGTTCATTTGTTTAGCAGCGACTGGTGCCTGCTCCGGACACGCCTCACAGAGCTGAGACCCCAGTAGCTCAAAGACGGGGAGGAGCCACCAGCTTGCTCATCCCAGCACAGAAAACTGGCCGCAGGGCTGTGAAAGGGGGCGCAGAGGACACTGATCTGAGCTACCCTGGGAGCCGCAAAGGGAAAAGTCTGCAAGGGCTGGGGCAGGGGCTGGGGTGGGAACGTGGGGGGTCCGGAAGGCGTGCGGGACGGCTGTGCGGGCCGGGGGCTCGGGCCGCGGAGCTGCAGGGTGTGGTGGAGTCCCAGGGGAGTGAGGGGCTGACCTGGGCCTCTCGGTCCCCGCGCAGGAGCCACGTTTGATGTTGCCATGCGCTTCCTGTACGAGTGTCCCTGGCGGCGGCTTCAGGAGCTCCGGGAGCTCATCCCCAACATCCCGTTCCAGATGCTGCTGCGGGGGGCCAACGCCGTGGGCTACACCAACTACCCCGACAACGTGGTCTTCAAGTGAGCCTGGGGTCGGGGGCGCAGGCAGACACTGGCGCATGACCCTGCGGGTGCTGCGGCACACTGCGATGGCCTGTGCTCCCCGCAGGGGGCTTGGCGCTGAGCCTCCTAGCTGTCCCCAGCGAGGGCTGCCATCTGGCATCTCGTGGAGTGTAGAATTGACGCTTGGAGAACTGGAAGGACTAAAAACTCGCGGGAGCGAGTGCTCGCTCGGTGCCCGCTCTCTCGCTCAGACCGTCACTCCCGCGGGGGCTGGCCCGCTGTCTTCTGACCTGGGCAGGACAGCTCTGGGGGGCCACGTGCCTCTGGGGTGACCCTGCCCAGCCTAGGCTACCCCAGAAAAGGCCTTGTCCACCCCGGGGCGCCCCCCCACACACACACACTGGCTCGGTGGGTGCCCCTCCCCCTGCCAGGCAGAGCCGGAGCGGGAGGTGCGGCGGGCCGTGAGGTGGGACTGACCCTCGGGCTCTCCTGCCCACTCAGGTTCTGTGAGGTGGCCAAGGAGAACGGCATGGACGTCTTCCGGGTCTTTGACTCCCTCAACTACATGCCCAATCTGCTCCTGGGCATGGAGGCCGCGGGCAGTGCCGGCGGCGTGGTGGAGGCCGCCATCTCCTACACCGGGGACGTGGCCGACCCCAGCCGCACCAAGTACTCGCTACAGTACTACATGGGCTTGGCCGAAGAGCTGGTGCGAGCCGGCACCCACATCCTGTGCATCAAGGTGCCTGGACCCCCGCCCCAGGACTCCCCAGGCCCCCCCCCCAGGCCCTTGCCCGCCTCCCCCAACCCCACCTCGCCCCCTCCTTACCGCCTTTTCTTTCCTCCTTGCCCCAGGACATGGCGGGGCTGCTGAAGCCGGCGGCCTGCACCATGCTGGTCAGCTCCCTCAGGGACCGGTTCCCCGACCTCCCGCTGCACATCCACACCCACGACACATCTGGGGCAGGTGTGGCAGCGATGCTGGCCTGTGCCCAGGCTGGGGCCGATGTGGTGGATGTGGCAGCTGATTCCATGTCCGGGATGACGTCACAGCCCAGCATGGGGGCCCTGGTGGCCTGCACCCGAGGGACTCCCCTGGACACAGGTAGGAACAGCGAGGGTGCATGACCCTCCCCTCCCAGCTGTGGCCCTCAGAGTCCTGGTGGCGTCTGGCCTGTGCTAGAATCCAGATGTTAGTTCCTGACCTTGCCTTCCGTGACCCACACCTGAGCTGGGACCTGAGCTGGCCCTGGGGTGCCGGGAAGAGGACCTGGGAGCTTAGGCTCTTTCCCTGGCCTCCCTGCAGGGGTGCCTCTGGAGCGTGTGTTTGACTACAGTGAGTACTGGGAGGGGGCCCGGGGACTGTACGCGGCCTTTGACTGCACGGCCACCATGAAGTCTGGCAATTCGGACGTATACGAGAACGAGATCCCAGGGGGCCAGTACACCAACCTGCACTTCCAGGCCCACAGCATGGGGCTTGGCTCCAAGTTTAAGGAGGTCAAGAAAGCCTATGTAGAGGCCAACCAGATGCTGGGCGACCTCATCAAGGTGAGCCTTCCCCAGTGTTCTTATCCCTGCTTCTGGGCATCCATAAGGCACCAGGTGTCCTAACCCAGGGGATTTTCTTTTCAGGTGACACCGTCCTCCAAGATCGTGGGGGACCTGGCCCAGTTCATGGTGCAGAATGGGCTGAGCCGGGCGGAGGCTGAAGCCCAGGCAGAAGAACTGTCCTTCCCCCGCTCCGTGGTAGAGTTCCTGCAGGGCTACATTGGCATTCCCCACGGGGGATTCCCTGAGCCCTTTCGCTCTAAGGTAGGAAAGCCCAGCACAGTCTGGGAGGGGGAGGCTGGGTGTAAGCATCAGACCTGACCCCCTGCTTTGCTCCCCAGGTGCTAAAGGACCTGCCAAGGGTGGAGGGGCGGCCTGGAGCCTCCCTCCCACCCCTGGATCTGCAGATGCTGGAGAAGGAGCTGATAGAGCGGCATGGGGAGGAGGTGACGCCAGAGGATGTGCTCTCAGCGGCCATATATCCAGATGTCTTTGCCCACTTCAAGGACTTCACGGCTACTTTTGGCCCCGTGGACAGCCTCAATACCCGCCTCTTCCTGCAGGGACCCAGAATTGCAGAGGAGTTTGAGGTCAGGCTCTGGCACCTGTCTACACTGCCCCCCAGGACCCCTGCCCCTGAATCCCTAAGGACACCAGCACAGCTAGAGCTCCAGGCTTTGGTTTGGCCGTCACCCCGCCTCACAAGCTGTAGGTCCCCAAAGCACCCCTTGAGACCAGGAGGCTAGGCCTTTGCAAGTGAGGAGCCGAGGCCCAGGGTTGGGGGACTGGCCTGGGACTGGCTCCGGGGGCTGCTCTGCCCAGGCGTGTGTTTTGCTGTCCCCACCCCCAGCTCTGAGCCTCCTGGCCCTCCCTGCAGGTGGAGCTGGAGCGGGGCAAGACACTGCACATCAAAGCCCTCGCTGTGAGTGACCTGAACCGGGCCGGCCAGAGGCAGGTCTTCTTTGAGCTCAACGGACAGCTGCGGTCCATTCTGGTCAAGGACACTCAGGCCATGAAGGTATAGTCCCTCCGGGGCCGGGCAGGGCGTGGGGAGGGGGAGGGCCTGCGCCTCACGCCTCCCCCGCCCCGTCTGCAGGAGATGCACTTCCATCCCAAGGCCCTGAAGGACGTGAAGGGCCAGATCGGGGCGCCTATGCCCGGGAAGGTGATAGACGTCAAGGTGGCAGCTGGGGCCAAGGTGGCCAAGGGCCAGCCCCTCTGTGTGCTCAGTGCCATGAAGATGGAGACTGTGGTGACGTCCCCCATGGAGGGCACTGTCCGCAAGGTCCACGTAACCACAGATATGACACTGGAGGGTGATGACCTCATCCTGGAGATTGAGTGATCTGCCCCAGGTCGGCAGCCTGGCCATCCCCACCCCAAGCCTTCCATAGACACTGTGCTGCCAGGGCAGGCCCAGGCCAGACAGTGCCCGGGGGCAGAAAGGCCTAGCCCTGGAGCGCCTGTCCTCAGCTGCTTGTGGCAGGAGACACACTGCTGTGGCACATTCCCCTCCTCCAGCCTTGTCTCTTCCCTGCTGGACAGCTGCTCACATGGTCATCTCTTGCCAAACAAGGGTCCTGTCCTCGTTGGAGATTACAGGTGGTGGTGTAGGTGGGCCGAAGACCTGGGGGAGCAGGTTTAGGGGTCCTGTCTCCTGGGAGGAGACCTAGGCTCCAGGTCCCGAGAACTTTGCTCAATAAAACTGGCTTCCCCTGCCCTCCATACCGAGTCCTGTGCAGCGCCACTCAGCAGAAGGACAGAGCTGCCTGCTGGGACTCCCCATGGCAGGGGCAGGTCAGTTGTGTCTTCCTCCTTGGAGGGTAGAGAGAACAGCAGCCTTGGCTTCAGCCACCACGGAGTGCCTGCAGTTTACACCCCAAACAGGAGTAGTTGTGCTAAGAAGTTGTGGGAAGGGTTGCTGCTCTAAGCACTCAACACCCATGAACGCAGTGAGTCAGTCCTGTTTCATGGAAAGAGAAATGGAGTCCTACGAAGGTTAAATAACTCGTCGAAGACCCCAGAGCTAGTAAGAGGGTGAGGGTTCAGACCCAATCTGTCAGGGGCCTTGCTTCCCCACCAGAGTGCTTTACTTCCTCAACTCAGAGCCAACCCCCCACCCCATTAGCTGAGGCCGAGATGTAAACAGGCACCAAACTCTGGAGGTGGGCAGGAGGGTGTTAGTGGGAGGTTAGGAGTAGTGGGCTGAGTCTCAGGATCTCATTCTGCCCATTCCCTAACCAAGCCTCCAGGAGAACCCCTCACCTGCAGGGGGACAGCAGACCGACTGCATGGCTGCCCATCCTGAGCGCCCACAGGAGAGGTGACATGGGGGGCACTGGGCAGTTACTGAGCAGGAACATGAGCAAGGGGTAGAGCACAGCCCCGTGCTTTTGGGGTACCACAACCTAATTTTGGGGACAGTTTTGGGTTTCCTTTTTGGACCCTAAGATTCCAAAGGTACCCTCTAAAGTAGGGCCATGCTCACCTCCTCTGCCTCCCCAACAGGCCAGAAGACAGGAAAGCTCTCCACAGCAAGGTAGGTGTGACCATCATGATGACCTTTTAGATTCAGGTGAATGTCGCGTAGCCACAGCTAAACCCACAGTACCCTGGGGAGGGACTGCACACCCATTTCCTTTCAACCACCAGGCTTGGGACGGGACGGGCAACCATCTTCAGTCTAGAGTGAGACCTCAAGGTATAATACTCCTTAAAAGTTCAAGTTCCAGAGGCTGGGAATGAAGACTATCCGAAACACAAGCAGAAGGGCAGGTAGAGCACTAGAAAGCTCTAAGAATGAACCTTGAGTTCCAGTGTTGCTCAGCGGGGTACTTGATGCTCTCAGGGCTGCAGTCTTTGTTCTGAGTTCCTCCAGGGACCAGACTAGCGGCACAGTGGCAGAGGTCCAAGCCAGAAAAGCCTCTACTCCCAGGTGACACTGAGCTGGTTCCTTTCCCATTCTGAACGTGTTTGTTCTTCCTTATGTAATGTGAGGCTGGCAGACTTCGGGGAGGTCCCGGTGGAGAGCCCAGTCAGCCCTCTGTCGTCTCAGGCCACAGGTTGGAGGTTCCACCGTGGATCAGTGCCCGAGGTTCCATTCCCTGATCCTGAGCCATCAGGCCCTAGGTCGAGCTGAATTCACACCTGGCACTTCTAGTCCCAGGTGCATCTGTGCCTGCAGACCCAAGGCAGCCAGAGGACCCCATCCTGCCCTTTACTTCAGGTACTGGGCCT